>NC_137469.1:4311753-4821541 GCF_964235325.1 Thermobia domestica
TACGCATGTCATGATAGGTGTTCGGCACCCGAGTCATCCCACAAAGGACGTCCACGTTCTCTGCTCAGATGGAATATTAATGTCTCTCGAAAACCACACACGAAATACAGATAATGCTGCTGGCCTCGAATCGGTTCTTTCTTTCTTTTTTGTGTGTTTATTGTGAACAAAAGTTGCCGACACAAGGATGACGGCACTTTCTATATCTTGTGACATTTCCTTAAACTGTCATGTGTCAAGAATACAAACTGCCAACAGATAGACTATTAATGTCGCTTTATAGCTCTTTGAATGTTTGATATCTGTTCCATCTATCTGTGTTAGGCATCTTCTTATAAACATTTAAAATACAATACAACAAATTCCTATACCTTGTAACAGGTCCCGTGTATACATTATGCTGCAACTATATTCAGTCGTACTGTATCTTTGGAGTAAAGTATTGTGGGTTCGTTCTTCGTTTGCGCCTTGTGAACTAACTGGAACGATTTTCTCTCCTCTCTGGTATTATGACTAGTGCACGCACCTTTCGTGCACATAGTCACGGGTTCGTTTCCCGGTGTGAGAATACTGAGATTTCAACCTATTACGCTGGCTCAGATTTCACTTTAACCCCTTTACGACGGCATTACTTAAAATAGCACGAAAAAAATATCCAGTTAGGTATTTTACATGGATTAAGATTACTAAAGTTGAATCAACTGATAAATATACGAAAAATATTTTTTAGTGTTTATTTTCTGTATGTCGCGAATTCGAGGCATTCGACAGGTAGGTTACACTTCTCTCTTCACAAAGGAAATAAGAATGCTTATAAATTTTACATTTAGAATATTACAAATTATTTCTAAATTACGTAGTCAGTTTTTTTTTTTTTAATCTTACTTGACAACTTTCTGTCTCATTTACTACAATTGTATTTTCAGCTACTCATGAAATTTCAGGAAACAATTTTTGTTCTTGTTTAGACATAGATGAACATTACATTTCGAACACTTTATCACTGTATGTCCCTTCCAGATTGGCTTCTTGCAACCCTAACTTGATTTCATTACAAGAGGCTACTGCATCTGTGTGCGCTTCAGTATTCGAAATTGCTTGCACTGTTGGAATTCTCTATCAATGGATGAGGACGGAACTAGGGATGGCCAGAACCGGTTCCCGGTGGAACCGGTTTTCGGGTCTGAACGGATCCGGTTCTAGAAGATCCGGTTCCGGAACCGGTTTTTTCGATCCAGGTCTGGAACCGGTTCTTCGGATCCAGGTCTAGAACCGGTTCCGGAACTGGTTATGAAAACCGGATCACCAAGAACCGCGGAACCGGTTCCGCTGGAACCGGAACTTTGCGGCCATCCCTAGACGGAACCCCTCTTTGTAGTTTGGCAAGATCTTTTTCTCCCATACAAAGAGATGCTGCAACTGCTGTTCTAAAGGAAAGTTGATCTTTGTGCTTCTTCTTCGGGATTCCTAGGGTTTCACAGTCACAACGGTAGAGAACCAGCTGTGGACACTTGACAATAACATCAACGAAATGGCAGAAAAGCCTTAGGTAGTATTTCTTAGAGCGCACATGAATTCAGTAATATGAAATGAAAGTATCTAGAGCATTGACTCCACCCATAAATTTCTTGTATTGGGTGATGATACTTGGACATGGGACAATAATTTTCTTCTTATCACTTCTGGTCCCATCTTTCCACAATTGATATGAAGTGCCCACTAGCGAAAGTACTTGCCACTGCCATGCTTTTCCTGTCGAACCACTTGACACATCTAATGGTTACATTGTCTACGCGTGCTTCTTTCTCTTCAGAGCTTCTCCGTGGCTAAGCGGTTTGCGTACGCGCCTTTGGCGCGGGAGACCCGGGTTCGATTCCCGGCGGGAGCTCATGTGGTTCGGATTCCACGTTAATCAGTAGGTTCACGTCTCATATAGCCTCGCTGCTGAAAAGGGACGTTAAACTCAAAATCAAGTCAAATCAAGTCAAGTCAAGCTTCTTTCTCTTCAAAATATCGTCTTCCCTTCTTTTTCATATCGCTGCCTGGACTAAAGGTGCATCCTTGCATTCGGTTCAGTTGTACTGTTCCTAATTCCCATTTTCCCTCCTTTGCAATTTCGATGAACAACTGTGGCGATGAAAACTAATTGTCAAAATAAGTAAGGGAATTCAAACCCCTCGGAATAACCGCAAATGTTAGTCATTACTGCTGAATGTCGCGAAAAAGCGGTATACCACATTATTGTAATATTCCGTGAAACGTTTCGTCTAAAATGTACAATATTACGTCCCTGTAACCGTTGAATGTTCATAAGTGTTAGACAGTTTTTTATATTACAAGCACTTACCTGTTTTGCAGTAGAGCAAAATATCAAAACAGCAAAAACATAGAAACTCGTAGTTCTGCTACCGCCAAAATCATCCATACACAGTATACTAAGCAGGGGTGGATCCAGGGGGAGACGATCGGGGCGATCGCCCCCCCCCCGTGAAAAGGAAACTTTCTTATTTTATATATATATAAATAAAACCCATCCCAGAGTTTGAAGCTCTTAAACGTAGCTCTAAGTAGCAGTATCACAGCCCACCGCCCTCCCCCCAGAAGTCGGTCCTGGATCCGCCCCTGATACTAAGCAACGATGAGTTGACCAGCACGTCGCGAATTCGTTGCAATCGGCATCTGTGGCCACCGCCACGCGTCGACTCTTAGAAGCACGCACTGGCGACAAATATCCAAAAGGGTTAAACTGTAAATCCACGTCACATAGAGCCTTGGTACTGAAAATGGACTCTGAGCTTGAATAAACGAACAAAAAAAATCTACAGAACCTTGAAAATCTCGAAATATGATTTCACAAAGTGGACCAGGGCATGAGAAATTATCCCGAAAATGTCACTGAAGTACTCAACATGAATTACCAGTGTTTTTACAGTACTGCTTTCACTCTTTGTGTATTGGAACTCATCCTCCCTCCCATAAAAATCTCAAAACACCAGTAACTTAAAGTATTTGCCAACCCAGTTTTTGAGTGACAAAAATAATTTAAGTTATTATTTATATATTTTTGAAAGTCTATAGTAAACTTATGATACGCCTACCTTAATCTGGCTTCTGGCTCACCCGCCATCTTTTACTTTCTAGATCCGACACTGTTACTTGCGTTTGATTATAAATCTGCTGAACATTTTATTGAACATTATGTGAAATTTCTAGGTTTGTGTTCCCCCCTTATGCCGTGCAGGCTAAAGTAGACAACGAGAGTGAATGAATATTGAAAATGTTGGTAGGATGAGCATGTGGGAGGAAAGTGAGAACCCTGAGAAAAACCATGGAGACAATGTAGTTCATAACCAGTGATGTAAATTTTCCGGAAAATTTTGAAAAGGAAATTCTGGAATATTTTCTGATTCATAGTAACATACTCCTTCTACAACTTTGCTTAGAAGTAAAATTTATTTGTAATAAATATTGTCTAAAAAAGCTTTCATGAAGTGAAAATCTAACGATTCTTCATTTCTGCAAATACTTTAATGTATTCTTTCCTTAAAATTCACCTTAGATCTCATAAAATCATATTTCGTTAATTTAATACGCGTAATAAGATGTTTTCTCATAGCTCTAAACACAATAAAATCAAAGCATTTCTTCTTACCTTCTACTACAAAAATAATCTTCATACGGAACTGAAACTTTTATGTAGTTATTTCATTACATAGGCAGACGTATATGTGAATAGTGTTTTTGAAATAATTGATAAATTCACAAGGTTTCTTTTCGCTTTCTTGTTACATTTTAAACAATGGAATTGGATATTTGTACTCTACGAACTTGATATATGTATGTTCCCTGCACTTTACACATGGACACACACACACACACACACACACACACACAGAGAGAGAGAGAGAGAGAGAGAGAGATTATATAAGTTTTTACTTGCCAACTCGAAATATTAGAAAATTTTCCGGTTCCCGAAAACTAATTAGAAAATTATAATTTGTTGCTGTTTAACTTTCCTCTACAGGAATTCAATTTTATAGCTCGATGTGCAGTTAAATACAGTGGAAAATTTCCACCTGACATCACTATACATAACATTCAAAATTTTTCGGGTTCTGAAAAGTTTTTCCACTTGTTTCTACGTTATAATGAAAATTTCTTTCATTTGTTTGTACAAATATATAAAACTTTCCGATTCATAAAAAGTAGTTTTACTTTTTGCTTCAAAATGATGAACATTTTCCTACTTACAAAAAGCTTTTTTAATTTTTCCAAACACGACAGAATTTTTTTCAATACACGAAAAAATTGTTTCACTTGTTCCTACATAGTACGGAAAATTTTCTGAGCCATGAAAATTTCCAGTGTCTTTGAACGATCTTCCACTTTTTAACATTTCTATACATGAATTCAATCAATGTTATGGTTAATGAGAAATTGTTACTTGATCACTGATGTTTGTTTAGAATGGAACATTTTCCGGGAAAATATAGGGGAAAATTTTCTGAAATGGAAAATTCTCCACCTCACATCACTATTCACAACAAACTGACAAATCCTGAGATCGAACAAAGGACTATCGCACCAGAAGTGAGCACACTATCACTGATCCACCGTGCCCTCCCCCCATCATTATATTGTTTGTTCCCTTATTTAGTCTTTTGTTTGCACTCTATACTTTACGTAGTCCATGTATCTATTCAAAAGCGAATTCATCCCATTTCTTTCTCTACATTCAATAACAGTTTATTACATTACTTTCAAGACTGCCAAATTAGTTTTCTGTTCGCACTTTTGGACTGGTAACAAAAGTGGGATTGTCACTACAAAAATATTAATTTAACAAATAAACAAAAAAGGTAGATATTCAAAAGTCAAGACCAAGGTAGCTTAGTGGTAGACAGACGAGCACTCAGAAATGTTTGCTGAGTGAGGTGCAAAGTAGTTTTAGGGGGTCCAACGCCGTAACTTAGTTTTTTTCTGAGGGGCAAGCATTAATACGCGTATTTGGGCCGCTTGAAAAAGTTGTTTTTCTAATTCTTGGAACCCCCTCTTTCCATCTTTCTCTTACTCTTTGTGGGCCCCCAGAGCCTGTGGGCCTTTCCGCACGGCAAAGTATGCGGTGCCGTTAGTTACACCCCTGGGCCCGTTCCATGCATAACAAATTAATTAAGGGGACAATATTGACAAATCTCAAAGCCATACGAATAAATATTATTTCTAGGGCCCCTAATAGTAGACATTTTTTTTTTTTTTTTTTTTTACTGAAATGGACCAGGACGCATTTTTGTTTCATTTACCTCTTGTGTGCTGTTTTGTTTATGTAATGTAGTGAACCTGTTTGATGCTTCATTTATAATTTCATGTTCGTATATGGAGTAAGAAAATTTTGTCTTCAAATGGGCCTTCCTCGAACGGTGGGAATACTTTCTGCAGAAACAATGCAATTGAGGTTATCATAGGTGTACATAATATGTACTACATAGGCCTATATGCAGGATGGTCATTTTAAAGTTGCATCATTTGAAATGAAATGAAATGAAATGAAAGAAAAGTTTCTTCTCACAGGTCATTAAGACTCATGTTTATATAGCCCTTTCCTAATAGATTACATAAACATGAGTCTTAAAGACCTGTGGCAAGAAACATTTCTTTCACTTCATTTCAAAGGAGGCAACTTTTAAAATGAACATCCTGCATACAGACCTATGTAGTACATGCTATGTCCACCTATGATAACCTCGACTGTATTGTTTCTTCCAAACACACTGATAATTCCCGAACTTTCCAAAATATTCGAACGACTAGACAAATTGCGATCATAGTGACATCTATCAGTATGATTTGCTGCTTTCAAACAATCCGAGATTTACGAACAATTCGAGTATCTAACACGTGTCGAATATTTCTAGCATTTCGAATGTCTTGAGTACTTCGAGTGCCTCGAACACTTCGAGTGTCTCGAACATTTAGATTGTCTCGAATACTTCGAGTGTTTTGAACATTTCGAGAGTCCTGAAAGTTTGATAAGTCGATAAAATTAAAATTATTTATTGACGAAACTGTTTTGAAATTTTATCGAATTGTTATCGATTACCCGAATATCGGAACAGCCTTAGATGGAATCTATGAATAAAACGAATGAACCTTTCTTTCACTCGACGTTCATCCGACATTTTATCCTCGAGTTACGACTGTTTTTGCAGTTCACAATTGGGACCAAACTCTCGTTCTATTGGATGCTGAAATTGATAGATCTAGGTCAAGCTTCACGACTTCTTGCGATCACTATAGTAAGTTCAGTACAATAAAATTCCAATTTTCGTCGACGTGTCTTCCATCAAGAAACACCCCTGCTCCTTTCTCTATTTTTACTTCCTCGTGTTTCTCTTTATCGATGATTACTTTTTATTTCCGGTAGAATTCAATTAAAGTCTTGTATATTTATTCGGACACCCGATATACAACACGAATTTTGAGATAACGTTGCATTCGTAGTACATCTAAGTAATCTACATTGGTCATCTACCCTTAGGAGTGAAATATTTATATATAGAAGTACTTTTCTTAATTGTAATTAGCCGTCGTTATAAATAAAAAGTAATGTTTCTACTTAAGATAATTATAATAATTAAAATTTGATACTTCGTAAAAGATATGCGAAATAAATTGCGTGAAGTATTCTTTGAACAACTGATAAAGAAATATTCCTCACCTATTAATTACATATTAATTATCTACTTTAGATCGTAGATAAATGAAAAAAGCAAGCGCAGACTTAATTATATAGTTGTGGTATTATTTGCATGTCTGATATTCTTTTCAGATCATCTTCTGGTTCACGCAACAGAATAAGGCACGCGTTGTATTGCTACGTTTACCAACGGGTAACAATAGCCATTTTAACAAAGGCATATTCTGTTAGGAGATCCCAGAGTTTAAGTATTTTATACGGTAAAATCTGTCTTTAACGGAATCGAACGGAACGCGCAAAATTTCCGTTAAACCAGGGTTTCTCAACCTGGGGCGCGCGAGAGAGTTTTATGGGGGTCGCAAAGATAAGCGGAAGAGACAAATATAATTAGAATCTAATACCGGAAAATATTTTTAATATGATTTTGAATTTTGTCCTGATAGGCATATTTTTATACGTACTGTTAAGAACAACAAAAAATAGGTCTATTAAACATTTTCAACACATTTTTTTAATCATAAACTTATGACCCAAAACTAAAGGAGTTATGAAGTTTTAAAATTTTCAAACGGCCTCCATTTTGAAACAGTATGTATCCACTATATACATGAAAACTCAAAATCTTCAAAACTCAAAATCCATTCTTATAGAAACAGATGGAAATCGTTAGATCCGCAATAGGTATATTAAAAATCCCACGCAAGCTTAATGCAAACCAGAAATTATAAGGGGGTCGGTGGTTGAATTCCTTTGTGGCTAAGCGGTTAGCGTACGCGCCTTTGGCGTGGGAGACCCGGGTTCAATTCCCGGTGGAAGCTCATGTGTTTTGGATTCTACGTTAATTAGTAGGTTCCGTCTAATATAGCCTCGCTGCTGAAAGGGAAGTTAAACTCAAAATCAACTCAACTAAATGGGGTCGCTGGCAAGAAGATGTGATAAAGTGGGAGGACATGATAGGAATTAGATTGAGAACCACTGCGTTAAATGTAGGTTTCCGGTTAACAAAGGTAGACCTTTAAAAAAGGCATGCATATAATGGATATACTAAGATAAAAATAAGATGCTGTACGTACCTTAGTCAATTTACAATATTTGTCTCTAGTACGAATTAATACACGCAAAACTTACAACATACGAATACGATATAAACAAAAAGCACTGTACATAGGACAACTCAATTTTTACAATAGTCAAGGAGTTTTTTCTGTGCACATCTCTGCTTATATGACCAATTGTACAATCCGTAGCCAAAAAACCTGCAACTTGAGCATGTAAGTTTATCGTGAAATGACGAAGTCTTTTGCTCTAAACTAAGTGTGCAGGGGAGGACGCCGAAGTTTCTCCTGGCGTGATTCGTGCCACTTATACGTTATGTTGATTCCCTAGGCTGTTAGGCGTAGTTTCACAATAAACTTACATGCTCAAGTTGCAGTTTTTTTTTCTGCGGACTGTACACAAAGACTTTAGCCTGAAAAACCACACTAAGCATGTCAGTGTCATTTTTGACGTAAGGCAAATGTTGCAGTTCCTTTAAACTTTTGACAGAATCTTGATAAGTCTTTAGCCTACAGTCTCCTTCCAACTCAATGCCTTATTTCTCTTCTTCCTCCACCTCCTCTTCTTCTTTCAGTTTCCGCATTATTCTTAATTAAAGCATGTGTTGTGTATCCGTTGTGTCTGCTTCGGTTTACAAATCACTGTCTGTTTTACTAAAAATATTTCTAATCTCTCATAGAATGTCTAAAAGCTTTCTAAATGCTGCACTCCGAAATTTTGAAAATTTCCGTTAAGAGCTTATTTTGATTTCCGTTATCCGCCTAATACAGTCTTCGTTTAATGAAGGGAATTTAACACGACTTTCGCCAGTAAATTCACGGAACAGGGTAATCCGAATGATAAACAGTCACGATAATTGGTGTCACTACCTGCGCTATCGCTTTCCTTGAGGATGTGATTGGTGAGCACAAGTTAAATGCCAATAATTAATTACCCACGACTTTAACCTTTAATGAAGAGTGATCCGAACGCTTGGGCGGAACAACTAGTAATTATAAATAAGAGAAAAATCAGTTCTATTTGAATTATATACTACCACTAACAGGGGATTGCAATGGTTAAGTGCTCACTTCTGTTGTGTCAGATCCTTGGCTCGATCTCAGCTCGAGCCAAGAGGACTTTGTGGTGGAGAAACACCATGTCCGTATGTTTTCTCCTGGTTCTCGCGTTTTCTCCCATTTTTCTTTAATCTATCATTTCATTCATTCTCACCATCGTCTCTATCACTTATTCTTGTGCATAATTGTGGGACGTTATAAAATAATAATAAAAACTACTAGATAAGTGTAGTTTTACAACGGTACATTGTATATTTTTATATTTTTGGGCAATAAGATTTTCTAAATATGTACTAGGCTGATTTTTACTATCTGAAGAAGAGAAAGAAATGTTTTAAAAATAATATGATTGTCAATATATAAAGATATTCAAATGTTGTCAATATATAAAAAAGATATTCAAATGTTCAAAAATAATATGGTTTTGGATAACAGGTTGTCAGGAGCAACCAGGTATAAATAAATGGAATCAACATAAGAGACGAAGTGTGTGTATTATTTAATGTGGCTCAAATTTAAATCAAAAAGGAAGAACCAGTGATTATATTTATATATTATCGTTGTAGTTTGTACGAGCTAAACTGTATGCAACATGCAAGACAGTAGAGTTGTTTGGGTTGTCTAACTTAAGGGGGCTAATTTCTTCTTCTTCTTCTTCTTCTTCTTTTTCTTCTTAGGACACGTATTTTAAAAATTCTAAACTTCCTACAATTGTCTAGAAGTATGCCAAATGAACAATATGGATTTGTACACATAACAAATAAGGGCTATCTTAAATACTAAGATAATCAAACAAATCCCTGTATACAGAAGGTATATCTCAAATGAAATGAAACCTTTAAGTTTTACGTCCCACACTTACGCTGGGTAGGCTATAGGAGACGGTGATGATGAGAAATGAATGCAATTGATGGAATGAATAATGTGGGAGGAAACGAGAGAACCCCGAGAAAGCCACGTACACGGTGTTTATCCACCACAAAGTTCACTTGGCGCGAGCTGGAATAAAACTAAGGACCACATGCACCAGAGGTGAATGCTCCACCATTGAGCCACCGCGACCCCGGTAATATCTCAAGAACTCATGTGTATAGAAGAAACTTTTGTAGTAGACTGTACAAGTTTCCTAGTTAATATTTATAATGACAAGAAAAAAGTGTTTTATTCTATGTCCATTCACTGTAGAAATAGTGAATTTGTGAAAGAAAATAGGAAGCATTTTTCTTAAAAATAAACGGCTACAGAAGTCAGGTAAATATTGATTTGTATGCTTGTAATAATTTTTAACAATACGATATCACAAATATAGAGCAATCATATTCTGTAGATAAAAAGTGGAGTGACAGTTGAATATTGTACGTAGGAAGGTTCTCAGGACTAACGGTTTCTTTGTATGAACCTTTTGTTTGGCGAATGTCTTTTGTCACCAACGAAGATGTCTGAAGAAGTTACTGGTTTCTGATGATATCACGACATACAGGAAATAATAATAAACATAAAGATGTTTGAATTTGTTCAATTTCCTAATGCTGGATTGTTGTAAGAGTATTTTAAGTATTTATCCTTCATCTAATAAAGGTAAATAAATGTAAGTATTTATGAAGTGTGTTGATCAAATATTTTGTTTATTTTCTTTCAAAAGTATTTTCATGTAATGTTGTTTTCTATTTAACATAGAAGTGCTTTTATTTGTGTTACATTACACATTCATAAATAGACACGGGAGGGGGGCATTAGTGCAACAATCATGTAATCCAACTGTCTTGGTAGGTTTGATGTTATATAGGGTGTCTCAAAAGTTCCCCACCACAGGGTGACTGTTGTTATCAGAGTTACAACAAAATGTAAGAGGGAAAACTGTCTCCAAATATGAAAAAAAAATAAATGAAATCTTTGATTTTACGTCCCACGGTTATGCCGGTTAGGCTAAAGGAGACGGTGATTATGAGAAATGAATGAAATGGTGGAATGAAGAAAGTGGGAGGAAACGGAAGAACCCCGAGAAAACCCACGCACACGGTGTTTGTCCACCAGAAAGTTCACTTGGAGAGAGCAGGGTTTGAACCCTGGACCCCATGCAACAGAGGTGAACACTCTACCACTGAGCCACCGTGGCCCCTATCTCCAAATATGATGTTTTCAGTCTAAAGTGAAGGAATTTTTAAAATCTGACGAGCCGTTTGAGCTGCACACTCTTTATGCGCCCAACGTTAAATGAAAATGCAACGTTGCCATTTACATGGACCCATAACATAAGTTACTGAAGTTCTGTCTCTTACGCTAACGTGTCGATGACCAGCCCCCATTCCAAACAGTAATTTCATTCATTTATGTTGTAGGTCCAGGTAAACGCCAACATTGTATTTTCATTAACGTTGGGCACAAAAAGAATGTGCAGCCCAAACGGCTCGTACGATTTAAAAAATTTCTTCACTTTAGACTGAAATCATCATATTTCCAGACGGTTTCTTCTCTTACATTTTATTGTAACTCTGATAATAACAGAGTTACCCCATGTCAGGGGACTTTTGAGACTTTCTGTATAAGTTTAGCGCCCTTTTCAGCAGCAAGGCTATAAGAGACGTGGGTCTATAGCATAATGCGATATCCGAACCACTTCAGGCTCAGACTTGCTATCCACTTTTAGGCTCGTTCAGATTCAGGCTCTGTCTCGCAATGCACTTATAGCGCTCGTTCAGATTCAGGCTCAGCCTCGCAATCCACTTATACCGCTCTTTCAGATACAAGTTCAGCTATTTTATCAACTTATAGCGTTCGTTTAGATTCAGGCTCTGCCTCGCTATACACTTGTAGCGCTCGTTCAGATTCAGGCTCAGCCTCCCTATTCACTTGTAGCGCTCGTTCGGATTCAAACTCATCCTCACAATCCACTTATAGCTCTTTCAGATACAAGTTCAGCTATTCTATCAACTTATAGCGCTCGTTTAGATTCAGGCTCTGCCTCGCTATTCACTTGTAGCGCTCCTTCAGATTCAGGCTCAGCCTCGCAATCGACTTATAGCACTCTTTCCGATTCAGGCTCTGCCTTCCTATTCCCCTTTAGCGCTCTTTCCGATTCAGACTCTGCCTCCCTATTCATTTGTAGCGCTCGTTTAGATTCAGGCTCTGCTTCGCAATCCATTTATAGTGCCCGTTCAGATTCAGGATCTGCCATTCTATCCACTTATAGCGCTCGTTCGGATTCAGGCACTGCCTCACTATTCACTTGTAGCGCTCCTTCAGATTCAGGCTCTGCCTCGCAATCCATTTATAGCTCTTTCAGATTCAAGTTCAGCTATTCTATCAACTTAAAACGCTCGTTCGGATTCAGGCTCTCCTATTCTATCTACTTTTAGGCTCGTTCAGATTCAGGCTCTGCCTCGCAATCCACTTATAGCGCTCTTTCAGATTCAGGCACTGCCTCACTATTCACTTATAGCGCTCGTTCAAATTCAGGCTCAGCCTCGAAATCCGCTTATAGCGCTCGTTCGGATTCAGGCACTGCCTCACTATTCACTTGTAGCGCTCCTTCAGATTCAGGCTCTGCCTCGCAATCCATTTATAGCTCTTTCAGATTCAAGCTCAGCTATTCTATCAACTTATAGCGCTCGTTCGGATTCAGGCTCTCCTATTCTATCCACTTTTAGGCTCGTTCAGATTCAGGCTCTGATTCGCAATCCACTTATAACGCTCTTTCAGATTCAGGCACTACCTCACTATTCACTTATAGCGCTCGTTCAGATTCAGGCTCAGCCTCGCAATCCACTTACAGCGCTCTTTCAGATTCAGGCTCTGCCTCCCTATTCACTTGTAGCGCTCGTTCAGATTCAGGCTCAGCCTCGCAATCCAGTTATAGCGCTCTTTCCGATTCAGGCTCTGCCTCCCTATTCACTTGTAGCGCTCGTTTAGATTCAGGCTCTGCCTCGCTATTCACTTGTAGCGCTCGTTCAGATTCAGGCTCAGCCTCGCAATCCAGTTATAGCGCTCTTTCCGATGACGCGTATGACATTGTTAGTATTACCCACAAGACGAGACGAGACGAGACAAGAATAAGGTTTCACACACGCTGTCACACAAATTTTGTAAGTGTATAATTTCGTCTCGATTCTCGAAGAATTTATTCTCGTCTCGTTTTGCAAATTTTTATAGAAAACTTATGCTCTAATTTTCTTCTTAATTTCTTGTACATATGATGATCAGAATCTTTTCACATCACGAGGGCGCATGAAGGGTGTGAAATAACAACTTCCCTAGTAACAAGAAAGCTTTCGGCCAGTTGGCGCGTGGTTGGCTTTTGGCCTTTTACGTTTGAACTTGAAACGCATGCTTTCATACAATCTGCCTTTTGTTGTACTTGCAAGCGATCCTTTAGACTCTTCGCAGACTGTCATAGCATCACTGGCCGTTCATTGGCTATTGACTTGCCAACTTGAAAAACGCTTGCTCAAGCTTGAATGTAACACTGAATGCAAGGTTGCCCCATATAACTTCGTTCCTGGAATCCAGCTTGCGGTCTGCTTGCTCGGTTTCCAATCAAGCTGGATGCAAGCTTGGCCGACTTGCAATTCAAGCTTGCAGGAAGCGATTTGCAAGTTGTCTCTGCTACTAGGGTTAAAACTATATTTATTACTGAAGTATATTATGTAATGATTTGCATATAATTAAACGTTAATTAACGTTCTTCATTTTGTTTGTACGATCACTTTATCAATTTATAGTTTTTATACTATGAATAATGTAACATTAAACCAGTGTTTGTGGGGCACGTGGCTCAGTGGCAGAGCGCTTATCTCTGTTGCTTGAGGTCCGTGGTTCGATACCCGGCCAAGTAAGTTCGTGACGGTCAACATCGTGTCCGTGGGTTTTCTCGGGGTACTCCCGTTTCCTTCCACTTTCTCATTCTACCAATTCTTCCATCATCATTAACTTACCTTAGTCAACCGTCTCTCTTAACGTAAAGGGTAATCATGGGACGTTAAACTGAATCATTTGATTTAAACCCGTGTTTGAGATCTAACATTTGAGTGATCTAGTGTTCCCTCCAACAACAACAACAACAACAACAAAAAGACTTTTTGTCTCGGCTCGTTTTCGGGATGTGACGAGAAATTTCTTGTCCGTTGGAAAAAAAACTACCTATAGTTATACCGTGCAGTCTAACATGGACATGACTCCAGCAGTAGAGTCTGGCACCACGAATATCCATAATACCCAAACTCATGAGCTTCAAGCCCTCAAGCTCAAAAATTGACTTCGAACCCTTGTAAGCAGTAGTCCTACGCTTGGAGACGCACGAGACGAGGCGAGACAGAATTTTCCTGACAAAATTCGAGTCGACACACAGCTCTTCAATAGAGAAATATACATTTTTCGAGTCGAGACAGCACTTTTACAGCACATTTTCGAGGAGACGAGACAGCCTCAATTCTTGTCTCTTGCGCACCCCTACGCGCAGATAATGAGACAGAACCTAGTCCGAGCAAGGTCGAATCGTCAATGATTTAAGTCAACACGAGCACTTAAGAGTCTTCAACCCGGCGAAATTAAAATACCGCTAATTTTACATTAATTATGTGATATCTTCAAATAGATAAAAGATAATCGAAATGTGGAACAAGAGCGCCCTAAACAATATCATTTTACATGAGAAACCGTTATCACGACTCACTTATCTGCTTTCGATTTCGATCCATTTTGAAAATCGGCATTTATTTTCGCGTTTCTAAACAGCTGAAAACATAAAGCCACTAGGTGACTTGTGATAACGCTACCTCACGCAAAATAATATTGTCTAGGGCGCTCTTGTTCCATATTTCAATTATCTTTTATATATTTGAAGATATCACATAATTACTGTAAAATTAGCGGTATTTTAATTTCGCCGGAATGAAGACTCTTAATAGTGTAGGCCCCATTGAGAACAGTGACTCGAAGTCCTTAGCGAAAGCGAGCCCAATGCTATTAATGAGCCAGAGCGTCATTAAAGATAGTGAGCCCGAACTCACGTTTAAGCAAAGATTAGGATCATTGAAAAGCCATTGTGTGTAATGAGCTGAGCTCACTTCAACTCAAGTAACTTCGATTTACACGAAATTCGAAGACAAGCACGGTGACACTAAGATAGTCGGCAGAGCTCAACCCTTCTTGTGGCTTGTGACAAGTGCGTACAATAATAAATCTTAACACCTGTTAAATCTTTCATTACGTTCACGTTGCCATGTTATTCTCCCATAATATTAATTGCATCATTGAGGTTCTTGGTACGTTCTCTCTGTACTCAGTGGCAATCCATCTTTACGACTTCACGATCACATCCTCTACTTTACGTCGGCCGATTTTTTCCCACCATTTTGTCATAATCCTTCTTTCCCTTCTGTTTCTTTTTTCTTTTTATCCTTTGAAGGGATTCGTAGCACGTGATGTCACACATAGCGTGATAGCATTTGTCTCTGGTTTCTCGGAAGTCTTCTGTTCTTTGAGTATTCATTCCCCTGCTTTGTCCGTTTCCGGTCACCTTGCAAGGCCTTGGCGCCCTCGTTTCTTATTCCAGAGACGTTTTCACACATTGACACCTTTTCTCGCACCTCTTCCTACAGCTAACAACAACTCATTCTCATATAGAATATGTACGGGTCATAGTGGTACAGTGCTCCACCTCTTGCATAAGGAGTCCCTTGTTCGATACCAGATTGTGTTAGTTTGTGGCGGACAACATCCTGTTCGGGGGTATTTTACGAGGTCTCACGGATGTCCGCCGGCGGATTTTAGGACGCAAGTTGTGCTCATGAGGAAAATAATTATTCATTGAAAGTGGTACAATTAAACCGGAGAGAGGTAAATTTAGGGAAGAAATTTAGATTTGGAGGGCAGGATACTAAGTTGGGGGATCAAATTGGTAAATTTGGGGAGGAAAAAGGTAAATTTGAAGAGGCAAAAGGTAAATTTGGGGAGAAAAAAGGTAAATTTGGAGAGGGAAAAGGTAAATTTGGGGAGGGAAAAGGTAAATTTGAAGAGGCAAAAGGTAAATTTGGGGAGGGAAAAGTTAAATTTAGAAAGGAAAAAAGTAAGTTTGGGGAGGGGAAAAGGTAAATTTGGGGAGGGAAAAAGGTAAATTTGGAGAGGGAAAAGGTAAATTTGGGGAGGGAAAAAGGTAAATTTGGAGAGGGAAAAGGTAAATTTGGGGAAGGAAAAAGGTAAATTTAGGTAGAGAAAAGATAAATTTGGTGAGGGAAAAAGGTAAATTTAGGTAAAGAAAAGGTAAATTTGGAGAGGGAAAAGGTAAATTTGGGTAGAGAAAAGGTAAATTTGGGGAGGGAAAAGGTAAATTTGGGGAGGGGAAAAGATAAATTTGGAGGTTGCACCCGAGATCTTGATGGCTAGGATCGGCATGCTGCGCGATTCTACTGTTTTCTTAGACATTCTCATTCCACGAATCCTATCATTATCACTCGTTCTCAGTAATGATCAGTTTCACTCTCAGTAATCCTACAGGTCATAATCGTAGGATACAAAACTAGAAATTTCATTACATTACATTTCAACAGGTCTTATGATATGTATCCTCTGGGACGGGAAGTTGCAACCTCCAAAAGAGTGACTCAGTTGTACAGAAGGATGCCTAGTTCGATCCCAGCCCATGTGAGTATGTGATAAACAACATCGTGTCCGTGGTTTTTTTTCGAGGGTTTTCCATTTCCCTCCATAATGTCACTCTCCTGACGTTGAAAGAATTCCTCCCACTACTTGAAGCGTTCAGAGCACAAGGGAATCAAGTCCAATTACTTCTACTGTACGCTTAACTATATGGAAATGGAAGGTTAATACTTTTCTTTATAAACCCAAGGATAGGAATGGCGAAAAAAGCTTTTAGGAGAAAGAAAAGTATGTTGTGTAACCTTGAATAAAGAGTTGAAAAAAGACTTACAAAATGCTTCGTGTGGAACATTGTGCTGTATTGGTCAGAAACATAGATTTTACGCAAAAATGATTTTAAAAAGACCGGAAAGTTTAGAAAAGAAGAATGGGTGTAGAGAAGAATGTAGAAAATTAGCTGGGTCGAACAGAAAACGAATGGACGGGTGTTAGAAATTTTGGGGGAGAAAAGAACAATTTTACACTTATTAAGAAGAGGAAGAGAAATTGGTTGAGGCATTGGTAAGAAGGAATCGTATCATGAGGGACGTGCTACAGGGTATGGTGGCAGGAAAGAGATAGAAAGGGCGAAGGAGACTACAATTAATAGACGATATCAAAACAGAGAAATCGTACGTAAAGACGAAGAGGTTAGCGGAAGACCGTGGAGCATGAAAGTTTCTTAGCTGCAGCAAGTGACCTGCCAATAATGGCAGAATACCTATGATGATGGTCAAGGGCGCCGATTTCTCTGCAACTTTGGGGGGGGGGGGCATTCAGATGCAGAAGGCATATATGAGGATTTTAAGACAAACTGAATTCAAATTATGCCAAATATTGTTAATTGCCAATTATAAATAAAACACGGAGGCTCACATAAGCTTTGGGGTCCCGGCTCCCCCAGGATTGGCGCCCTTGATGATGATGAATAATGATCAAGTACGGGAATTTGTTATTTTGATAGACAATTGTTTATTTGCAGACTTATTGTCCATATAAAGCTTATTCATATGTACAACTGTAAGTCATAAAACAACAATAATCGTCAAACTTACAAAACGGAAATTACTTAGGTTAGGCAAGAGGATCTGATAAAAGGGGGATCGAGGTATGACATAAGTTGAGAAATCCAGGTCTAAGTAATTATATCCTTATTCTTATTTTACACAAATATTCATTCGCTCACAATTGTCAATTAATATTCATGCGACATGAAGAAATGCTCACTTCTCATTGGACTAATGTCAAGAAGTCAAACTCTTAACAGTGGGTTGTAGGCAAGTAATGAATGTTAAGAACGCTTGTATGAAATTTTATTATTGGAATTTCTCGTTTCTTCCATGCATCTTGGGGCATCTTTTTCTTTTGTTTCTTTTGCTTTGGTTTTTCCAGCATCTTATGGATATTTTTTTAAGAGAACACAAAAATCCGATCGTTCTGATGTTAGATGAGAGTGGGGAGGCGAATAAAGTATGTGAAGTATGCTAACCACCACCTTTTTGATTAGCTCCCTCCAGGGGAGACAACATCTTTGCATCATCATCATCATCATCATGAGCTTTCTCCCAAGCCCTCCAATTAACTGCTGTTTTGCTGAACTTGAAGTGGTCGTCGCTTCGCCAACCCTTTCGACACGAAATTTTCATTGCTCCAAGCTGAACGGGATCTTCCCTCGGTTGTAGAATACACATACGGTATTGTTCCTCGAAAAACTATCGAGGTCTTTCTTTTTCTTCTTCTCTTGTTCAATATGCATGTGCGTGACAGAGTTTGTTCAGTTTTTGGCCTTTTCTTTCCAAAAGCTATAGATTTTATTCCCTCTCAGAGACTTTAGAACGAAGACTGTCTTTTTCAATTCCTCACCGTCTAAGGGAACGGTATATCAACTTAGTATACACAGAACTGAGCAACAGGCTCGCAACATTGATTTAGAAGATAGGTTCCCAATTTTTCCTTTACCTGGTGCCACTTTTTGTAAACTTTGAAAATTTCAGACTAGCTAATCTGGCGGAGTAATGACGGGGCTGGGGTCAGTCCCGTTACGTAAGTACTTCTTGCCTCCCTCAGTGGCTCCCTTTATCAATAGTGGTCATGTTGTTATTAATTAAAAAAGAATTGAAGACTGTAGTACTGTTTGATAAATGCTTTGTACTATCAAAGATTCAAAAGTAAAGGGTGTTTCATAAAGAACACAACTTTTGAAATGTCCGCCATTTCTGTTGTAGTAAGTTGGCAGCACTGAACGTTACACGATTTTCATTTGTTCTTCTATCAGAATTCGTTGCATACTGGTTCTGGAAATATTCAATTGTTGTGAACGTTGACGAATAGATTTCACCGCACTTACAGTAACATTACAGTATCATTCACGATTGCGATGTTTTCCGCAGAACAACTAACACGAAAACGCCTCGAGGGTAAGCCTACCAGACGTCCCGTAAAAAACGGGACAGTCCCGATTTTGGACCCGAGTGTCCCGCGTCCACGGGACAGGCATATGTCCCGTATTTTAATACCATCCCGTTTCTCCACTCAATATTAGCGTATCGAAAAGTGAAAATTCAAAAATTTTAACAATAGCTAGGACCCTGTTAGTAATAAATGAACAAAAAGCTGTGGCATGTGACAGCTTGGATCTAATTATCACACTACCATCTCTAATTTCATAACGAGCAAGCCAATAAACTCGCAGCTTAGAGTTGCAGTTGTCCGTCAGCAGTCAACCTGATCTGAAATCTTTGATAAAGTGCACCAGCTGAGCTATTGTTGAAAATAGCCTACATTACACGTAAAGTGTTCCAGTTTTGTATGAACGAGAATGCCTAAACCGAAGTGCACGATTTATTCCAATTTGAAAAAAGAAGTACCCTTTTCTGAAAGCAACGAAAATGAACTATCATGTTGACTGACAAAATTTGCCATGCTACTTTTTCCATTACACACAGTGGAAAATAACAGAAACTATAAATAATAGGCTAGGGACGCAGAATTGTGCTTTCGTTTGGGACTCAGAAATGTGTAAACGCGGTCCTGACAATCAAGCACAATACAAGGAGGAAAACCAGGTAAGTTTTTGTCAGATTAAACTAATAAACGTAATTCTAGCAAATGCAGCCACGTAAATAATTAAATAAATTCGTATTAATAAACCCACAAAGAACATAGAAGGCTGATTGTTTGCAGAGTCGGATTGAGGGGGGGGGAGATCGTTCCCCAGAAGAGCAGACTTTCTTATTTTATATATAAATAAAACTCATCCCAGAGTATGGAGCTCTTGAAAGTAGCTCTAAGTAGCAGTATTACAACCTCCCCCCAGAAGTCCGTCCTGGATCCGCCCCTGATTGTATCACTGATTTAAATAAAACGAGATTATTTGCATATTGTTTTCCCGTAAAGCATTTTTATAACACGTCACTTTCAGTTTTTAAGCCGGTTCTTTTCTAGTTGCATTCTAAATATCATCATATATTTGGCAGGTTTTCTCGAGGGTGTAATATCCACAGCAAACCGTTTTTCTCAAATTTAGGAATCAGTCTGATTACAGTCGACGTTTTCGGAGCATTACATTGACCAAATACTCCATGGAGTTTGTGAGTGACCAGTCTCGGCACAATAATCAACACATTTGTAATAAGTTTTCATTATGACAACACGCTGTTCCGTTCTAAAACGCTCCATACCTGCCCGTACAGAAAACAGATGTGTATCAGCGTTCCGTGGCTACTAACCACAAGTACAACAAATGAAAATCGTGTTACATTCAGTGCTGCCAACTTACTAAAGCAGAAATGGTGGATATTTCAAAAGTTGCGTCCTTTGTGGGATACTTTTTACATTTAAGGAAATTGGTTTTCAAAATAAAAAAAATCTTTATATAGTTCACGTGGTCATCCGGGTGACAGAAATTACCTAAGAGGCCTAATCACTGCGAAATTAAAGTACCACTAATTTTACACTAATTATGTTTTATCTTTAAATAGATAAAAGATAATCGAAATGTGAAACAAAAGCGCCCTAGACAATATTATTTTCCATGAGGCACCGTTATCACTAGTAGCTTTCCGTTTGTAGCCGTTTATAAATGCGAAAATAAATGCCGATTTTCTAAATGGCTAGAAATTGAAAGCAGATAAGTGAGTCATGATAGCAGTATCTCATGTAAAATAATATTGTCTAGCGATCTCTTATTCCATATTTTGATTATCTTTTATCTATTTGAACATATCACATAATTACTGTAAAATTAGCGGTATTTTAATTTCGCCGTGATGGAGCCTCTTAACAGAAAAAATGTTTTAAAATAAGACTATACCAATTGACCCTTATATTTGAAAGACTGTGATTTATAAATTCGGTTTGGTTTTTAGTTTATGAATTTAGAAGACTAACTACTTAATTTCGGTCTAAAAAGTGTAAATTCTAAATTACTATGCTAATTCGAACTTGTTTTACCAGTATGCTATGGAAAAAGAATAATCCTATACTAGGGACGTACGCAGGGGTCTGAACCCCATCCCGAAATCGTGACTTCTTTTTGTAAACTTAGTCTAACTTTAGAGGCAATTTTACAAATTTTACTATAATTTACCCTCATATTGAATTTGGAACCGCTTTCTTCGAAATAATTTTTTTGCGTACATACCTGTAATACAGGCCTAGAAATATATATACTTATATCATATGATTGTGGGTTGAAAATCTTCCAGTTTAAACTACCATGACTATGCCCTCTAGACAAGCGTTTCTCAATCGCTGTGTCGCGAGATTTTTAATATCGTCTAAAATTTTCCGCAAAGAAATTATCTTTAGAAGCTAATAAAAAAATATCGTCACTCAACTTGATTTCACACTTGCCTTGCATGTTTAAAAGTGGAATATTTGCTTTTAACGATGTTCATTTTTCTTTGTAAAGAAACAGTGGACATAGAAAAGTAATTTGAAAACACGATTCTTGGTGTTTTCTTATGTGTAGTACCAGTGGCGTATTTACGATTTTGTTTCGGGAAGGGCTTTGCTAACTTTCGGAAGGGGAGGGCTTTGCCTGAAAATGTGAAAATTCTGCAAGATATTTCATATACTTTACTATAGTAACTAAGATTTCGGGGGGGGGCGGACAAACACTAAGCCCGGAAGCCCCCCCTAAATACGCCACTGTGTAGTACGTACTTTTATGTTTTTTTTTTTTTTTTTTTTTGCTCCTAGAAAAAAACACATGTAAATGTGTCACGAAAGTTTGAAACGTACTTTTAGGTGTTCCCAAACAAACAAACAAACAAACAAAAAAAAAAAAAGAAGATTGAGAAACACAGTTCTAGTGTAAGAGAGACGGACGATGAAGGCAACTGAATGATGTTGAAAGAATTGGTAGAATTGTAATGTGGAAGGAATCCTATAAAAACCCACGGATAGGAGGTTGTCCACCACAAACTAACTTGTCTGAGGATCGAACCAAAGACTCCACGAACCAGAGGCAAGCATTCTACCACTGAGCCACCGTGCCTTCTATGTTGTGGGTTGGATTAGTGTTTGTAGACATTACTTTATATTTCGTATACGTCCCTAGACTTTTTGTCTCGAGGAATGGGAATCAATATAGAAAAGGACAATATGCTTGAAATTGCCTTGCTTTGTAAAACAAATCTCCATTATATCCAGAACGAGAAAGATTCAAACAAAAGAAGTATCTGAAACATAATATGGGGCTAATTGTGACCCTGCATTTAGGTTCCAAGGAATTAATTTCTGAAAATTATATTAGGTACCAGTCAAAGATGTTTTTCGTGTCATATGGTTGATGGTTAGGGCAGACATTGAGGAGTACTTTGGTCTCTGATGCTGGAGGCGTAGAAATCAAATCCCAAGATGTTCGCTCTTCAGCGTTTAGCAGGAAATGCGCCTTCTGATCCCCGTTGGCGGGGAAGCAATAGTCACGAAATCTCTTCAATTTTACCATCTTCTGATTGTTGGTTCATCGGCTGGATATTGTGAACAGTGTAGATCAACGTTTCTCAATATTTTTGATGTCGCGGACTTCTTGTAGCAACTAATAATTTTTCGCAATTCTACGTTTGATCAAATATGATTTTTTAAATGTATTTTACATGTCATAAAAATGAAATGATAAATTACAATTTTGCATGACAACGTAATAAAAACTAACTCTAAAGCCTATGGAACCCGGAGGTTCAATGCCACGTTCACAAAAGCTCTCCATTGATTTCTGTACTTAACCAACTGGATCCATTTTCTACTTTGTATTCCTATTTCTGTGAGATCCATCTTAACATCGTCCTCACATCTGCGCCTAGGTCTTCCTAATGGACGTTTTCCGATTGGATTTCCAGTTAAAACTTTGAAATCGTTCCTACTTTCTTCCATTCGAGCTACATCAGTTGATAATGCCTTCTATGATAATGTGATACTATTATATAGAAATTTGGAAAAATACAATTCTACCAGTTCGACCTAATATTATGAATTCAACACGCACCTACTGTGATGGGTGACAGTATGTCGGGATCAAAACTGGATAATTTCAAACGTAGATCTGGCTCCGCGTTGAATATGATTCTGTAGCATATTTGTTTTTCATATGTCCGAGATGGGAAAATATTGTCGCGCACAGACATGTAGTAGCAAATGGCAACAGATGTCTTACAGCCCTTTTGGGAATTTTAGGATAAACAGCATTAGACTTGAACAAAAACTCTAGTATCGGTAACAAAGAAAATAGCATTTTGAACGTCGAATCGCAAGACAGTTCGAAAAGTTGTTTTCCTCAACAGAAGTAAGTCCATATTCCAAATTTAGAAAGGCAGTTTTCATCCGAGCATTTTTTTTTTTTTTTTTCATGACAAACTGGAAAATAGACGTAGTTCAGACGCCAATGACTTTAAATGTTAAATCATTCTTTCAGAAACATCACCAGAAATGAATTGTTCACTGAAATCAATAAAATCACTCAATTTGTAAAAAGAAAACGTATTTTACCTTCTCCTAACGGTTGCATCAGAAGTTTAAAATTCTTGATTGTTGTCTGTACCTTGTCTTGCACAGAAAACACGGTGACAGATGTACCTGAAGGACCAAGTTAAGAGAATTCAGGGGGTTAAAAATGTCTGCCAAATTAACAACAGACAAGAGCCATGTGAAATCGTTTAAATTGTGTGTTAGCTCAAACTGGAATGAATGAGGAACAACCTTACTTCGTCACAAAGTTCATCAAACAGCCGCACCAGAACGTTACCCCGAGATAGCCAGCAAATTTTTGCGTGTTATATCAATAAGCATATCTGATCACTTCCCATTTCATTACAAAGAGTTAAAAATAACATTGTTAAGAGAATGGGCTCGAATAACATATTTTTTACTACCTTGTCTAGAACGGTTTTCATTTTCGAGAGCATATGGGGTTCAACTACCCTAGTTTCCTAATCCGATCAAATATGTTGGACCAAGTGCTTCTGGCAAATTAATAGCTTAAGTTCTTGATGATGTGATGTGATAACAAAGAGTTTAATGAAAATAAAATATCCCGCGTACCCTCTTTAAATTTCTCACGGAATCCTGGGGGGTCTGCGAATTACAGATTGGGAAACAGCAGTGTAGACAATTCCTGATTTTGTTTTTTAAATCATATCTAGCGCATATTGAAAACTGGATTTCAAGATTTGGCAAAATTAAAGCAAAATCTATTATTTCGTAAAGTAACACTAATGTCCATGAAAGATATTTATTTATACGAGTATACTGAACCTTTTCTTGATTTTTTTAATGTACAGTGTAACAAGAGCTTAAGAGACCTAATCACTGCGAAATTAAATTACAGCTAATTTTACAGAAATTATGTGATATCTTCAAATAGATAAAAGATAATCGAAAATTGGAACAAGCGCTCGTTAGACAACATTATTTTACACGAGATACCGTTATCACGACTCACTTATCTAATTTCGATTTCCAGCCATTTAGAAAATTGGAATTTATTTTCGCGTTTCGAAATGGCTGCAAATCGAATACTACTAGGTGTCTCGTGATAACGGTACCTCATGCAAAATAATATTGTCTAGGGCGCTTTTGTTCCATATTTCGATTATCTTTTTATCTATTTGAAGATATCACATAATTACTGTAATATTAATGGTATTTAAATTTCGCATTGATTAGGCCTATTAACAGAAAAATTGTTCAAAAATAAGACTATACCAATTGATTAGGGCTCCCAAACGTCGCTGTTTAACCGGGACAATTCCAGATTTACATAATCCAATTCCCATTTCTCCCCCCCACCACCACCACCACGACTACAAAAAAAAAAAAAAAAATGTTGAAAATCTCAAATGTCCCAGTTTATTTCCCCAAAACATATGCCTTAGTTAATGAAGATATGCCTTAGTTAATGAAGTGTATTCCAAAAGTAACTACCGTAGGTGATTTGAAAAGAGAATGACTTTTTTTTAAAGAAATTTAGTTTACGTAAAGGATTCTATAATAAATAATTTTTAGGGGTATGGGGAAGAGGAGTTAAATGAAGCTGAAGAGTAATAAACGTGAAACATTTTCAAACCCGAAACTTAAAAACAAAGAACGTCCTTACTAGTTACTAGTCCCAGGACCTGCCAACAGGCAGAAAACTAATAATAATAATAATAATAATAATAATAATAATAATAATAATAATAATAATAATAATAATAATAATAATAATAATAATAATAATAATAATAATAATAATAACATTCTTGTTCTTATTCTGTTGTGTACTGAAGGAACGTGACCTCCCTGTTTAAGCAATAGGGAGTTTAGTGCTGTGGTCTTTACTTTTTATTTAGTTTAACATTGAGGAACACTTGTGGTCCATGGATCTTAGTTTGAGAAACGCTGGCTTACATTTTACGATATTTCAACGTCTCCAGAGTCTGGTAAAAATTGAGCCTGGTGTCGATTTAAGATTGTTTTAGTTCGTTTTGAGTTTGCACATTCAGTTTCAGCACCGAATCTGCATAAGATAAGAACGAACAGAATAAAGTATTACCCGGTTGCCATGAGCATTTATCTATATATAGTCGAACCATGTCTTCTGTCCCAAAGATGGCTACCAGAGATGGCGTAGGGCAATGAAAACTTAACCCATGACCCACTCTGACCCACGACTCCCCAAGACCCATTCTGACCCACGATCCATTCTCTACTATGACACACTACACACCATGACCCACGAAAACCCATCGTCATTAATTTTGACCCATGATCTACGCCCTATTCTCTAGTGACTAAAGAGTTTACACTTGTAATAAAAAGAAGGCTGTGAAATTATCAGTAATCGGGGTTCGAATGTCTACGGTTAATCGCTCATTCACCGCTCTGTTACAATCCCAGTGGATCTGACCTTTATGATATACAATGGTAAAGTTTTTGTCATAAGATAAATTTCAATTTAATTATCATACATAATGATTTCCTTGTTGACTTACAGATACTTTTAAGTGGAAAATAGGATGAAATTTGGAAGTCTCAAATGAAAGTAAAGTAGGCTAACGTAAAGGGAAAAAAGTATAAGTCCTACTGCTATTATTATAAGTACAAATATCAATATCCAAAACTCCCAAAAGTTTTATTTTCATGGAGGCCTTGAAAGTAAAACATAGACAAATTTACCAGTGTTCAGAAGATGCTGTCTACAATGCACTGAGCAGAGTGGGTCGTTGCATCATAGTGGGTTGGTGGGTCATGGTGGGTCGTGGGACATTATGGGTCACTGTGCGTGGTCTCAGTGGGTCAGGTCCTGTTGACTCACTAACCCAGTTACAAATCTTGACCCATGACCCACGGACCCAATCTATCTCTGATGGCTACGCTAACCCAAACATGGCGGGAGCTCATGTGGTTCGGATTCCACGTTAATCAGTAGGTCCACGTCTCACATAGCCTCGCTGCTGAAAGGGACGCTAAACTGAAATTCAACTCAACTAACCCAAACCTAAGAATATTGAGGGCCTACTGGTTTAGTGGCAGAGCTCTTAGCTCTCATGTTAGAGTTCCCTGATTTGATCTCCAGCCATGGGAGATTGTGGTTGACAATGTCGTATCTGTCGATTTTCTTGAGATTCTCCCGTTTCCTCCCACATTCTCATTTCACTCATTTTACCTGATCATTTTCATTAATCATTTATCTCCTCTTTCCTAAAGAACATAATCGTGTGATATTTCAATTCATTTCATTTGCTAACCATATATATATATATATATATATATATATATATATATATATATATATATATATATATATATATATATATATATATCTGCTTTTCATTGCTTATTGAACACAACAAAGACCATGTAATTGAATGAAACTGTGCAAATGTAGCAACCGGACAGATAAGCTACTGAATCAAATGTAGCTGTTTGTAGCCAAGGAGAAATAGTTTCTGTTATCTTCTGTCGTTAAATGGACGTATATGAGTCCATTGTATAGGAATTGTGTATGCGAGGGGTTCGTGTTTACATGTATATATCACAAAACCTACTCACATGCGAAGATGTGTGTTAGGGGCGGGAAGGAAGAGACACGCAAAGAATCTTGGGAAAAAGTAGACGCTCTGGCATGCATGCTTATGCGATACGAATGACAAATTAGACGTGTGTGTCAGGCTTATCTCGCACTCGTTTGCGCTCACATATAGGCTTTACTCACATGCACACACACGACAGGGTTACCGTCTACACGTGAATTCTCGTATACATATAGAAACTTGAATGTCACAAGGTATGAGGGACAAGACAGCAATGGACTAGGCCAGTAGTTCTCAAAGTGGGGTCCGCGAAACCTAGCCAGGGGGTCCGCGACGCCTAAAAATTGAAACGTGTTGTAATAAAATGGAACTCATAGCTGTTATGCAAGAAGTACTTTTTCAGTTACTAGAAAGAAAGCAATCAGAAATTATACCTACGTTTATAAATTTAAAAGTTTTGCTACTTTACTAAATTTCTGTCCTGTAAGTATGAAGAGTTGTCTAAAAATGCATTGCAACATTTGATGTCTTTCCCTATCACTTACTTATGTGAGCAGATCTTTTCTGTTCTTTGCAGTATTAAAACGTTAAAGCGAAATTGTCTTAATGTGGAATCAAACCTAAGATTGATGGGGACAAAATTTATTCCAGATTTCAGTGCAATTATGGAAAAACAGAAAGAATTTCATTCCTCACATTAGTGACCCCACATTTCAGAACATTGTTTATCAAGCGGATTAAAAAAAAAATGATTTTCAGTCTTGAAAGTTACTATATTTTAAATTGAAATTTCGTTCACTAGGAAACAATCATGTATCTTTAGAATAAATTACTTATTGCATTATTTTTCTTGATCTTTTTCTTGTCAGTGGTAATTCTGATTAGTATATTTGCTCAATACCATGTGAAATTTCAGCTAGCATTGCAAGGAGATACGCAGATCTCTTCCGAATGAACAGGGAATCTGCATTATCGAAAAGTTTGAGAACCACTGGACTAGGCCATTGAACATGCTTAGCCAGGGCCGTGCCATGGGGAGGGGGCGAGCGGGCGACGGCCCTGGGCGCCAAAGTAAGGGGGCGAAAAATTCGGGAGAAAAAAGGAAAAAGATAGTAAAAATTGCTTGGAATATATGTATGGGGGCGCCGTAGTATACTCTCTCCCCGGGCGTTGATTTTCCACGGCACGGGCCTGTGTTTAGCAAACCCGAAAGTTTATAGCCGGAAATTCGCATATTGATTATATTTTGCAAGATAGAAAATACCACTTCAGTCAGAAATACTGGGTTACATTTTGTATATGATCAGTTCTCTCACATTTCAAGACTAAAAATAAAAATTAAAAAAAGCGACGCGTTATGAATATTTAGGGTTTAATCTCCGAATTAAATAAGTAGTTCAGTAGTCACCAAAAGTGAATGACAAAGCCAGGCGCACACGCAGAAATTTTTGTTGGGAGTGGTACAAGCTTTTTTGAGGGGTCTAATACTACGAACCACTACGCCTATGTATATTGAACGGGTATTATTTTGCACCGAAAAGATAATAAGTAATGTAAATACTTCCACCTATATTTTCAGAAACAAGAATTTTACGAGTGATCCAAAAACATGCTCAAAAGATTTGTGATCTTGGCCAAAAGATTAATTTGGATCAAGGACTACAAAATTTTTGAACGGGCCCTAAAATCGAGTGTTCGTATTTTTTACAGAATAAGCACATCAAACTGAGGTAAGTGATAGTTTGGGTTTGATTTCACTATATTTAGTTCTCCAGATATAATGCCTACATATTTTTTTTTTTTTTTTTGGCTGAAATATACTGGATCTTTGATTTAAAAAGAAAGAAAAAATTATAGTACTAGACATTGGCGGATCTAGCTTGGGGCTGGGAAGGCCTAGCCCCTCCTTCAGTTCTTTGAGTAACAAGCTATTATTTATATATTTTTAAAACTTTATAGTAAACTCATGATATACCTATCATAATCTAGGTTCTGACTGTCCTCATCCGCCCAGTTTTACCTTCTTGATCCGCAACTGAATTAGGTTATTTTTAGTTTAGTTGGTTGGTGATGATGAGAAATGAATGAAATGGTGGAATGAAGAAAGTAATAGGAAATGGGAGAACCCCGAGAAAACCTACGCACACGGTGTTTGTCCACCACAAAGTCCACACGGCGCGAGCTAGGATCGAACCAGGGACCCCAAGCATCAGAGGTGAACGCTCTACCACTGAGCTACCGTGTCCCCTTATACGAGAAAGAGTTCAGATGAAGAGTAAGGTCAAAATTTCATGCTACCTCAATCATTTTCCTGTTAAGAGTCTTCATCCCGGCGAAATTAAAATACCGCTAATTTTACAGTAATTATGTGATATCTTCAAATAGATAAAAGATAATCAAGAAGTGGAACAAGAGCACCTTAGACAATATTATTTTACATGAGAAACCGTTATCACGACTCTTTTATCTGCTTTTGATTTCGAGCCATTTTGATAATCGGCATTTATTTTCGCGTTTCTAAATAGCTGAAAGCGGAAAGCCAGTAGGTGACTTGTGATAACGGTACCTCACGCAAAATAATGTTGTCTAGGGCGCTCTTGTTCCATATTTCAATTATCTTTTATCTATTTGAAGATATCACATAATTACTGTAAAATTAGCGGTATTTTAATTTTGCCGGGATGAAGACTCTTAAGCAAGTGTAGTTTTATTCGGAAAGTGTTCAAATGAATGTTGAGTTAGGAACTTTAGGGGGGGATCCGGGCCCAGAGACGCCCTGAACAAAGAATAGATTGTTATGTCAGTTGAATATCAATGAAAACGAGACTTTTTTAAAACATGGTTTGGCAAAAAGTCGGAACATTTGGAGCTTCAAACAATTCCTGGGGGAACATCCGTGACGGTCCTGGCTTAACCAAGAATGTTATAAAATAGAGGATCTGCCCATACGTATCTTCATCATATGAACTCAGTGAAGCAAAAAAAAAAAAAAAAAAAAAAAAAACGAGCATCGTGTAAACCGGCACGTCTGATTGGCTACTCTCGTTTCCACCATGATTGTTGGCTCGAAACATTGCGATCTTAGTGGCGCGGAGTTGGCAGAGTAGATGTGGCCAAGCTGTGATGTATGGCTTCACGATTTTGTTGTATGGGCAGATCCTCTATTTTATAACATCCTTGGGCTTAACCAAAGTGACTGGAAGTCTTATACATGACGAGAAAACAAGAACTAAAAACCTACACTAAATACATTGTAAAGGGTGGCCCAAAAGTAGATATACAGTCCCATACTGATCAACTCATTGCTTTCTATATCATTTCCTATTGTTTTCCATCAGGTAGTCTTAGTTTCTTTATTATTTGTTCTTAATGTCTCTTTACTTATATCTTAAGCTTGGAACAGCCGAAAGAGAGAAATCTATAAGCTAGAATGTTATACTTGATTAATGCAGAGGTATATATACCTACTTTTGGGCCACCCTGTACATACATACAGTAGAAAAGTGCTGTCTTACCTATTATTATTATTATTATTATTATTATTATTATTATTATTATTATTATTATTATTATTATTATTATTATTATTATTGCTTAAATGTTTACTTTGGTTTACTTCTTGCTGTCTGGGACTTTATTAGCTTAGGCTTATCATTGGTTGTTTGATTTGGAGTTTTCCTACATACCAGAAAAACTCCCTTCGGATGTCCAGGGTATTTCAATCCCGGGATATACAAGGTACTTCCATTTCTGGGAGTGAATATCCAGATGTCCAAACAGGATTTCCTTTGGGAGCATTTCTAGTCTCTTTATGATGTAATCACAGAACAACTTTTGGACATCCACGTATACAGGTATTTCCATTATTCTTAAAGTTTCTACAGTACCAGGAAGGCATGTAGCGAGTCACGACCCACTGACCTACTCAATCTCTGATCGAATCTCTTAGATTTAGTAACTTTTCCTCTGAATTGGCAACACTGAAGTTTTTCAACATTGGCTAGGAATTGCAAAAGAATCCTTTAGGAGAAAGAAAATATTATTTTGTGGGATTGAACAAAGAATTGAGAAAAAGATTTATAAAATGCTTCGTGTGGAGGGAGTATTATGCTGTATGGGTCAGAAACATGAACATTACGCAAAAATGATGAAAAACGACTGAAAATTTTCGAAATGTGGGTGTGGAGAAGAATGGAGAGAAATAGCACTTGGTCAAGCGGAAAACAAATGAGAGGGTCTTAGAAATGTTGATGGAGAAAAGGGTAATTTTAATATATTATTAAGAAGAGGAAGAGAAACTGTTTGGGGCATTGGCTGAAAAGGAGCTGTATCATGAGGGACGTGCTATAGAGTGCGGAGGCCATGGTACATGAAAGCTTCTCATAGCTGCGGCAAGTGACCTTGCCAAAATAATGGCAGAATACCTATGATGATAATGGTGATGATATGTGACATCGAAAGAAAACCTTGAAGGAAAGAAAATTATATACTTGCTAATTTTTGTTGCAAAAGCCTCGCGTAATAAGTGTATTGTATTTCGTTTGCATTATTATATAATATTTCGTTTGCATTTATGATTTTGTAAACCAAATTGACATGTGATGCCGCTTAAAAACACACACACACACACACATATATATATATATATATATATATATATATATACAGTAAACCCTCGTTAACACGAATTCCAAGGGACTGAAAAATCAGGATGTTAAAAAAATTCGTGTTAACCGGGGACCCAAATTTTATTATTCGAATATATTTTCTCCATACATACGCACTACAGTATACAGACTATACATACCACTACAATATATTATGTATGTCATAGAAAACACTAGATATTGTATCGAGACGAGACTGAGTAGTCTAGGTCTCGTCTCGGTTCCAAATTCAAAGCGACACCAAGACTCTTCTCCGTCTTGATACCATCCACAGAATTGTATCGAGACGAGGCTGAGAGTTTCGGTCTCGTCTCGATTTCGAAAAGCACGGCTCGGTCTTAAATTCGAGTTAAGATCGAGATCGAGACTAGTTTCAGTCTCGTTACCATCCTCTGAAAAGTGAAAACACTACAATAAACTTATTATCCTATCTTCGAAGATTAAAAAAAAAAAAAAAATCCACGCAGAAAATCCAGGTCAAGTTATAAAATTGATAACTCCGCTAGCAGGTTGGGTACCGCTAGTAACGGAGAGGTATTTATGAGTGCTGTCACCAGTTTGGAGTTACAGGGGAGAGAATATGTTTCGTCTCGAGCTGACGCCAGCAGCTCGTCTGCCAAGCTCCTGCATGTTTAGCGCTTGACGGAGGAGAGAATCAACACCTCATAAGAGAGGAAAGATACCTGTTTCTGGTTTTTCTCTTATTTACAAGGCAATTTTCGTCTGTATAAATACTGTATGACAAAAACTGATCTGGAGTGAAATCTGAAATAAGAAAAATGATCTTTAAAAAAAAACAAAGGATTGAAAGTTCGTGTTAAATGAAAACATTTACTGACTCAAGGGACTAAAAATTAGTTCGTAATTCGTGCTAATCGAAATTCGTGTTAACCGATAAACTTCCTATAAGATAACGTACAGCGATGCCGGGACCGAAATTTTATTCGTCCTAACCGAGTGTTCGGCTTAAGCGAGTTCGTGTTAACGAGGTTATACTGTATATATATATATATATATATATATATATATATATATATATATATATATATATGAATATTTAGATTAGAAATCTGGCAACCCTGCTATACATTCTTTAGTTTGGGACTAGTGCTCTTCGGTACAGAGGTTTCCCATTTTCCCCTATACACTGGATACATAATACATTTCATACAGTCGTTCTTTTCTTCATAAACAAATATGTTTATGTTCCCATTACAAAAGGTACATATTTATATTATTATACAGTTGGTCTTATTGTGCATATACCTCTATCATATCCTCGAGAGAGACAATGAGGATGGGGGAGGGGAGGTGTAATGTATTTATATATGCACCTTCTATTCTTGGTTGGCTCATTGAATGTTTAACCACGGACTGAGTATAAAAAAATGTTTCTCCGCCCCCTGGTGGCGATTAAAAACTTTGATAGTGCACGTAGAGCATATTGCACGGTATATAGTGTAAGGGCGAATATATGTTTTATATATGTATACACTGGAAATATCTCATAGCAATTTTACTTGTCATAAACTGAATCAACTAGGCTCAACCTTCAGGATGTAGGGGAGACAGGGGCAGAATCATATATGCATGTATGAACGTATGTACGTCATGGAACAAAGAAAAAAAAAGTGGTTTATCTGCTTCATCAAAACCGCCGACAAGAGTTCTACTATACACGGGAACATGCATTGCACACTGTTTATTCGGGTTACATTACTTTGTGTACATTCGTCTCAGTGCTAGATATGTTATACAAACATGTGCAAAACCCCCTTCCCTCACTTTATTTCTCATATAATATACACTAGCAGAATACCCGTTCTTTGCACGGGGAGAATACGTTTCAATTTGGATATAAGTATTAATATGGCTTGATTTTGGATTTATGGCATCGGAAATGTCACTATTCATCTCAGCGACCCGAAAAACTATGAATTCGACACTAATATCGGTCATTTTCGATTTTATATATCTATATTTTTCTATCTTGTATATATATATCCTCCTTTAAGTTCAAAGTAAAATGATAGAAACCATCCGAGGCCCGAACCTCATCTATGTTAAAAATTTGATCGAGATCAGTCGGGTGGTTCAAGAGTTTTTAAGTCACAAACATAGTCACTTTCAATTTTATAATATGGATTGCAGGTCTTTGAATAGTTAAGAAAAATGGTTATTAAATATTATTCTTTTGGAGTACTATATGCTATGGGCAAGGTCACATCGTGGGTGGGGCAAGTGTGGGTTCGCTCCGGGTCCAGATTCATAAGTGAAAAGCGATAAGCTCTTTAGCAAAAGTAACGAGTTTACTGTTTCAATTCATTCTTGGGATTGAAAATTTTCACTGATGAAGAACCACCATTTTGTAAGACATTTTTCCAACTGTATATAAGATTAGTATCACTAAATGTATTCCTATGGGATATCACTATAGTTGATACGAAGAAGGCAAAGTTGGTTCAAAATATTTTGTTCATGGTAGATATTGAATTCGTACCTATATCTTTGGCCCAGCAATTTAACTTCGCCCCAGGCCCCACCAATCAACAGGACGGCTCTGATGCAGAAACATGAATATACGATAAAGCAATGAAAACATTGCAGGCTTTCGTAATGTGAATATGGAGAAGGATAGATAAATTAGCTGGTTCGAACGGAAAAATGAATGAAGAAGTGTTACAAATAGTAGGGAAGAAGAGAACAATTTTAGATGGAATTAGAAAGAGGAAAATAAATTGGTTGAGACCTTGGATGAGAAGGAAGATAAATTGTTTGAGACATTGGATGAAAAGTAAGATAAATTGGTTGAGACATTGGATGAAAAGGAAGATAAATTGGTTGAGACATTGGATGAAAAGTAAGATAAAATGGTTGAGACATTGGATGAGGAAGAAGATAAATTAATTGAGACATTGGATGAAAAGGAAGATAAATTGGTTGAGGCATTGGATGAGAAAGAAGATAAATTGGTTGAGACATTGGATGAAAAGGAAGATAAATTGGTTGAGACATTGGATGAGAAAGAAGATAAAATGGTTGAGACATTGGATGAGGAAGAAGATAAATTAATTGAGACATTGGATGAAAAGGAAGATAAATTGGTTGAGGCATTGGATGAGAAAGAAGATAAATTGGATGAGACATTGGAGGAAAAGGAAGATAAATTGGTTGAGACATTGGATGAGAAAGAAGATAAATTAACTGAGACATTGGATGAAAAGGAAGATAAATTGGTTGAGGCATTGGATGAGAAAGAAGATAAATTAATTGAGACATTGGATGAAAAGTAAGATAAAATGGTTGAGACATTGGATGAGGAAGAAGATAAATTAATTGAGACATTGGATGAAAAGGAAGATAAATTGGTTGAGGCATTGGATGAGAAAGAAGATAAATTAATTGAGACATTGGATGAAAAGGAAGATAAATTGGTTGGGACATAGGATGAGGATGAAGATAAATTGGTTGAGGCATTGGATGAGAAGGAAGATAAATTGGTTGAGACATTGGATGAAAAGGAAGATAAATTGGTTGAGACATTGGATGAGAAAGAAGATAAAATGGTTGAGACATTGGATGAGGAAGAAGATAAATTAATTGAGACATTGGATGAAAAGGAAGATAAATTGGTTGAGGCATTGGATGAGAAAGAAGATAAATTGGTTGAGACATTGGATGAAAAGGAAGATAAATTGGTTGAGACATTGGATGAGAAAGAAGATAAATTAATTGAGACATTGGATGAAAAGGAAGATAAATTGGTTGGGACATAGGATGAGAATGAAGATAAATTGGTTGAGGCATTGGATGAGAAGGAAGATAAATTGGATGAGACATTGGATGAAAAGGAAGATAAATTGGTTGAGACATTGGATGAGAAAGAAGATAAATTAATTGAGACATTGGATGAAAAGGAAGATAAATTGGTTGAGACATTGGATGAGAAAGAAGATAAATTAATTGAGACATTGGATGAAAAGGAAGATAAATTGGTTGAGGCATTGGATGAGAAAGAAGATAAATTAATTGAGACATTGGATGAAAAGTAAGATAAAATGGTTGAGACATTGGATGAGGAAGAAGATAAATTAATTGAGACATTGGATGAAAAGGAAGATAAATTGGTTGAGGCATTGGATGAGAAAGAAGATAAATTAATTGAGACATTGGATGAAAAGGAAGATAAATTGGTTGGGACATAGGATGAGGATGAAGATAAATTGGTTGAGGCATTGGATGAGAAGGAAGAAAAATTGGTTGAGACATTCGATGAAAAGGAAGATAAATTGGTTGAGACATTGGATGAGAAAGAAGATAAAATGGTTGAGACATTGGATGAGGAAGAAGATAAATTAGTTGAGACATTGGATGAAAAGGAAGATAAATTGGTTGAGGCATTGGATGAGAAAGAAGATAAATTGGTTGAGACATTGGATGAAAAGGAAGATAAATTGGTTGAGACATTGGATGAAAAAGAAGATAAAATGGTTGAGACATTGGATGAAAAGGAAGATAAATTGGTTGAGACATTGGATGAGAAAGAAGATAAAATGGTTGAGACATTGGATGAGGAAGAAGATAAATTAATTGAGACATTGGATGAAAAGTAAGATAAATTGGTTGAGACATTGGATGAGAAAGAAGATAAATTAATTGAGACATTGGATGGAAAGTAAGATAAAATGGTTGAGACATTGGATGAGAAAGAAGATAAATTGGTTGAGACATTGGATGAAAAGGAAGATAAATTGGTTGAGACATTGGATGAGAAAGAAGATAAAATGGTTGAGACATTGGATGAGGAAGAAGATAAATTAATTGAGACATTGGATGAAAAGGAAGATAAATTGGTTGAGGCATTGGATGAGAAAGAAGATAAATTGGTTGAGACATTGGATGAAAAGGAAGATAAATTGGTTGAGACATTGGATGAAAAAGAAGATAAAATGGTTGAGACATTGGATGAGGAAGAAGATAAATTAATTGAGACATTGGATGAAAAGGAAGATAAATTGGTTGAGACATTGGATGAGAAAGAAGATAAATTGGTTGAGGCATTGGATGAGAAGGAAGATAAATTGGTTGAGACATTGGATGAAAAGGAAGATAAATTGGTTGAGACATTGGATGAGAAAGAAGATAAAATGGTTGAGACATTGGATGAGGAAGAAGATAAATTAATTGAGACATTGGATGAAAAGGAAGATAAATTGGTTGAGGCATTGGATGAGAAGGAAGATAAATTGGTTGAGGCATTGGATGAGAAGGAAGATAAATTGGTTGAGACATTGGATGGAAAGGAAGATAAATTGGTTGAGACATTGGATGAGAAAGAAGATAAAATGGTTGAGACATTGGATGAGGAAGAAGATAAATTAATTGAGACATTGGATGAAAAGGAAGATAAATTGGTTGAGGCATTGGATGAGAAAGAAGATAAATTGGTTGAGACATTGGATGAAAAGGAAGATAAATTGGTTGAGACATTGGATGAAAAAGAAGATAAAATGGTTGAGACATTGGATGAGGAAGAAGATAAATTAATTGAGACATTGGATGAAAAGTAAGATAAATTGGTTGAGACATTGGATGAGAAAGAAGATAAATTAATTGAGACATTGGATGGAAAGTAAGATAAAATGGTTGAGACATTGGATGAGAAAGAAGATAAATTGGATGAGCCGTTTTATGAGAACGAACTGTATCATAAGTAACGTGATGGAAGGTACAGTGACAGGAAAAGAGGATAAGAAAGAGAGTACAATTGAATGGCACAAGATGAAGAGGAAATTTGATGTCAGTTGAGGCATGGAAGCTTCTTAGTTTCGCTGTAAGTGATCTGCCAAAAATAGTTTGTTTGCTTGTTGAAATTTAGCGTCACCTTTAAAACATCGAGGCTGTATGAAACATAGTTATATAATTTAAGGTGGGATCCGAGCAACCGTAAAACGTTCAACGCTCTCCCACTAAGAATTGAACCCGTGACCTCGTACTTCTCTAGGCCAAAGGAAAGGGCACATGTTCGTGAACCTGGCCCCACCCACATCGGCACTAATTTTAAAATATATGCCAAAAATTTGACGAGTCAAGACGAGACATCCTGAATTCTTGTCACTGGGCAACCCTACCCTTACGATGATTATTATTACTTGAAAATTCCCACATAACACAAGCAGAGGTATATTGCGTTTGAGTGTTCTGACAAAAGGCAGGTTCTAACCCATTTACCTTGAATAGTTAAATGACATCATAAAACAAGTAAGAGTGGAACTTGGAAATTAAGATCCTGGAACGAAGGGTTAGATTGAGAATTCACATTAGAAATACCGTTCTATGCATACAGGAAGGCGCTGGTTCGGTTTAGACTGTCCTCCTAAAAATTAGTAATGTTATATTTAAAATAATACTGCAAATAAAAGATCTACTTATCTCTTCAAATTTGAATTCGCAACGATTCAGTTTTAGGATAAAATGTCCACTGATTACAAACTCTTGCTACTAGTGCATGAAAAACTCATACTCAACATGATATTCCTTAGTTTTCTTTAGACGCATAGAGAAAATCACTATAAGAAAGTGTTTTTTTAAAAAAAAAAAAGCTATTAGAAATTATGGAAATCTAAGCTAATGAACCGAAGCTAACAAACCTAAATTTTAAAATAATTGCAGGCAACCTAAGCTACATTTAACAAACTTAGTAAATCAAAGCTAATTTTAAGTAGCAGTATTTATCTAATCTTACAAGCTCGTAAATTAAGCTACAATTAAAACTTAGAAGAACTAACGCTATGCTTCCTAAGACTAAGCTTTAAACTTTACTAAAAGAAGCTAAACTTAAGATTTTTTAAAAAGTTTCTTCTCAGTTCCAGCAGATCAATGCTGGAATGATACCTCTAATCGTAGATGTAGCCAGTACAGCCGACTTACTTTGAAAATTTGTAACGTGTTCGAAATGTTTTCACAGTTGATAGTAGATTTCCATTATTATTATTATTATTATTATTATTATTATTATTATTATTATTATTATTATTATTATTATTATTATTATTATTATTATTATTAAAGGCAAATATGTCAGTTGTGCCATGCTATCCTGGAATATTATACAGCCTCGCTTAAGACATTTGTAATGTTGGTTGCACAGAAACAAGGGGTACAGTGAGAATCCTCTATATAGGCTATATTAACCCTTTTCTGCATGATTTTTCTTCTTTTAGCGAAAAAAATAATCAGTATTGGAAATCCTCATATGGGAACTTGAAAACTGAATTAAAACTTGAATTTTAGATCTTTTTCACTTAATTCCGACGAGAAATAAGTAAGTACCATGTATGACACACTTACAACTCACAAAGAACATGCCAGATGACACCAAAATCTCTTATTCATACACATCAATATCTCACACACCAGACAAAACAGTCATTTGATGCCTTCGATAAATCACAAAAAAGCTAAAGTGAGAAAAGGGAAGGGTATGTGCTATATATGGCACGGCATGCGGTAAGAGGTTAAACGCCAAACATCTTATGCTATCCGTTAATTCCTATTAATACACAGCCACACTAAACATGGCGCTATGTGTACTAGCGCTATTACTTGACTGCTTGACACTTACCTACAGATGTCACTGCCTGTAGGATTTTTGTGGATAATGAACTCCTGGATTAATTGCATAAAATGCATAATGGGGTGGTTGGGGGGGGGGCGGTTGACAACATAAAAATTGATAAATATGACCAATTAGAGCTTTCAATTAACCACATGAGGGGCATGGTGGTTCAGTGGTAGAGCGTTTACCACTGATGCATAGGGTCTCTGACTCGATCCCCGGCCAAGTAAATTTGTGATGGACCAGATCGTGTCCATGGGTTTTCTTGGGTGGTACTCTCGTCTCCTGCCACCTTCTCTTTCCACCAATTCCCCCATAATCATTTACTTAGCTTAATGATCGTCTCCCTTAGCTTAAAATGAGCATAATCAGTGGCGGATCCAGGATATGATCAAGGGAGGGGCTAAATCATAGTTTGCAGCTTTATTCAGTGTAAAGCAGGATTGAAGCCCGTTTTATCCAGTGTATACCTGAGCGTCAAGGGAAGGGCTATAGTTGAATCCGACCATGGGGTAATCGTGGGATGTTAAACTGAAGTATTTCATTTCATTTTCGAGCCGTGTAGCTCAGTAGTAGAGCGTTCATCTCTGGTGTATGGGGTCCCTGGTTCGATCCCATCTCGCACCAAGTGAACTTTATGGTGGACAAACACCGTGTGCGCGGGTTTCCTAGGGGTTCTCTAGTTTCCTCTCACTTTCTTCATTCTACCATTTCATTCATTTCTCATCATCACCGTCTCCTTTAGCCTAGCCAGCATAATTGTGGGACGTAAAACTCAAATATTTAATTTCATTTCATCTTTTTAATCTATAGTGTACAGTAGCAGAATTTTTGGGCGCAACTACTACTACTTCTACTACTACTACTACTACTACTACTACTAATAATAATAATAATAATAATAATAATAATAATAATAATAATAATAACGAGGAGAAGAAGACTGTGTGTTCTTACAGTATTGCTAGACGATTAGTGCGTAATTTATTATACTAAACCACTAAAATCCGTTGTAAGGTGGGCTGAAATCCCTGATCATAGCAGATGATTTAGTGTTGTGCAGAATTCCTAGCGAGCGCCGTCGTGCAAAATGCTTATTTCGATTTGCTGAAGAAGTTTGCAGTTTCACACGCGTGCAAGATCCCTATCACATTGTGGATGGTGGACGTAGGTACCAATTATACGGGCAAATAATGCATTCATATTCCTCTTCAATTGCTTTCCTTACTGTTAGTTTATGCGTCCTTTTCCTATTTTAAAAAAAGAAAACGTGACGTTTTCTCTTTTTTTAATTTGTTTTATCTTGAATTGCGATTTTATATATATATATATATATATATATATATATATATATATATATATATATATATATATATATATATATATATATATATATATATATATATATATATATATATATATATATAAATTAAACACACGGCCGTAAGTCCAATGCTGTCTGGCATTGACCAAGCGAAGCCAGAACACCTGTTTGAACAAGGAAAGACATGAAATTCACAGAAACTGCAACAAAACATGATAACATATTTCTTTCTTTCCCAGGAGTTTAAAAGCCCTAAACTTGTTTATTTTTGTATCCTCAGTGGCGGATACACTCATATGGCTAAATACGAGGAGAAGTCGAAAAGTAAAGGGACTTTTTTTTTCGAAATTTCTCGCACTAGAGTTTTGGTAACACTGCTAGTATCTAGCGCTGAGTTAGTGTCGTCTGCAACACCTCTATGCAAAGTGTGACTTTTTCCTGTGTTAATCGTTGGAGTGTAACTGACCGTTAAACATGGCAGCTTCGTTAAACATTTGGCCCTTTATCGTCGCGAGGAAGATGGATTTTTACAGGAAACCTTTACTGTGGATCATGGTTTTTCAACCTGGGGCCGCGACGATAACGCGCGATAATTTCATGGGGGTCGCAAAGATAAGCGGAAGAGATAAATAGAATTAGAATCTAATACCGGAATTTTTTTTAAAAAATATTATTTTGAATTTTGTTCTGATAGGCATATTTTTATACATAATGTTAAGAAAACAAAAACATAGGTACTAAATATTTTCAACAGGTACAGAGTTGTTTAAAAAAATCAATTTTAATGAAAGAGGTAAGATATGAAACTAATGAGAACTGCATATTGAAATACCAGAGAAATACAAATGCAACGAAACATGCATATTGAAAGACAATTAAAACTGAAAGCTAATGAGATGCCTGAGTATGGTGTGATTTCGCTGGCGCGGCAATGTACGGTTCAATTTTAGCAACGTACATTATCAAGTCACTTACTAAAATACTTAATATTTTTTTTAACGATTGTCCAAGTTATTTTTAACGAAAATAGAAATCACTAATTTTTTAGTCATATGACTCAAAATTAAGAGAGTTATGAAGTTTTAAAATTTTCAAACGGCCTCCATTTTGAAACAGTATGACGGATTGAATTTGGAATTTTTAATATGAATGAAGTGACCAAATTTGGTTTTAATCCATTCGCTTTTAGGGAAGTTACTGTATCCACTATATACAAGAAATGGATTCTACTATTATAGAAATAGATGAATATCGTAAGATCTCGATAGGTATATTAAAAATCCCACACAAGCTTATTACAAACCAGAAATTATAAGGGGGTCGCTGGCAAGAGGAAGTGGTAAAATGGGGGTCGTGATAGAAATTAGGTTGAGAACCGCTGCTGTAGATGAAACTTGGGTACATCATCACCAAGGATTTTCATATGTTTGGACCATTGAATGAAGCGCTCAGGGGAAGAAGATTTGCAACCGATGCAGAAGTCATTGACGCGGTGTAAAATTGGTTACAGGTGCAACCGAAAAATTATTTTTTTCGACGGAATGAAAAACTTGTGAAACGCTAGGAAAAGTGCTTTGAAGTGCAGGGAGATTATATAGAAAAATAATGTCTGTTTCAGTTTTCAATCCTTAGAATAAATCTACTTTTTCTTAAGTCCCTTTACTTCTTGACTTCCACTCGTATATCTATACCATGTTTCAAAGAATTTGTAAAATTGCTCTACATCCTTGTTACAACACCGAGGTTAAAAAGGACAGACACAAATATTTCAACTCTTATTTCCATTTGTCGTTCGTCTCAGTTTAATAGGCACATTTAAGCAAGATTAACCTGTAAGATATCGTCTTGTTTATTTTCATATGAACGGTACATGATGATACTTCTCTAGTATCAGAGACAACTTGCAAACCGCTTGCTGTAAGCTTGAATTGCAAGTCGGTCAAGCTTGCATCCAGCTTGATTACAAACCGTGCAAGCATGCCGCAAGCTGGTTTCCAGTAACGAAGTTACATGGGGGCAATCTTGCATTTTGTGTTCCATTCAAGCTTGATGCAAGCGTTTTATAAGTCAAGTCAATAGCCAGTGAACGGCAAGCTCTGCGAAGGGTGTAAAGCATCATTTGCAAGTACAACAAAAGGCAGATTGTATGAAAGCATGTGTTTCAAGTGCAGGCGTAGAAAGCCAAAAGCCAAGCATGCGCCAACTTGCTGAAAGCTTTCTTGCTACTAGGGTTGTGATTATATCATAAACCCGATAATCAAAACGATGTTAACGATTTCGTTAGTTTATTATTTCAACAGTAATGAGCTTTTCTTGCCAATATATATATATTTTCCCTGGAATATAATCTGAAAACCTTTTTTTTTCTATTACAGAGGTGTAGTTATGTAGACGTCCACCAGGAGGCAGTTTAGTCGAAGTGAGCAATATGCCTTGTACAGGCCACAGAGCGTTTTGTGTGCCTTGATTTTCATGCGACTAAATCCGTTGTGTAATTTCAATGGCATTTCTGAGGAAAATTTAGGATATTTGTGCGGCTACTTGTTTGAATTGCGTGAACGCATCACTGCAACTGTGGCCGAATTCGACCCTGAATGCTAGGGAGAGTTTGGCAGGAACTTGATCAGGCTAGATGTGTGTCGTGTAGCTCGTGGATCGCATATTGAACATTTTATAATATGTTAGAAAGAAATCTTTGAGTTGATCAAGCAGTGTGTGTAGTCTCTGTTTACATACGTATTATTAAAAGCAAAAAGATAATCATTGAAATCGGGAACATTATTTTGAATCACCCTGTATTTTAATAACAACTAAATTTATGTATCACGAACTACGTATATGAGTTACTAGCTGGAGTATTTGTTATTCCCAAGGAAGGATAATGTTTATGCAAAATATCTCAGAATAATGAACTGAGTCTAATAAATAAAGGCGATGGACGCCGCAGGCGTCGTCCTTGTCTCAAATACCCGATTTTTTCCCATAGGAAGAATAGGTTTATGAAAAGTGTTTGAACCCCTTCCCCCGTAGAATGTCCTATGCATTTCAGTAAAAATTTTGCCCCAGTTATATAGGCAACCAACATTATTGTAAGGTACGAAGTGTTGCCTAACCGGTTAGGAGCAGTTATTAGCCGAATTTGCCACTTCTAGGGGTTCTAGAGCTTCTTGCCCTTACAGTATGTGCTTTTTTCACATTGTTATATGTATACTAACAATAAGTTTGGTTGAAACTGTTCCAGGTGTTTCAGAGTCATGGTAGAACCTGGGCTTGAAGTTTCACCCATTCACCTTAATACCTCGAAGGTATGAAAATGTCAGTTACGAGACACAGGGTTACTGTTGTTATTAGGGGAAAATTGACTTAAAAACAGGTAGCTTCGCTTGCATACATTTTAAATCGTACATTTCATTATAAGTTAATATTTCCTCTTGAAACAATTCTTGTGGTGTGGTTCTAACTAACTCTTTGCATTAGTTGCTGGTGAAGATCAAGGAAATCGGATTATTGTCAGTATGCTGAGGTGCATTTTTTAATATTACAAATTTCTGCTTCTTTAGTTTTGTTCTACAGCATCATTACCATTCAAAATGAAATGAAAATAAATTCTTGTAAGTTTTACGTCCCATGGTTATGCCAGCTAGGTTAAAGGAAACTATGATAATGAGAAATAAATTTAATGGTGAAATGAATAAAGGGGGAGGAAACAGGAGAACCCCAAGGAAATCTACGCACATGATATTTGTTCAACACAAAGTTCTCTTGGCGAAAGCTGGGATCGCACTAAGAACCCCATGCACCAGAGGTGAATGCTCTACCACTGAGCCACCGCGGCCTCTCATTAACGTTCAGTAAAATATTTTAGGGTCTTCTTTTTAGAAGCTTGGTACAGAAAGTAATCTCCGGGAACTTATTTCAAGTAAAGAGATCTTAATGGGTAGCAGGCACTTTTAAAACAGTCTCATCGACACTTGGTTAATATTTAGAGATTTTTTTTTCATTTTTTTTACTGTCTTCTTCCTTCGAAGAGAGATACAATGTACCATCGTATGTTCTCCGTAATGCTAGAAGTCATTCATAAGAAAAGATTTCGTTGGAATCCACAAAAGGTAATCAACTAATTGTTGAGTTTATTGCTTATTTTTTAATGACAAATGTATAGTCAACTCCTCTATAGCTTACCAGAATAGTTTCTTTGTAAGTGAACACACAAACAAACAGGCCATTCACTGCGGAGAGTGTGTTTGTTTCAGTTCTACATTGAAAACATTCTTGTGACTGGTATTTCTTTCTTTCTTCCTTTCTTTCTTTAAATTAAAAGATCCAATATATTTCAATAATAAAAAAAAATGTTGTATGAATTATGTCTGGAGAACTACATACAGTGTAGCCATACCCAAACTATCGCTTAACTCAGTATGATGTGCTTATTCCGTAAAAAATACGAAAACTCAATTTAGGGTTCGTTCAAAAAAATTTGTGGCCCCTGATCCAAAAACTAATTATTAGGTAAGATCGCAATATTTTGATGATTTCTTTAATCATTACTAAAATTCTTCGTTAAGATTACAATCTTTTGATCCATTTTTTTTATGATTCCTAAAAGTCTTGTTTTCTTGCAGAACATTGTGGAACCAATACTATAACAAAGGAAACAGGACGAGAAACCGGTCTGAAGGGTGATATTTTAAAAATTAACACCTGAACATATACAGATTAATTGATCTTTTGAAGCAGAAACAGGCAGAGAATGAAACAACTTCAAATAGTCCATGTCGTTAAAACAACGAAAACAAAATGGTGTCGCCTTAAGAATCTTTATCCCGGCGAAATTAAAATACCGCTAATTTTACAGTAATTATGTGATATCTTCAAATAGATAAAAGATAATTGAAATTTGGAACAAGAGCGCCCTAGACAATATTATTTTGCGTGAGGTACCGTTATCACAAGTCAACTAGTGGCTTTATGTTTTCAGCTCTTTAGAAACGCGAAAATAAATGCCAATTTTCAAAATGGCTCGAAATCGAAAGCAGATAAGTGAGTCGTGATAACAGTTTCTCATGTAAAATAATATTGTCTAGGGCGCTCTTGTCCACATTTCGATTATCTTTTATCTATTTGAAGATATCACATAATTAATGTGAAATTAGCGGTATTTTAATTTTGTCGGGATGAAGACTCTTAATCGACACAGTATAGAACCTAAGAAGGAAGCTAGAACAACAAGAAATGGACATAATACGGTATCTGATGCCTCACTGCATTTCATTTAGATGTGATTAGTGATTCTTGGTTATTTTGTAAGTTCCTTTCAAGGGCGCCCATGTTGTGGTTTCCAAGGGGGGCAAGTATAAGCGATGTTTCAAAAATAGTTTCAAATTTTGCTGTAACTAATGTAAAAATTCTATTTCATTTTCGACATTCTGAAGTGTGATTTCCTCCCACCTTGCCCCCCTGATGGGCACCCTTGGTTCCTTTTATAATTTGTGCAAACTTATATTAGAGTTTCTGTTTCTTTGTTTTATGATTTCTGTAACATTTTGTTAACTTTATATAACTTCATGAAAGCTCTGTGTTAGACGTACCTAGTCACATAATTGTGCTTATACTGTTTTGGCATGGCCTTTTCGATATCATATTATTGCTTTTAATAAAAGCAAATTTTTGAATTATTCCTTGGCTGTACTACCAACACATTAACCTACTACATTTTTCTCTTGAGCTTTCATTTGTAAATTCCATTCGCAGAGGCTATTAGATGGAGGTTTGATAAAGTAAAACTTAACCCCTTCGCCACCAGCAAAAATTCGCCCACTTGTTGTGAGGAGCCAGAATTTCTTGAAGAATATTATAATTTTTAAAGCCTATTTCTCATCATTTATGCAAGCTAGGTTGATGCTAGATTCATAGTGAATGATGCACAAGAGGTCCACAACATGCTCTAGGATCTTTTCTAGAAATTCAAAATGGCGGAAGGCAGCCATATTGAATTTTAAGAATTCGTCTCTTTCCGCCTGTTTTAATTAGAATCATGGCATATACATGTATGCCATCTTTATCCTGGGAGCCACATCACCATGGCATACACATATATGCCACTGGTGGTGAAGAGGTTAATGTCAGCGCTAGAACATAAATAGATAGGGTTGCCATATGTCCGTATTTTGTACGGACTGTTTGTATTTTTGGGTCTGTGTCCGTGTCCGTATCGTACAAACCATAAAATAGGAAAATGTTCGTATTTGACAGTCCTTGAAGCTGTCCGAAAATTTCCGAGTCGGAAATCGCTAAAATCTCGGGCGAAAAGAATTGCGTTCTCGTCATATAACTTATTTTTTTCTACTATATTTTAGTTATTATTAATAAAGTAGGTTATGCTTTTAAAAAGTGTCTCATTTTTCCATTCGATGGTTCTTTTGCTTAGATTTAATATATGTAATTTAATGTCATGATTTGTTATATTTGTGTTAATGAAAAAAAAAATATATAAAACATGTTAGTTTCCAATAGCGTTTTAAGTATTTCAGTAAACAATTGTGTGATCACCTATAAAAGTGACTTTTAGGTAAGAAATTTCAAAATATTTGTTCTATGTTTGGGAACCGTCCTGTCTTGAGCTTGAATCAAAAATTTATGACAACTCTATATAGAGAAGATAGATTATGGGAGACAACCCTCTCTTTTAGACATGAATAGACTTCTTTTACACCCAACATTTTATTATTCTCGGCTCATGCGTATCTAGCACAAAAAATAGTTTCTGCAATTTGAAAATAGTTCTTCAGTTGGTCCCTTTTCAACTGATCAAGTAGTTACAAGTCAATGTCGAGTGAATAGGCCCATACCCAAAATTTTTCATTGGGAGGAGTCCAATAGTATTAGTCACTATGTCTATATAGTATTGAACAAGCATTATTCTGCACTCGAAAAGACGATATGTAATTGTAAAGTACTTCGACATATACACTGAGAAAAAAAATTGTAGGTGGCGTACTTAAAAAGATAGGTTACATGCGTAATTCCTGTAGTTTTTGGACTTAACGTACAACAGACGTATAACTGAAACCGCATGTTTTATAATACTTTCCGTATAAGTGTTCCATTTATACGTACTTTCCATATGAAACAATACAGGCGGTCAGGATCTCTCATACAAATGGATGTATATAACATATAGCTGGCGAAGGTAACATAAGTATAAGCATGTGATATACGGAAAACTGTTAGATGCCATACATCCTGCAACGGCATGATATAACATCTAAGGGCAGTGCCTATATTGCATACGGATAACGTATGCTCCGTACTGATTTCTATAGTAAGCAAGAGGATACCGTATGTTTGTACAATATACCGCTGTCCGGAGAACGGATTTTTCTCTGTGTATTTTCAGAAAAAAATATAGAAGTAGATTGTTTTTGAAAAATGAAATGAAATCTTTAAGTTTTATGTCCCACAATTATGCCGGCTAGGCTAAAGAAGACGGTGATGATGAAAAATGAGTGAAATGAAGAAAGTGGGAGGAAAAAGGGAGAACCGGCATAAAACACACGCACATGATGTTTGTCCATCACAAATCTCACTTGGCGCGAGGTGGGATCGAACTAAGGACCCCCATGACCAGAAGTAAACGCTCTACCACTGAGCCACCGCGGCCTTAGATTTTTTTTTTTTTTTTTAATGAAAAGAGACGTAGTACAGATAAAGTATAAGATGAAATCTTTATGCTACATAAATGATTTCTCGGTTGTAAGTATAGTTTTATTACGAAAGTGTACTGACTTAGGAAGTTTTGGAGGAAGGTCTGGACCCAATGGAATCCCCCGTGGGTGCACCCGTGCCAGTAGATTACAGGGAAGAGAACTATTGTAGAGCCCAAGAAATTCATGAGCTTCCATGACTTTTTTAGTTCTGCCTAAATTTTCAGTATTTAGTAAATAATGGTGCGTGTGCTTATTGGTTTACTTTTACTTTTGATGCAATCAGTAAACAAATTAAGAGATTTCTTTTTAAAATTAAGGTATGATTTGTACTTGAGGAAAAAGAGGCCTATTCATACAACCATTATATTCTGTAGTACATGCCCATATGAATGCTTTCTCTATCGACATTTTGTATTTTTACAGATCCGCCTCTCATTCCTCGATTAATTCGAACACTAAGTAGGCCTACAATGTTTTACACTTGCCTAACCTATATTAATATTTATAATTAATGTACATATTGCACACTGCATACAATTAATACATGAACTGTGAGTAATCTAACTATCTGTAACCTGTGTCCATTATCGAGTCGTTTCCCATCCTATTTATTCCCTATGCAGTAACAATTTCAGAAAATTTCCTCCGGGGGGGGGGACTTCCAATGCACTGGGGGTGAAAAGTAGTACTGCAAAGCTATTGCACAGGATTTCTACAAACAATCAACATCCATAAGGTTAAAGAACCAAAAATTATAAGGTTATATTTTTCGTATGTGAGGTCAAAATTAGAATACTATTGTACTGTTTGGACTCCAAATGTCACCAAATACTCTGACGCAAGGGAAAAATATACAGTTTAAATTCTTAAAAATACTTGCATACAAGAAAACCGGTTTGTACCCAAAGTTATGTTCCCTATGTAGAAGTCTTAGTAACGAATTTTAGTTTTCAAACATTAGAAAAAAGGATATGGGTTATTGATTTGTTGTTCTTTCTTACATAAATTACTAAACGGTAAAATTGATAGTCCAGAATTAGTTTCAGAAGTATTATTACATATCTCAACAGGCAAGACTAGAACAGCAAACACTAGGACAATCTATTGTAGAAAAGCAAGAACTAACATATTACATAAGTCTCCTCGTGGAGAATGTGTGCTTCATATAACGAAATGATTAGATTGCATGAAGTAGATGTATTTAATATGTCCGAAAACAAGTTCAAAACAATTGCCAGGATGTATAATAGTGTATGTTAAATAATTATGTACACGACGCTATAACTAGGCACTAAGTCTGTTGTGTTGTCCTTATGAAATAAATAAATAAATTGTAACCCACAGTTACAACAATCAGAGAGACAGATGGCTTAGGCCCGTATCCAGGGGGGATCTAGGGGTGCCGGGCCCTCCTAATTTTTTGCTGGTCCCGCTAAAATTTTCACGTTAGGCTTGCAAATGAACTATAATACGGTGATGAACTACAATATGGTTGGATCGCCCCCCCTAACTTCATCCGCCCCCCCCCACATTTTGGGGCTGGCTACCGGCCTAAGATGGCCCCAGGGGAGATTTTGTTGCTCCGAGAAGAATTCTACTCTGGACCATCCCTTAAAATCCTCACTACCGTCAAATTTTCCCAGATACCCATTTGAAAGTCCGCATGAACCCTTGAATCGCAGTTGTGTGAGGCTAATAACGAGAAAATAAATTCTACCCTCATCAGCGGGGATCGAATCTGGCCGGCTAGCTGGTAGCAAACATCTTTACTCGCTACGCAAACACAAATCTGAGTTCATAGTTCACGAACGAAAAAAAAAAAAAAAAAAAAAAAAAAAAGAGGGACCCAATGTCTCGCTCTTGCCCTGCTCTAAACCTCAATTAGCCAGCGGCCACAAGACGTATGCATACATAAAAGCAACACGTAAAGCGTTTATCTTGCGTTAGTGGGATGTGGTTTTAAACAGACATTTATTCCACGTTACAAAGTGATGTATTGTTCGCGTAAGGTTATTAAATATGCTGCTATGCAACAACATCTATTTTTTTTCTTTTGCTTTTAATTCCTGAAAAGAAAAAAAGAAAAGAAAAGAAAAATATGAGTTGAACAGGCCGATGACTTAGACAAAACACTGTGTATGCACGAAAGTGACCACATTGTCACGCCCCACGTCACGCCTATATTTCTCTAGTGGCCAATCGCGTGACGAAGGCGGAGAAACAATTGACAAACAATGAGCGAGGAAAAACAAGTCCTCCACACACATGCATACACAAACATACATAGTATACACTCAACATATATGTATATCCATATATAAATAAAACACAGGCTTATATTCAGTTTTCTCCAACACCTCGCGCCTAGAGAGCGCACGGCTGCCCGCGCGCTTTTCTCACAATGGACACAGGATCACGCAGACGACAGCGATTAAAAAAGTTTGACCACTGCTGACATCTGTGGGGATATTTATTTGAAAAGAAACGAAATATTTTTGTTCTGAAAATAACCATGTTTTTTTGTTGGATTCAGATTTAGGAAGCCAATAAGCTAACAGCATTGAGACAGCTGTCTTTTTAACTTCAATTAAATCGACAACAAAATACAGAAATCGAATTAGTAAAATGTAATTTCTCGAATTAGTTTTACGGCATTTATTTATCATCATTAGAAGTATTATATGTTTCATTGTTAGTATTGTGCAGGGGTTCACCCACAGGGAAGTCCAAGGGGTCCGAATCCCCCTCCCAAAAATCCCTAACTCAACATACAATTGTACACTTTTTCAACAAATTTTTAATTGTTTAACAGGGAAATTATTGATGTAGCAAGAAAATTTGAACTTACACTTCATCTGTACTCTTTCTCTTAAAAAAACAATATTGTTCTATCATATTTTCAACGACTTTAAAAAGTTCGTTTCTGAATTATCTATGCCTGTGTGTGTGTGTGTGTGTGTGTGTGTGTGTGTGTGTTTGTGTGTGTGTGTGTGTGTGTTATTTGTGAATTTTTCAAGTTTGATCCCTCCATTGGATAGAGCATCAAAAACTATCTAAAAGTAGTGATGGAATTTTTCGCGTCACTCTTAACGGTTCCCGAGATATTGGCCGAAATGTTCAGACTTACGTAAGTCATATAGACATCATATTGGTGTTGATCAATAACTTAGAGGATGGTGAACATTTTGGTACCAAATAGTAACCAGTGGTCGCTGGCCAACTGGCCACCGTTCCCCAGATATTGGCCAAAAAAAGTTCGGATTTTGGGAGATTTGAGTCATATTTCGGGAAGCGTAAGTTATAGAGAGATGATATTTTGCGATTTCTTTTTTAATTTTGAGTTCTCTATTTTGAGCAAAACAACATACATATCATAGAAAATTTTAACAGAATTCTTAAACAAAACATGTGGAAAAAAGTTTAGTACTCAAGGAAATTATAAAATGGATAGATATATCACAAGAATTGTTTAATGAGTATAATAAAGTATATAGAAAAATGAAATCTTTAAGTTTTACGTCCCACGCTTATGCCGACTAGGCTAAAGAAGACGGGGATTATGAGAAATGGATGAAATGGTGGAATGGAGAAAGTGGGAGGAAGCGGAAAAACCCCAAGAAAGCCCACACACAAGGCGTTTGTCCACCACAAAGCTTACTTGTCGCGAGCTGGTATCGAACCGCAGTTCAACGCTCTATCACTGAGCCACCACGACTCCTTACGAAGTACATAGCACAACTGGTACCAAGTCTGTTGTAGAAGTTAATAAGAAAAATTAATGCTTTTTAAGTTTGTTGTGGAAATGCTCTTGGCGCAAACTAACTGTTTTTTTTTTTCTTTCTGAAATTATAGGTGGAAGTATTTTATAATTACTTTTGTTTTTTCGGGTCCAGGATAATACCCATTATGGACGTAGTTGCTTGTTGTATTGGACCCCCCTCAACAAAAATTTCTAGGTACGAGCCTGGCTAAACAGTATATTCTTTATTCACTAAACAAATAATATCTTATGAATACTGAAAAACATATTTTAAATTGGAACCACTGACGGATAGGAGAAAATCGATTAACTTTACACTATGAGAAAATATACTTATTTAAGAAGCGATGCAATTCAGACTATCTTTCATCTTTTTTTTTTTTTAAATTGGTAATTTAAAGTTCCGATAGGGTCATTCAGGGAGATATCGACATTCAGGAGATTTCGACACCTTTAAGATCTGGCGGCGCTTGTGTTCATATACGCACTTGAGAAGAAACATTCAGTACGTAGAAGATTAGTGTCGGTTCTCAGTGACAAGCTGAATAGCTCTATGCAGAGAAATTGATTTTGCTTGTTGCAAATGAAGCAGAAGCCTCTAAAAATAGGTAATACATAAAGCTTAATTGAAGAAAAACACTCATGTTATAAGTTTCAGTAGACTAAGTCAGAAATAAGGTATAGTGGTAATAGACCCTACATGTTGATGAAAGGAGGCAAAGGATTGGTATTATGATAGAGTATACCCTCTGTATGCATGTGTATCAGGCTGACATACATTGCTTGTTACAGTGACAACCACTGTGACCACCCAGCAAAATTATTTTGTACTAACCTATGCAGAAAAAAGTACTAGATCTGGAGGAAACGTACTAAAATTTTATCTGCTCCCGTTTCACCTTATTTATGACATTTTACGATATTAATATCTTACTAGAACGTTTCCGGCAACTCCCCTTCCTCTATGGGTGGAGAAGTGAAAGAACCCTCAATTTTATTTTATTTATACAAAATTCGATACAAGCCGTGCAAACCACTTACACCCTCCCAATTTTAACTTTACACCCCAAATTAAAAATCCTGGCAGAATCCCAGTTTAATTGTTGTATTAGAACTCACTGTAAAATCTCAAAAGTAACCCAAGTAGGCCCTATGACAAATATAGAGAATGTCGAGAGGAACCAAGAAATATCTTTAAAAGGGCTTATTGAAAAAATCGATTTTTAATTCCTTAATAGCCTACTGTTTAAACGGATCACCAAATATGTAATATTGTTTACTGTGGCCATTTGTTAGTTGGAAGAGGCGACTGGACGGCACCTATGTCCCACTCTTGCTCTTGTAAATATCACTCTAGAAAAAAATAACAGGCAGAAACAGTTACCAGGAACAGTGAAATTTTCGTTAGAAAAAAATAACAGGCAGAAACAGTTACCAGGAACAGTGAAATTTTCGTTAGAAAAAAATAACAGGCAGAAACAGTTACCAGGAACAGTGAAATTTTCGTTAGAAAAAAATAACAGGCAGAAACAGTTACCAGGAACAGTGAAATTTTCGTTAGAAAAAAATAACAGGCAGAAACAGTTACCAGCAACATTGAAATTTTCGTACATTGTCAAATTTTCATGAGATTCCTTTTTCTCTCCCAAATGTATTTATGAAAAAAGAAGAGGAGGAGAAAATTACTAGATTTGTTGGTGAAAGTACCTACTAGAACACTAAAATATTATAGAATGTACTAGATTTAGTACGAAAGTACTAGCGGTTGTCACATTGGTGACAACTCATGCCAGCTTTTGTTAAATCAGTGCATTTAGGAGATAAATCGACTGTAGTTCGATATGTACAAGTTCCTTTGTTATAACGAAAATCATCAGACAAACGGACTACCGTCTGGTTCATCTTAATGTATACATCATAGGTTTAGGTTACATAAGAAATACGCTTTTTCGACTTCTGCTCGTTTAGTCTGGTATAAGCCTAATGGTAAAGTACCTTTCGTTTTAGATGACCATAGTACACGTGTCAAAAATCCTGGTGTGTTAAAGAAAGCCCTTAATGCTGGCATAGAAATGTTGTCTTCCACTACTCAGTACTCAAAATTGCCTTCCGCAGTTTGAAAAACAATTTGAACTTATCTTATGGCAACTTTGTTCGTAGGAAAACCTAGCAAAATGTTGTGAAAGAAGATAATGAGAAGGCCAGTTGGAATAAATCAGCCTGTGTTGGATTCTTTGCATATGGATTCCGAAAATGATTGTGTTAAATTGTGATTTTCGATTATTGATTACTATGGGTAGCAAATACTGAAAGCAATATGTTGGCAAACAGGTGTAAAAGAAAATTAGTTTTTAACGGACATACATTGTTTCAGTGTACCTCTTGTATTTCAACTCAGGTTGTGATGAATCGCAACGAAGTTTGCAAATAAGCCATATGTAGATAGTAGCAACCTTAGATCTAGTATTTCGTTGCGTTATATGTTTCTTATACCCCAAAGATGTGAAGGATTTCATTGTTTATATTGTGTCGACATCTCCCATAGTAAGAGTCGATTTCTCCCGCAAGATTTCCAAAACCTACTAATCCACAGCAGTCCAGGGATGCGCACGAGACGAGTCGAGACAGAATTTTCCTGACAAAATTCGAGTTGAGACACAGCTCTTCCAATAGAAAAATATATATTTTTCGAGTCGAGACATCACTTTTACAGCACATTTTCGAGGCGAGACAGTTTCAAATCTTTTCTCGTGCGCATTCCTACAGCAGTCCGTTTATGTGTTCTTGTACTTTGAAATACTACATTTTAAGGGAAGGTTTTGTGTTTCCTAGCTAGAGCAAGGATTACTTTTAAGCATTATTGGTTTTGCAGAATAAAATTGTCATAAGTTTGAGACTAGTATCGACTTGTTTCGTAACGTGTCGAAATGTCCCTAAATGATTCTGTATGACACAAGTGCTAGAATTTTATTGCAACCAAATAATAAGAAACACTTTAATCTCTAAGCATTTAACAAGCTATAATAATTGTATATTGTAATGTTATATACCCACATAGCACACTACGTCTCTGGGATATCCCATTTTGATCCCAATCATCCCATTCGGTTCCCTGGATTATCGGGACAATGAGAAGACATCCCATGGACGTCCTGCATGGGACGTCCTGCAGGATTCCCATGTAGGATGTCCATGGGACGTCCCAGATGGGACAGGAGGTCCGAGGGAAAACCAATAGACATCCCTTCGTGGTCCCGTTGAATATCCCGTATCCCAGGATATTAACGGACATCTGGATCTCCCGCGCAAATCCTGTGGATGTCCCGGGAGCACATTCGGATAATCCCGGGATGTCCCGTCGTCCGTTGCGGGCTCAGTCTCGGACATCCCGTGGACGTACTTGTGCTATGTGGGTAGTAATTATTTTATTTTCATTTTTTTGGGGGGGTGACGGTGGCTCAGAGGCTGAGCGTTTTCCTCTGGTGCGTGAATTCCCTGGTTCAATCCCCGACCAAGGTAAGCCTAAGCTTGTGGTGGACAACACCGTGTCCGTGGATTTTCTCGGGGTACTCATGTTTCCTCCCACTTTCTCATTCCACCAATTCTTCCATCATCTTTCACTTGCTTTAATCATCGTCACCCTTAGTCTAACGGGCATAATCGTGGGACGTTAAACTGAAAGATTTCGTTATTTTTATTTTTTTAAATTTTTACTTTTAATTTTTTTGACATCTCAATGTTTAAGAGATTGAAAAAGACTATATATTATATTGTCAGAGTTTGACTTTTTATCCATCCACATTAAAGGGAATTATTTTTTTGTTTCTTTCCTACCTTATAGTCTTACAATAATACTGAAGCATATGATAAAATGATGTGTTTCTGCTTTCAGCTGTCCTCAACACTTACATAAAGTTTATTATCATAGGCACCGACTACACTGTTAAAAATACTTTCTTAAATTTGAGAAACCGTTTCTTATCTGTGCACCGAGAATATCTTTTCTTAGAAACAAGAGTTTGAAACTCTCCTTAACGAGAAATGAAGAAAAGTAAATGAGGTTGTATAAAGCGAAATGAGAAAATATCCTGTTACTTTCCTTATGAATGAGAATTGCCAAATCTCATTTCTAAGAAAATATTGCCTCGGTGCACAGATAAGAAACGGTTTCTCAAATTTAAGAGTCTTCATCCCGGCGAAATTAAAATACCGCTAATTTTGCAGTAATTATATGATATCTTCAAATAGATAAAAGATAATCTAAATGCGGAAAAAGAGCGCCCTAGACAATATTATTTTACATGAGATACTGTTATCACGACTCACTTATCTGCTTTCGATTTCGAGCCATTTTGAAAATCGGCATTTATTTTCGCGTTTCTAAACAGCTGAAAACGGAAAGCCACTAGGTGACTTGTGATAACGGTACCTCACGCAAAATAATATTGTTTAGGGCGTTCTTGTTCCATATTTCAATTATCTTTTATCTATTTGAAGATATCACATAATTACTGTAAAATTAGCGGTATTTTAATTTCGCCGGGATGAAGACTCTTAAGGAATTATTTTTAACAGTGTACATGAGTGCTCCAGCGCTCAAGAATCCGTTACAGGTTTTTAATAGGTGCTGAGCACCCGTTGATTTTTTGCGTTGGAATTAACTTCGAAATTACGCTTTCATGCCATGAACAAAAAGAGCTATAGTACACATGACCCCAGGTTAAATTTCAGATAGGGATCCATAGAGCATTGAATATAATCATTTATCAATAATTATTTTAGGCTCTTCAGGTTTACGGCATATTGAAGATTGAGTGATATAACATTACAACGATAATAATAATCCCTATTCACGAGCGAGTGTAATTTTTCTTTAATTATTTTAAAGAGCCTGGAGTTCGATGTTATTTTATGTTTTCAAAAATGTAAAATGCATTTACATAAATAACAAGACAGTTGAATCATTTTTCTATTTTCACTCAAATTATGCTAACATGTTCTAAAGGTTTGACCGTAAATATTATTATTTTAATATTTTTCTGTCTCCTTATGTTGGCCAATATTGCTAAAACACGTTTCAAATTCACAAAATAAATAAATAAATAAATAAATAAATAAATAAATAAAATAAAATAAAATAAAATAAAAATACATAAAATAAAATAAAAATAAAATAAAATAAAATAATGTCTAAGAACTTTTTTGAATTAGTTTAGGAAATCGTGCTAAAATATATATATTTTTTAGACTTTGCAATTTAAGAGTAATTTCCCGGTTAATTATATTTTTGTACGTCTTAATAGTCTTTCTCGCCTCTTATGAAGAATTTAGCAACCACTGCTATATTACATCTACTAAAATAATAATAATAATAATAATAATAATAATAATAATAATAATAATAATAATAATAATAATAATAATAATAATAATAATAATATGAGATGTTACTGCTGAAGCCTGAGCATTCATTAAGGAACTTAAAAGTCAGCGTCTATATGCTTATACTTATGCTTCTTCTTCTTCTTCTTCTTCTTCTTCTTCTTCTTCTTATTATTATTATTATTATTATTATTATTATTATTATTATTATTATTATTATTATTATTATTATTAACCAATAAGCAGAACTCTGAGAGTACAGTGAAACACTGGAATCAAATTCTCTTGTATTAGTATATCTACATTCCACGAACTTCTACAACCGACAAACAAGATGGCTTTAATTTAGGATTTAGGATTAGGAATTAAGATTTCTGGGCTTTTGGCATCTATGGCCATATTAGCCCCTCACGTTTGATGGATGACGTCCTCGGTGATCACACTATCCGATGAAAGGGAAGGAAGAAACGATTGGGGTAGGAAGGAGTAGCCTGGGACCTATATGTTAGGTACCATCTCGGCATTTTCCTAATGTGAATGAGAAAAATCCAGAAAAACCTCATTCAGGATGGCTGGTCTGAAAAAGCTCTTTACACTTTTTCGACCTAGTGCCCGTACTGGGAATCGAATCCGAGACCACTCGTGTAACTTTAAATTGGGTCAAGAAAGGAATCTACTAATATAGATTAATTGTGAGAATTTTCTACTTCTTTGATAACTTTTTCCCGTTACGATTCATGTCGAAAAAGAAATTTAATGTAAAAGTAATAAATGTAAAAGTATAATTCTTTGCGTCGTATTGAATGGATGTGAAAGTTGATACCTGACGAGAAAAGAGTAATTAAAGAGTTTTCGACAAGAAATTTTGAGGATAATATTGGTGGGAAAAGTAGTTGGTCGGCTAACGGGGAAGTTTAGAATATTACACAAAGCTGAATGAGTTATTGTGTTAAAATATATCACAAACAAGTCGTTAGAACAACTCACTCTCCATTTGGAGTTGTGTGTCAAATGCCGGTAGTTGAAATGACACACAACCTGTGTGTTAAATTAACAACAAGTGTAGAATCTTCGGTGTTGTTTTCTGCGTGATTGCCAAATATGTTGCGCATCTAATTATAAAGGCTTATGAATTGAAGCTACAGACAAACACAGTAGAAAGAAATACTTAAATAAATCCAGGTATACGCAAAATTTCATCTCTCACATTTCATGCATTTATTGCTTCTTTTTCTAAGCGATTGTGTACTAGAAGCAAGAAACACATCAACTTTATTAGATGGCAACTGTCGCCGATCATTTGAAAGTGAATATGAATCACCGAAAACCGGGATACCCATAGACAACATTAGAAAAGCATTTGACGCTCTAATTCTCATCATAAAGAATGGAAAATAGAATTTACAGCATTAGAAATAGGGCGAAGTCCTTTTTGTTTTGTTCTGCGAACACAATTTTTCAAAGTCATTATGTTTTTCGCTGATGTGTCAAATTCAACTATTTGCATTTCGTGTTCGTACACGAGATGCTTTTAAAAATTCTATGAATTATCAATAAAGGTTAGCTCCAAATTTGCAATTATTGTATAGCTAGTTATTATTTTGAGTGTTTACAAGTTGTTTGTTGGCCGGAAGATAATATAAATGCTATCTAACTATTCTGCAGAAAAATAAAAGACCATTCGAAATGAAAGTAAGAAACAAGCAAATATTTTATTCCGAAGTGGCTATGTAATTTTCTACGAAAGCTAAAGAGAGAGAAACATTCAATTTTGAATGTAATTACGAATAACTTGACCATTCGTGAATCCAGTGGAGGATCTGGAAGGTAAAATCTGAGGGGGGGGGGCAGCAGGACCCCAGACTATGATAGGTGTATCATAAGTTTATAATAAACTTTTAAAAATATATAAATAATACCTTAAATTATTTTTGACACTCAAAAAACTGGGGGCTAGGGCCCCCCGGCCCTGGGCTAGATTCGCCACTCCGTGAATTGTTAAACACTCATTTGTTTATGATTTTACTGATAAACATTTCCTGAGTCAAACAATTTAACCTTTTATAATAACATCTTGTCTCTGAAATAAATTGCACTTATTATTATTTTAAATGCTGTTTGGTTCTTGACACGTCCTGCCAAAATGAAGTTACAGGGAAGTTAACGTTTGATTCATTTGTTATAAAATATTGGGAGTGAATTAGCTTCTGTTAGAAGGATTAGAACTTCCACCTGACTGATTGTCGGTCACCTTTGAAACAAATGTCTTTTTAAAACAAGTAAAAGAAACGAGTCAGGAGACTAGCTAATTGCAATAATTGTGGTCGAGCAACTCTAAGCATACAATATAATAAAAGAATAAACAAATGAACATTGAACATGGAAACCCTGACTGGATGGGATCAAGAGACAGGTGAATAGTGTTCTGCTAAAGAAACACTTAACAGCAGACCATATAAGATCAGCAGCTGCTCTACAATGGTGAAGACTTTCTTCTTCTATTTTTTTTCCTATATTACTGAACAACTAAGTAGCTGGTAATTTTAATTTTTCTCATTGTTTCATCATTGCTTCATTCCTACACTGTAATTTTTTTTCATACTTCCAACAATTGTGCAACTTTTACTTTTAGAATTACCATATGACAAAATTGTTCCCTTTTGTCAGTTTTAAATTACAAAAAAATATTGTCAAATTTGTTGCCAATCATCATTGTTAAACTTACAACGAAAAGCTGCCAATATTTTATGTTGTATTATAATAAAATTACCTATTGTTAATTTCGTACCATTGTAACAGAAAGTTACAGTGAACTAGTGAGAAAAACATCACTATGTCATTGTTAAATTACATCAAATAACTTCAAGAATTAGTCAGTTTGTCATCGTTTAATTACAAAAAAAAAGTATCTCCTACAAATGTTATTACATTGTTAAATTTAGAAACAACTATGAAAACTATAATGTATCACTTCAACCAGTGGCGTATTTAGGGGAAGGGGGCTTCTGGGCTTAAGCCCCCCCCCCGAAATTTTGCTTACTATAGTAAAGTATATGAAATATCTTGCAGAATTTTCACATTTTCAGGCAAAGCCCGCCCCGAAAGTTAGCGAAGCCCTCCCCGAAACAAAATCGTAAATACGCCACTGACTTCAACATTCTTAAATTAGAATGATGGGTAACACGAGCGACGATGGACTCGGTCATGAGTAACCGGATCACAAATTTTCTCCAGGTCATCCGTGTCTGGAGGTCTCGTTTCTCAGACAGGGTCTGACTCGAACAGATCCGAACACCCAGACAAACCCGACGACCCGGAAGCAGCCGAAGTATCGGTTCTTTAGAGTAATCTTATAGGGGATTACTAGTGATACCGACTTCTCGAGCACAAACATTTATTTGTTTGAATTGCGGTGTGACAATTCTCAGTCAGGGTACCACGTGTTTTAAGATTTCAGATATAATTTTATGTATATTCGTCTTTCCATACTGAAAAAGAAAACACTTCTTTCTGAATATAGACAATACAAAAAAGTTTAACGGATCATTATTTGGGGTCGGCGGCATCTTTTATATTCTAAACGACAAGTTTTTACAGTTTCTCGCGATTGAACTTAAAATTTTTTAAAAAAATATATGAGTTTTATCTCCTACGGTTATGCCGGTTAGTCTAAAGGAGACGGTGATGATGAGAAATGAATGAAATAGTGGAATGAAGAAAGTGGGAGGAAACGGGAGGTCCTCGAGAAAATACATGCACATGATGTTTGTCCACCACAAAGCTCAAAGCTCACTTGGCGCGAGCTGGGATAGTACTTAATTTTGATGATCCTTCATGAGAAGAATATGCACCTTATCTTTTCTGTCATTTATATTCTGATAAACCTTATAGTTACCTTTCAGTGCAATGCTTTGACGCAAAAACGCAAATAAGCGGGAAGGAAAATTATAGATTTAGTGACAACACACACACACACACACATATATATATGACGATGTTTCCTGTTCGGGTGATACCCAATCTGTTCGGGTCATGAGTCTGACTGTCTCTGGGTCATCCAGGTCACGGTTGATCCATTCCATCACTGAATACGAGAAATACAATTGATGCTAAAGCATTGAAGATATACTGTATTATTGCTATTACTACTACTACTACTACTACTACTACTACTACTACTACTACTACTACTTTGAAGAGGATCTTTCGAAAAGACTGAAGTATGTGTTCTCTTAATTTTGATTAAGAGTTTATGTACCGAGTTTCACACCTCTAAATTTAAAAAATCCTCACGTTGAACAATTTCTCAATAAAGAAAGAAGGATTAGAATATTGTAGAAACTGACATTTTTTCTGTCGTTAGAAGCAGAATTTTCGATAACTCTGTGTAATACATACTCGCTTATCTTTGATGAAGAATTTATGAACTGACTTTCACACTTCCAACTTAAAACAATATCCTGCGTGCATAGCTTTGTTTCTTACATATTCCCAGAGTTACCATGCTTTTCATCATTTAGGCATTAATTCTAACATGAAACATGACTAAACCGGTAATAGGTAAAAATAGGAGTTATCGTATTTTTCCCCTGAGCCCTTCATGAAAACCTCAATTTTAAAAATTTCTATTTCTACTTTCTTTTCGTATTTTATCGTCTTTCGCATTTTCGTCTTTTCGTAATATTTTATCTTTCGGCTCATATATTCCAAGGGCTATTCCCTTGTATAATAATACGGCCTAGCTCTAACTAACTAACTAACTAAATAAATAAATAAATAAATAAATAAATAAATAAATAAATAAATAAATAAATAAACTTTTTAATACAACGTAATTGACGCTGAATACAGTAACATTCAAAATCAAAGGACTGGGGATGTTATTCAACTCAGTTGAGGGATTTAGAACGCTTTTGTACTGAGGCTGCAATCAAGGGCGCCCCGGGCCCCCAAACCTCATGTGGTCCTCCTCATTGTATTTGTGAATATACAATATTTGGCATAATTTGAATGCAATTTGTCTTAAAATCCTCACATATACAGTATATACCGTCTGCATCTGAATCGCTCTCCCTCCAAATTTACAGAGAAATCGGCGCCCTTGGCTGCAATGGAAAACTTTAGCGACTGAGTTAAATTTTACTTGGCTATAACGCGTTATTTGAGTTTAGGAGCAAAGGAAGAGAAACCAAAGTTAGTCTCCTCACAGATATTTAATAACAACATTATTAAGAGTTTTTCGCCCGCCTTTTGTAGTCTGTGCGGAATTTTTTTTTGAAGCTATTTGACTTCGGTACATTTTCTACGTAATATCACAATAATACCTGAGAGGTGAGTTGAGTTGATTTTGAGTTTAACGTCCCGTTCAGCAGCGAGACTATATGAGACATAGACCTACTGATTAACGTGGAATCCGATCCACATGAGCTCCCGCCGGGAATCGAACTCGGGTCTCCCACGCCATAGGCGCGTATGCTAACCGTTTATCCACGAAGGAGCTCTACAATAATACCTGAGTCACAACAATGACTCCATAGTATTATGATAGAACATAATGGTGTCATTTCAGGTTTTTTTTTTTTTGTGCGGGAAGGGAGCAGAAGACTGATTATTTTTAAATATATTAAAATGTAACCAATTAATCAGACTTGGAACATGTAATTGTACTTAACAACATAAAAATATTTGAAATTGAGAACCTTAATTTAAAAAAAAAATCAAGTTCACAGACGTATATACATATTTTCCACTTTGATATATCTTTTACACATTTGAAACTTCAAGGAGGGACAGCCAGAAACATAATTTAATAAGAGAAACCACCACCACCACCACAATAATAATAATAATAATAATAATAATAATAATAATAATAATAATAATAATAATAATAATAATAATAATAATAATAATAATAATAATAATAATAATACCAAACAATAATGTTTAATGTTATAAATACCTTTTCTCCAGGTATCTAATTTCTCTTGCAGTGCTGCCTTGATCTCACACATCAGCACTATGTCATAAGCAAATAGCATATGCTGATATTTTATGTGAACTCATGGATATTCTTGGATATTCTATGGTTAACTCTTGGATATTCTATGTGAATTCGTTCATCATAACTGCAAAAAGGTATAAGCTAAGACTGGATCCCTGATGGTCCAACTTTAACCACGAACTCTTCTGTTATTTCACACGCGCTCCTAACTCCTGTCCTACACTCAGCATATAGGACCGTGGCTAAGCGGTTAGCGTAGGCGCCTTTGGCGTGAGAGACCCGGGTTCGATTCCCGGCGAGAGCTCATGTGGTTCGGATTCCACGTTAATTAATAGGTCCCGTCTCATATAGCCTCGCTTCTGAAAGGGACGTTAAACTCAAAATCAACTCAACTATTTATATCTTGTGACTCAATGGTAGAGCGTTCACCTCGTGTGTGGAATCCCTGGTTTAATCCCACCTCGCGCCAAGTGAGATTTGTGTTGGACAAACACCGTGTGTGTGGGTTTTCTCGGAACCCATCCGTTTTCTCCCACTTTCTTCATAATTTCACCATGCCATTCATTTCCGATCTTCACCATCTCCTTTAGCCTACACGACATAAACGTGGGACGTAAAACTGAAAGATTTCATTCCATTTATTTCAATTCAGGTCTTCATACGTAATCATAGACATAATATGAAGTGTCTATAGCAACAGACATTTATATCACCTTTCTCTACCTGACCCCTTAAACCACCGACATTTTCATTGAGTCAGCTCACCTCTGGGTGAAGGGCATATAGTACACTCGTAATGATGATGAATAAAATTGTATGATTTATCCTATATGTAATTAGAGCTTTTCTATTTTAACTGTGCCCTTTCTGGCGCTGCTGTCGATGTGTGTTTTCCCGTACCAAACTCGAAAGAAGAGGAACAAGTTACTGCGGCCGAGATCTTTCAATTGTTTGATGCGGAAGCGTTGTCACAATGAATTATTTTACGGAACTTCAGTGTATCCTGTCTTGTTAGCCATTCTTAGTTAGCCTACGATCTTCACTCGTCAAGACCAAACGACAAAAATGACAAATTGGCAACACAGCCGAAGTCATTCACTTCTTTCCTCTAAGCAAAGGGATGGTTTCCTCCGTAAGATGTTGGCTGGAGTGAGGCCGAAGTATGTTTCATTTATTTTCCGAGGACACACTTGAAATAGAAAGGACCGGATCAAGGATCAAACAAAGCACTTAAGGAGGCAGAGTATTAAATATTCTTCAAAAGCTAACATTTTTTTTTTTTTTTTTTTTTGCCAGTTGTTCGTAAGTAGAAAGTGATAATGAAATGTAACTTATCTCAGTAATAGATAATGTTATTCTATACCCGAAAATAAGAATTGGAAGAATTTTCAGTGTTGTCATCCACAGAAGTTACAGTCTGACCAGAATTTGAATTACTCAAAAATCTAGGTTATGGCAGCGACTAGAAGAATAAACTCAACGGCAATTGATGACTTATCATGGTGTCTGTGTCCCTTGTTAATTACTTTTTAAATAATATTTGTATTTATTTTGTAATAATGAGTAAAAAATAAATAATTTTTAATAAACAGTAGAATTAAAATACAAATATTATTTAAAAGTAATTAACAAGGAACACAGATAGCATGATAATTCATCAATTGCCATTGAGTGCATTTCTCTAGTTGCTGCCATAACCTAGATTTTTGGGTAATTCAAATTCTGGTCACACTGTAATTTTTATGGAAGGCAACACTGAAAATTCCTCCGATTCGTATTTTTGTGTGTAGAATAACATTATTTATTACTTAGGTAAGTTACATTTCATTATCTGTTCACTTACGAAAAACTGACAGAAACATTGTTAGCTTTTGAAAAATATTTAGTAGTCTGCACATTATTACGTTATTTGAAGCTACATCTTTTCATTTTTGAAACGCTATAGGAACAAACCAATTTTCAGTTTAAAATGTCCTAATACATGTTTATCCAAAACTTTGTTAATGAGTAAGGAAATAACTTTTAAAATATTTCGTCATAAAAATTGTAATGCCATTTTATATTTACCCACAATGTCAATTTTTAGTGTGTTGTATCTCAGAGCCATCTATAGTTATGAATTTAATGGGCGTTATGGAAATCAATAAAGCATTATAATACGAGAGATAACAGAAATGCCAGAACACGTAGAAATACGTGGATTATGGGTAACAAAAAAAAAATGCTTTCCGTGTTATGTTGGTTACGCCCTCCTTTCGCCGATAAAACTTACGCTCAATTAGATTGTATCGTGAAATATTTAGCGAAATGTATTATTAGATATTATTTTCTTCCTTCAAAAGGAAATGAAAGATAAAAAGGGCATAATTATTATTAGTCACGTAATAAAATGTATGCCTCACAATTAAGCATTATTGTGTATGTTATCCATTGTATACGAGGAAGGTCTGAAAAGTTTTCGATCTAACGGGAAAGAAATTGAGTTTAGTCTAAGAGTGTAATCTGTTTGTGCTATTCATTCTACGAATTTTTGTACGAAATAAGTTGTATTTTTTTTTTTTTTTTTTTTTTTTTTACAAATGAAACGTCGTACGCAGATGGCTCAGTGGTACTAGCGTGGTTTAGAAAAAAGAATCTAAGGCATTAGGATGATAACCACCAAGAGTGTCGTCCACGACACAAGAAATGTCTCATTTCTCTCGATTCAAAAACGAGACGAGGAGTATCTTTTTGAATTCGAGATCAAATGAGAACACATACAATTCTAGTCTCATTTTACAGATGAGAAATTTCAAGAGATTCGTGGTGAACACTAGCTCACCCAAGTCTTAAAAATCAAACACAATTTTAGTAATGTATCCTATATGATTCATAGTATAAATAAGTGAGTTTCGTTTCACAGTGTGAAACTACGACATATTTCCCAAACTATGACAATTCAATATGACTCTTAATTTGAAGTAGCACATCTATAACTATGGTTGCAATAGACTAATAAAATCAAAGATAGAACCTGTTCCTCGGAAGCTGAATCCATATCAAAAAGCTATTACTCGCTATGCCTTTCTGTTTGAACCACTTCCGGTTTAAATCAATGGTTAAGGGTCTACACCACAGCGAAATTAAATTACCGTTAATTTTACAGTTTTTCTGTAATATCTTCAAAACAAATACTAATATTCGGAAAACAGAAACGTAGTGAGCTAGGCAATACGATTTTGTATGTGGTACCTTTAGCACAATTCACCTATCTGTTTTTGGTATGCCGCTATTTACAGGACCCGCAAAAAATGCTAAATCTATCTACAGTTGCAAATCAAAAGGAGATGGATGACTTGTGATAACGGTATCACGTGCAAAATCGTATTGTCTAGTTTACTACGTTTCTGTTTTTCGAATATTTTTTATTTGTTTTGAAGATATTACAGAAAAGCTTTAAAATTAGCGGTAGTTTAATTTCGCTGTAGTGAACACCCTTAAGGGAGGAGATAGAACCTACTCTTGGCTTGGCAAGCTCAATCGATTGCAAAAGCAACTGCATCTGGATATATATATATATCTTACCGCTTTTGCTCTACGAAAATCGGTATAGAAACCGGAAGTAGAAGTAAATTCCAACTACTTCCGGTTTTGGGTTATGGATTGTTATGGTATGTTCTCTTGACATACTGAATAGATTGCAGAAAACAACTTCTCGCTATCTGTTACCATTTTTTGTTCTGTGGCGATAAATGTTGAAACCGGAAATGGTTAATTTGATCCACTTTCATTTTGAATAGAAGATTCAAACGGAGGAAACCGGAACCTGTTCTTGGCAACCTTGAATCGATTGAAAACCCGCATCTCGAGATCTTTTACCATTTTTGTACTTTAAAAATCAGTATTGAAACTGGAAGTAGTAGCAAATGTCAACCATTTCCGGTTTCGGTAGAGTCTATAGTCATAATTAGTGATGGGCAGTGGGAATATTCCCGGTGGGAAGTAAAATAAAAGATGGGAATATTCCCGTTTTTTTTTCGCTGGCATATAAATTCCCGGGAAGAAATTTATTTCCATTTCTTTACTTTATCTTCCAAATTATAAGAACCATATGACTAATTACTTTATTTTAATATATTATGATTTACTTCTAGATTTTAAAGAATTTAGAGGTTTAAAAAATTAAAATTATTTCACAGTACTTTATATAACTAATAATATGATCTTTGAAGTTCAATTTCTATTTGCACTAAAAAGTTGCAAAGTACTAATTTACAAATGATGAAAAGGAACCAGTTTTTAAAGTAATGTAGAAATTATGTAGAAATAGAGATGAAATATTATTAACACACCCCGAACCACTGTTATTAATAGAAGTCGGTGTGTATCCTGTCTCTGACTCGAATTTCTGAAGAAGTACTCAGATTTCTCTTACATGCGAATTAAAGCATGAAATTTCGAGAAATAGGTAGGAAGAAAGATCGTGTGTGGCAGTGTTACGTGCAAAATTATAAGTTTAAGTCAGTGTCTTGTAAATATTGTGAACATAAATATGTATGCGCAACTGTTGATAAAATGGTGAGACATGTGTCTTCTGGCAGTTACCCAACCTAATTTGTTTATAACATTTAAACATTTAATATGTTTATATTATCAGTACTAGAGTCAAGTTTAAAAAAGCCAATTACATGTAAATTTAAACTGTTTAGCGGTTTAAAAGTATGTGGACTTACTATACCATTTTTGAAACATATTTACTTTCATAGAACATATTGTAAATAAATATCCATTTATGCGTACTCTCTAAATATAATAAAGTATTAATAAAATAACACAATACCGTTCAGAATATACATTTTAAAAACTTTTGGGGACAACAGTAATACTATACTGTGATATAAAAACGAATTTAACTTTGAAATCATAATATAGTAATAGAATGCAATTTTGTTTGTAATTGTACATAAATTCCCGGAAAATTCCCATTTTTGAGAATCTTCCCGGGAATATTTCCAGGGAATATTCCCGAAAAATGTCTTCCCAGGAATTTACCTATCACTTATAATCATAATAGGTTGCCTTGAGACCTTGAATGATTTTCAATAAACCACTTCTTGCTATCTGTTATCATTTTCATTCTATCGCGATAAACGTTAAAAACCGGAAATAGCTAATTTGAGCAACTTCCGGTTTCAATAGAGGGTTGATGAAAAAGTTGGGATCTATTCCTGGGACACTGGATCGATTGCAGGAAACCGGATCTCGATATCTTTCACTGTTTTTGCTCTATGGAAATAAACATTGAAACCGGAAATAGTAAATTTAAACCACTTCTGATTTGGTAGAGCGTTCGGGATGATTATGGTACATTACCTTGAAACGCTGAATTATTTACCAAAAAAAAAAAAAACCCTTCTCGCTATAGATGAATGTTTTGTGGCAAGATCGTTTTACTTTCTTTCTGTACTAATAAATCAAGCAATATAAATCATCACTATAAAACATAGCAGCAAGCAAGCATTGTAACAATTTCACCCAACAATACCAATAAAGGTTGTATTCATCCTAAAATAACATGTTTGCAGATGTACAGTGTCGGACCTAGAAGATAAAAACTGAAGGTGGGGGGGGGGGGGCAACTAGAACCCGTGTATCGTAAATTTCTATAAAACTTTCAAAAATATATAAATAATAGCTTAAATTATTTTTGTCACTCAAAGAAAACTGGGGGAGGCCAGGCCTCCCCGGCCACGGGCTAGATCTGTCCTGCAGATGTAAGTTATTACGATTCTCATACTTACCTTTCTTTTCTACCTGTTATACATCTTTTAAAAATGCACTTGACTAACATGAAGCTGAAATCCTAACTATGTATAAAACTACATGAGCTGACATAAATTATTGAGCACTTCCTGTAGGGCTACAATGATTAAATTTGGCATGATTATAGCTTTCCGGAACTGACCCACAGGAAAATTGACAAAAGTGAATATTTTTAATTTTTACGGGGCCTAAAGAGGGCATGAAGAATTTCCCTATGTTATTTAAATTGGCCTTTTTTTTAAAGATATAATTTCATGTTTTAGGTACTTAGAATTGGGATAAAATTTGAAATTCAGTATGCTTGTACGTTTTCGTTAGCACTGCCTAAGTAAATCATCACAAATAAAAATTTCCAACCTTAGAGTGATTTTACGGGGAACTGAAAAATCGTTCCCATGTTATTTATATGGGACGTCTTCTACACCCCAAAATGTTTAGGCACTTCTGAGAGGATTAGAATGATGAAATTTGGCATGATTGTAGCCTTCCAGGACTAACCGACAGGAAAAATTGCCAAAAGTGAATATTTTTAATTTTTAGGGGTCTAAAGTGGTATGAAGAAATGCCTATACTATTTAAATGGGCGTTTCCTTGGGATACAAAATCTTATATTTTAGATAGTTGAAACAGGAAAAGAAACAATAGAATTATGGGTTCAGGAGGTGCGAGATCGTAGGCCGAGCAAAGACAGTGTGTGGGGGGGCGAAGGCCCCGGATGGGCAGATTCAGGAAATATGAAGAGCAAGTTCACGGAATTCACTGTTGATGCAAAGGCCGATAGATAAGAAATGCGACGCCGTAGGTCGAGCAGACTCAGAGATTAGCCCCCAACTTGCTCCCCAGCATACTTATTTCAACTCAGAAGCGACAGTGTAAAGCTGTAGGCCTACGTCTCAATCTACTCGCTACTGAAAAAACACATTAAATTTCAAATCAATCAATCAAGAAGTCAAATCATAATTTAATAATATCTTTTGTATTTAATCTATTATACAACATAAAAATGAAAAAAAAAAAGATCTTGTTTGTCATCAAATTACGCGGAAACAGCTGGACCGATTCAAATGGCATATAGTTATCACCAATAGTTATCGAATTTTAGGGTGTAGTTATCACCTATAATTATTGAATTTTGAATTATGGTTATCGATTTTTCAGATATAGTTATCACCTATAGTTATCGTATCTTGGGTGTATAGTTATCGCCTAATGTTATCGAATTTTGGGATATAGTTATCACCTTTAGTTATCGGATTTTGGGATATAGTTATCACCTATATTTATCGAATTTTGATATATAGTTATCACCTACTGTTATCGAATTTTGGCATCTAGTTAGCTGAGTGAGTGTTTTGAGATCACTTTCCTCGGTCTGTTTCTATCTTATTTCATATCTACTGTAAAACCATTCTGCATCTTCACACAATCTTCCCCACTTCTTCTTTGGCCAGTCTCTCACTCGTTTCCCATTCAATTCTATGTCATCCACTCGGTGAGCTGTGCATTCCAAAGGTATTCTTCTTACATGTCCCAATCAACGAAGTCTACTTTCTTGCAATTTTTGTACTACTAGTCTCACCTTTACTATTTCTCTGATCGCTTCCTTCTTAATTCTGCCCTTCTGTGTTACTCCACATATACACAGCAGCATCTTCTATGCAACTTCTGTTTCTCCCTTTTCTTCGTTGTCCAACGTTCCGTTCCGTATAATAAGACAGGTCTCACTACTGATTTGTGAACTTTTGCTTCATGGCATATAGTACGCTAGGGTCACACAACACTCTTGTCGCTTTTCTGCATTTTATCCAACTATTGCTATTTCTGCTCTTTCCATCTTCTTCTATTCCCGCATTCTCGTAGTATTGATCACATGTACTTGGATTTCTTCATCATTACCACCTCCTCTTCGTCCGGTCGTATTCTTGTATTTTCGATTACACTTTTGCTGAATGGAAAATGTAAAATATTCAGTTTTGGTTTTACCAATTCTAAGCCCTTTCCTGTCCAATGTTCCTTTCCAGGCATCTATTTTCTCTTTCAATGTTGCCTACGTCTCACTCACCAGCACAATGTGGTCAGCAAATATCGTATTCCAAGCTGCTAACTCTTGGATATCCTTCGTAAAGTCGTTCAACATAACTGTAAAAAGGTATGAGCTAAGACTGGATTCCTGATCCAACTTTAGCCATGAACTCATTTCACACGCGCTCTTCACTCCTATTCTATATTCATTTATATATATATATATATATATATATATATATATATATATATATATTGAATTATACAAATGTATGTATTAGGAACGCACTTCTTCTTCAGTTCCCACCAAATAAGATCTCGTGTTACTCTATCAAATGCTTTCTCTAGGTCGATGTGGAGGTTCTTCTGGTATTCTTTGTACTTTTATATTAACATCCTGAGTGCAAATATTGCATCCGTTGCCGACTGTTCTGGCATGAAAGCAGAGTTATTTCGGACTTTTCCCTCAATCTAGCTTCTATCACTTTCTCCCAGAACTTCATTGCATAGCTCGTACGTAAGCTTTATTCCCCTTTAGTTGCCACATTGTGGCACATTTTTTTCTCCAAAATCTGGCACACAACGTAGCTGTTTGTTCATTCTTTTTCTTTCCTTTTTATTTTGAGGAGGATGGTTTTTATCATTTTACTCTGCCGGTGCAAGTTAGGGGAGGGGGAGATATTTAAAATGATCGAAAATGTCCGATGTCAGAGATCGCTTCACTAACAGAACATATTACTATTTTTTCTTATTTTAACTCAGAGAAGCGAGTAATGACACTAGTAATAGATATTTCTTAAGATTTAAAACAATGAAAATGAAATCTTTAAGTTTTACGTCCCACGCTTATGCCGGCTAGGCTAAAGGAGACGGTGATGATGAGAAATGAATGAAATGGTGGTATGAAGAAAGTTGGAGGAAACGGGAGAACCCCGAGAAAACCCACGCACACGGTATTTGTCCATCACAAAGTTCACTTGGAGCGAGCGGGAATCGAACTCAGGACCCCATGCACCAGAGATGAATGCTCTACCACTGAGCCACCGCGATACTATTATTCTTAAGATTTAAGTTGTGGCAAACTCAATTTGACTGTTAAAGCATGGGGTGGTCGACAATATCATTTTTAAAAGAACTAGAAATGGTTTAAAGTGCTGCTGTTGCCCCATAATAGAACAAAGTATATTTTCATAAGATGAAGATAAATGTAAGTTGGATATTACGTTGGTAAAACACCACTGACGCCCCTAGAAATAATAATAATAATAATAATGTTTATTAAGGTTTTAAGTATTAGCGGGGCATAAATTTAACATTTCGTATTTTTTTAAGGGGCAGAATTTCATATTGTTCTGGAAGGAGGGACAAATACTAATGCTTGCTCTCTTAGGAAAAGTTCCAACATACGGCGCTGGATATACTTTTTTAAATTGGAGCGAAGTGGAGTGAATTTGGTTTTAAATATCTGTTTTCTAGGGACAGCTGGAGAAATAAAATGTCGGCAACTGGCAGAGCAGAAACCGCCAGCGTTCGTACGTGCGAGGTCGCTTTAAAAACCTAACAACAGATCACAACATTTGAGATCTGCTGAAAACATTTTTTCCTAAACTTCATTTCATTAGTTCCGTGAAGACAAGAAGAACCTCCATTTCTTTTTCGGTTTTTATCTTCCAAAAGGAAAAAAAAAAAGTTTAGAGTGGGATAAAGTACCTGAGCTCCCACATATTTCACATTTCTTTTTTCTTTTTCGCTTCGGTTGACAATGCGACCCTTTTCTCAGATAAGTTCTGATGAGGCAATTTTTCTTGTTTGGTTCTGAGGGACGTTAACAAGGGTATCCTTAAAACAAAGGGCATGGGGTTTCCACATTGTCCATGACATCGTTAGAAATATATATATATCTTCCAAAACGACATGAAATCGTCTTGACAATAATGCCCAGGAACTACATAATATGAGTAAAAAATAATTATTTAATGTAAAATCTTTTTTTTTTAATTAGGACAGGTAAAAACTTACAGATTCTTATACAAACGTTATACTTACATATCATTCCAACTACACTACTGGTTGACTTCCTAGAGCAGTGGTTCTCAACTGATGTGTCGCGACACACTGGTGTGTCACGCAGTCCTCTAAGGTGTGTCGCGAAATTTTAGAATTTAAAAATCGCGAAGAATTTAATAATAATTAGTTAAAATCGAGACAGACTGTACTAGTCAACACGTCCAGCGCTAGCAATAATGCTCAGTGTTATATAGAGTCATTATAAAAACTAATTATTATTATTATTATTATTATTATTATTATTATTATTATTAATTAATTAATTAATTTATTTATTTACTTATTTATTTATTTATAATAAACATATCAAACAAATGTGTCGCGATGTCGTAAACGTTCAGTAAAGTGTGCCGTCAGTCGAAAAGGGTTGAGAATCACTGTTCTAGAGAAACAGGATTGCTAATATATTAATCTTCCCACTACATTTGTTCTCTTAGGTCTTATTAAGAGTCCTCATCCCGGCGAAATTAAGATACCGCTAATTTTACAACAATTATGTGATATCTTCAAATAGATAAAAGATAATTGAAATATGGAACAAAAGCGCCCTAGACAATATTATTTTGATTGAGGTACTGTTATCACAAGTCACCTAGTGGCTTTCCGTTTTCAGCTGTTTAGAAACGCGAAAATAAATGCCGATGTTGTAAATGGCTGGAAATCGAAATCAGATAAGTGAGTCGTGATAACGGTTTCTCATGTAAAATGATATTGTCTAGGGCGCTCTTGTTCCACATTTCGATTATCTTTTATCAACTTGAAGATATCACATAATTACTGTAAAATTAACGGTATTTTAATTTCGCCGGGATGACGCCTCTTAAAGCTGAACATAAAATACCTTGTTCAAAAATAAGACATATTAATGATATATCTAATAAAGCTGAACATTATAATATGGGCAAATTCTCGTATGTAATTTACGACAAAATCGACTAAAACGATTTTTTTTTTTTTTTTTTTTTTTTTTTTTGTAAAACTAACAATTCATGCTGTTCGATAACTACCCCATCCATTGAAGTGGAAGTGAAACGGAAATAGATCCTCAACAAACTTTTCATTATGCAACTAGCAAAATGGCATTACTCTAGTAGCAAGGTTGGTTGGCTCACAGTTGGGGATTGAGTTGGATTTGGTCAAAACGGTCGGTGATGGTCGGTGCGAGCCTATAGCGGAAAAACTTACGTTGGCCCAACGTTGGTTAAACGTATGGTTGGCCAACCAACTATTCTCCCATCCTTCACGCAACGATACTAGAATTGACTGTTTTTCCAACCAACTTTAGCATTGTTTAAATGTCGGGGAACTGCTCTTTTTGGTTGGGAAATGGGTGGGAAATAGTTGCCAAAGCGGCCCAGCCTGACGTTGAGCCAGCTTTGGTATGTCACATCGCCACCATTTTCCCAACGTTGGGAGAACCGATTTTGCTACTAGGGTACGGTTAATGAATTATTAATTTTCAGTTTATCATTAACTCGTAAACTTCAATTTTAGTTTAACAATAACATTGTCCAAAGATAAAACACATATGAATCAATAAGTCACATCAATGTGAACAATATTATATATTTGAGACTAAATTCTGATGCGCAATTTTCGAGAAACTGGAAAAACGAATTTCTACGGCGCTTAAAAGTATTTCGTTCGCTACTAATAATAACTCAGACTTTTTTATATTGTGCTGTAAGTAAAGGTTTATTTACTAATTTATTATAATATGGAAAAAAATAGCTGTTAAGTAGCACATCGAACCTATTGTAATTTGTCCCCCTCTAATGGTGACACCCGTAGTCTTGACAGTGTCACAATATTACTAAGAGTAACGCCTATACTACTTATAATACTAACACTATAACTTCTTATAACTGTTTCTTGGAAGGGTGATAAGAAGTCTGCAGATTTAGTTGCTTTCTCGTTCAAAGCTGTTTCTTAATAACTAAAGAACGGACTTGGTGGTTCAGTGGTAGAGCGCTTATTTGTAGTTCGTGGGGTCCCTGGATCGATCTCCGACCAATTAAGTTTGTGGTGGACAACATCGTGTCCATGGGTTTTCTCACGGTATTCCCTATCCTCCCCCACCCTCATTCCACCAATTCTTCCAGCATCATTCACTTCCCTTAACCATCGTCTCCCTTAGCCTAAAGGAAATAATCGCGGGACGTTAAACTGGAATATTTTAATAACTAAAGATCTAAGCTGCTTTAAATGTTCATAAATATGTCAATATTTCCAGATCTGAATGGCATTTGCTATATTTATCAAACTCTGTACGTTAAACCGAAGTCTGTGGACAAGGGCGCCTATGTTGTGGTTTCCAGAGGGGGGCAAGTATAAGCGACATTTCAAATATCCTTTCAAATTTTGATGTAACTATTCTAAAAATTCTATTGGGTTTTCGATTTTCGGAAGTACAATTTTCTCTAGGGGGCGAATGCCCCCTCTCGCATCCTAATGGGCGCCCTTGTCTGTGGACTCGATATCCGCTAAATTGGGGATTTACTGTTTGTTGTGTTGCCCGCAAGACGAGACGAGATAAGAAATTATATTTTCTCATCTAGAAAGTTTTGTAAAACTCTCTTCTTACGTGGATTCTTGAAAACGCTTCCTCGTGTACAAAATTTATGTCCTGATTCTTCTTTTTAAAAATTCATCTAGAAGTTATCAGAAGCCTTCTGGCTCACAAGAGGTGCACCAAAGGCGTATCATATATAATAATATTTATTATTGCAATCAGTCGTTCTTTCAGAAAAAAAAAATGTTCCGGGGGACACCCTTAATATTCTGGGGGGTGGGCACTGCTGGTACTATTCTATTTACTATTATTTTGGTGTCCTCCGGGGGGCACTTGAAAAATCCTTGAGTTTTACGTCCCACGCTTATGTCGGTTAGGCTAAAGGAGACGGTGATGATGAGTAATGAGTGAAATGGTGGAATGAAGGAAACGGGAGAACCCCGAGAAAACCCACGCGCACGGTGTTTGTCCACCACAAAGTTCACTTGGCGGGGGCTGGGATCGAACCCGGGACCCCAAGCACCAGAGGTGAACACTCTACCACTGAGCCCCCGCGGCCCCTCCGTGGGGGGCACTTCAGAGCTCCGGGGGAGCAGTGCCTCCCCCACAAACATGTCTGGAAGAAACACTGATTGCAATATAGAAATATTTTGTAAAGAATTAGGTATCTTTAAACTTTGATAAATGGTCTTCATAGTGTTTGTATATACAATCAACCAATTTATCAATTTATAGAATTTATACTATGAATCAGTAAAACAAATGTACTTGAGTGAACTAGTGTTGCCCACGAGACTCGAGAACTGTCTCGTCTCGTCTCTTAAACGAGACAAGAAATTATTGTCTCAGAAGCAACACTAATAATTACAAATAAGCACGAAATTAAGGAATACATAAATATTGGAATAAGGGCGGAAAATGCATCAGGTATACGAATAAGTTTTATCAAGTCTGCAAACTGGTGAAAGTTCTCTTCTTGATGTATTACCAACACTGTAAAAGAAATTTCATGTGAGAATATTTGAACCTGTAACCATGAAGACTGATGGCCTTGTGTGCTGTGTACTCCTATCCAAAAACTATCCGCGGAAAAGAAAAAGAAAAAGAAAACAAGCGAAGGTTTACGAAGATCGTGAAGACAGGGGTTATAGAAGTAAAGATAAAACAACAAAAATTAGGTAAAGAATGTGATAACTGGACAGAAGAGACAAACCTTAGAACCAGACGAGGAGGAGAAGAAGAAAAGAAAAGACGTTAAAAAGAAATCAGTGGCTTAAAAAAAGCATTTTATTTATATATTCTTTTGGTTGCAGGTGAAAGGGAATAACAGATAATCATCAAAAGAGAAGCTACTGGTGCATGCGGTGAAATGAATTGCCTTCCAGACTGTTGAGTGATGGAGGAAGCTTACTGAACAACAAAACAAGAAAGAAATATTTGTTGGTATTGTTGTTGTTGTTGTTGTAACATTTGGTTTTGTATGTAGAAAGGTCACGGGAAAATAATAGGAATAACACAGTGCTAAAGTTCTTTTTTTCTGGAATCTGCCGAAAGTCAAAAGCAGCCACTTGGTGCCTTATTGTCGACAAAGACTTCCCTTCTTGTAGAGTATTATACATCCTTGATAGCACGTGGATATACCACAATACATGACAAGTGTTTACATAAATAGTGCAGAAACATTCTTTTCTTTATTTTTGTGGCCTCATTCAAGCGCGATAAAGAAAGGGAAATGCTGCTGTAATCTTGGCTATGTTGTTATGGGAATGCTTTTTTGCTCTTTTCTTTCTTTTTAACAAAAAAAAAGTTAACCACCACCCACCCCTTACGTCTTTTTGATTATTATCAAGTACAATCTGGGTCTTCAAAAGTGTTCGTGTGTTCTGAATAGAGAATGCAGAAGTGATTGGTGGGAGATGAAGTAGAAGGCTTCAAAAGCAAGATGGCGAAAGAATAGAAACCAAAAATCCTTTTTTTGCACTCGAATTAAATTCACTGTTGCTAACTCCTTAAGCAGCAATTTCATCGATCTTTCTTTTAAAAATATCAAGATAGATAGATAGATAGATAAATAGATATACATATAGACATACTGTATATATAGATATAAGTGACTCCCAATCTTGTTTACCTCTCACCCCTTCATGAAACCTACAAACTTCACTCATATGAAAAGAGCTATTTTAATTATTTTTGAGTAGGTACACTTATATGGAAAGTACTTTAATTATCTTTGTGCACACCCATATGAAAAGTTCTACTTTAATTACCTTTGTGCCCACCTATATAAAAAAATTCTTCTTTAATTATCTTTGTGCACACTCATGTAAAAATGTCTTCTTTAATTATCTTTGTGCACATCCATATAAAAATGTCTTCTTTAATTATCTTTGTACACGCTCATATGAAAAGCTCTACTTTAATTATCTTTGTGCACACCTGTATGAAAAATTCTTCTTTAATTATCTTTGTGCATACCTGTATGAAAAATTCTGCTTTAATTATCTTTGTGCATAACCATACAAAAATGTCTTCCTTGATTTGTACACACCCATATGAAAGCTCTACTTTAATTATCTTTGTGCACTGCCATATGAAAAGCCCTACTTTATCTTTGTGCGCACACATATGAAAAATTCTACTTTAATTATCTTTGTGCACACCTATATGAAAATTTTCGTTTTAATTACCTTTGTGTACACTAGTATCTAAAATTGTGCTTTATCTTTGTGGACACCTATATGAAAAGTTCTGCTTTAATTATCCTTGTGCACATCCTTATGAAAAGTTCTGCTTTATAAATATCTTTGTGCACATCCCCATAGCAGAACATGCCGCGATCTGCGATATGATCGCAGAAAGTTGGCCGCGCCTGTGCAGAAAAATTACCCGAGAAAAATAAATATAGGCAACAGAAAAGTGTAAAAACATGCCTGCTATATGTAGATGTTTTAAATGCACAGACAACTCGCATAAATATAGTTTGAACTGTTTTTTACGTCGATTATTTTTAACAATCACAAGTGTTTCTTCTGCAGAATTCCTGCAGAAAATTTTTGACTTACAAAAGCTCATCGCAGAAAGACAAAGAAAGTCCTGCCATTGGGGTGCACATCCACATGAAAAGTCCTCGGCTACGTTTGTGTAGGGACACAATAGACACATTGAATTCAGAGCTTCAATAGAAAAGTGATAAGCATGAAAATTCACCCTTATTCACCCTTATATAAAGTTGAAAATAACTGTAGAAGCTAAGCAGGAGACTTTTGTGTAAAAGTATCGAAGGTGAAAGTACTCTACGCTCCCCCCCCCTTAAAGAGAAGCAATGATGTCATTTTTCTTCCCATGTTAACTTGAAGGAATGCAAATGTTTGAATCACTTTCCTCAAAAGTTGATGATTTTGATTTAGGTCTCTTTTCCACCGAAACTATTTATATCTGTAACGTAGCATTTTACAGGATACACGGACAGACTGGGTAAATATATAACGCAGTTTGGACTGACACGGGCAGACAAGGTTAATAGACCTATATAAAGGAGTTTGGAAGGACACATGGACAGACAGGGTAAATATATAAAGAAGGTTTGGTTGATAAACCAAGCTCTTTAACTAGTTAAAGCTTGACAATTTTCTCTGAAATTTTCTTTGTGATATTGCTGTTTCAAATGGAACATACAAAACCTAAATTCTCGTACATGCTATGGTTCAGTACTAAGCTACCAGGATTCGTGCACATAACACCGTGTCGTTTATCACCATTGAAGACTAAACTTCCGAGACATAGAAAATAAAAACTATCTGATAATTCTGCGATATAATGTTGAAGTTGGTAACACTAAATAGGGTGTTAAAATGTAAAGAATGGTTTGCATTGCTGTCTGGTTGAAAAAAGATTGACAGAAAAGATCTGTCGAAGCATACACTGAGAAGGCAAAACGAATCCCACCACGCCTCCTTTCCGTCCGTCGGTTAACATTGGACAAACGATTCCAATTTCTCTCTCCATATTCATATCCAATTATGTATTCTTCTTTTCCTCCTGGATAGAGCCTTTACAAATACCAAACAGAGCAACAATGACTTCTGTGTTGGTGTTGGACTGCCTTCTGTTGCGAACCTTATTTGTTGACACAAGAAGAATGAAAGAGAAATGGAATGCGTCATTTTGTGGCTGCATTATTCAACAATACATTCTTAAGCACACCCTTTATTGTTGCAATAAAACAGTATTTGGAGGTATTCTTTCCTTCAGTCCCTTAAGTATAATTTTCTTCTCTACTGGTTCTTATAATATTATCATTAATCATAAGTCTTCTGTTTCCTTGCCCATTTTAATATTGTCCATTGATTGTAGTCTCTCCTCCTCCTCACCCTCTTTTACCTTCTATAACATTTGTAATAATATATTTTCTTCACTAATAATATTATCTTATTAACTGTTTCTAGTATTGCTCCTCTTATCCCAATTTTCAACAACACTTTCTAGTAGGACTTCTGTTCCTTTCATTCTACTATGTTTTACTATGATTAACTATGTTTTATGCTCTATGAGGCAGAAATTTCAAATATTTCAAATCATTTTATCATCCCTCTTTTGTATTGTCCACCTTTCTGCCTCATAGAGCATAAAACATAGTTAATTACCGTATTTCTTAATGACTCACAAAGTACCCCATTCTTCTTCCTAAGGGCTTCTTCTATTTTGCTGTTCATATTTCAAACCTTCACTAATATTGCTTCTCTTCTTCCTAAAGGGCTTCTTTCGCCATTTCTATCCTTACTTTCATTTCACGTTGATATTTCAAACCTTTACTAACGCTTTTTTTTTTAATTATTATTATTTCTTCTTAAATACTTCTTTCGCCATTCATCTCCTTGTTTTTACTCACATTTCAGATCTTCACTAATAATGTTTCTCTTCAAAGGTCTTCTTTTTTTCATTTGTATTTTTGCTTTTATTTATCATTTACATTTTAAATCTTTACTAATAATAGTTCCTAGATCCGTAAAGCTAGTCTGTGCTGTCTATTTTCTTCTCTCGGACTTCCTCATTTGCTACAATTTCTTTCGTTGCAATCAATATTGTTTTTTAGAGCTATTAATTGCTATTTATATTGCAAGGATCCATACATCCTCACGTACTATAAGCCACATGGTTTCACTATAAACATGTGTTTTTAACATTATAAATAAACAGTAGCAGATGACAGAAGAAAACTGCACTTTTTAGGAAGAAACGAAGGGGACACGGAAAGCCACGAAGAAATCCGACTCCACCCCTCCACAGGTCCTCCCTTTAAAACGATGGCTATAAAAGCGAACGACGAGACCAAGAAATTATCAATGCTAATGTTGATCGCTCACCTGCAAAACCTGCTCCGGATGCCTCCATAAACCTTGGATACTCGTTCCTGAGACTGCCAAATATTACGGAGTGTAAACCTATCTGTTTGGGCAGCTATAGGCTGAGACAAGGTCCTACCCAAGACAGCATCATGTACCGAAAGGAATTCTGTCTAGGGCATTTAAAGATTTGAAGAAAGACTTATAGGAACTTTGTACAAAGAATTAAATAAGACATTTTTATTTTTTAAAAAAAGGTGAAGGGTTAAAAGATTTCCGTGTACGTCATTTGACTCTACCTACAGAATATTACTATATAGTTATCCAATGTTCTTCGCAGCGTTTCGTCAAGCGACCAATAGTTAGAATGGATGGTATTCAAGAGAATTCAATAATCAAGTAGTTTAGTCATGCGATTAGTTAGTGACGTGTTAACTTTGTACTAGTGGTGTACTTTTTGGTATTCAATGTTTGTTTAGAGCTCCTCGAGGCTAAACGGTTAGCGTACGCGCCTTTGGCGTGAGAGGCCCGGGTTCAATTCCCGGCGGGAGCTCATGTGGTTCGGATTCCACGTTAATCAGTAGGTCCACGTCTCATATAGCCTCGCTGCTGAAAGGGACGCTAAACTAAAATCAACTCAACTCAACTCAATGTTTGTTTGTAGTAGAGCTAATAAGTTGATTTGGGTATGATTAACTAATATAACCCCAACACATCAGATGAGGAAAATAAATGTGACAACTACGGAAATACTTTTGTGCGCATGCATAATCTGTAAAAATGGAAATAAACGACATCCGAAATTCGAAATGTTTTCTTTTAGTTTGACATTGCAACAACTTATAAATTTTTACGAAAACGAGTTATAATTAACTTCTTCATTTCTGAGTAAAGGATTTAGAGGGGGAATAAATAGAAGTTAATATTAGCGGCAAAGAAGGATTATGTTGTAATTATAAGGGAAAATAATTTATCGATCAGTTGTATCTATCTCTTAGAAAACGAAATTTGCTACTCATCTCTCACTGTTCATTTTAAAAAACAGTTCTACTATCCCTTTGGGGATCCTATGGTACAATTTGTACCATACGGGTGTTTCATGGTACATTGCGTTATAACTCTTCTATTTTAGCTTTTTCGTCCGTTTTTTTTTGTTTTTTTTTGTTTTCCAAGTCCCTCTTCTGGTATATGATATGGGCATGCAAGTGGTATCATTTGAAAGCCAGAGGTATGAACCATGATCCTAGGATAAATAGTGACGATGCAGTAGCTGCTTGACTAAAAGTCTAAAAAAAAATAGCCCAAAAAGCCAGGATCCGGAAAGGGCTATTGTAGAGGACTCGGCTAGATAGCTGCTTCATAGTTAACTGACCCGATGAGGTGAAAGGAAAGAAAGAAAGACAGATAATTAATTACTTGCCTTTGTATTCTCATAATGTAAGTTTATTGTGTCTAAATCAGGGTAACCATTGCTCTAAATTAATTAGTTAGACGTGAATAACTTAGTCAACTACTATATGCTAATTAGATATTCTGAATACACCTATGATAACCATGCATTAGTCAAGCCCTTAATATGGCACTAATCATACGTCAAAACGACTCTGCATAAGGCCCAATGCGTTTACTGTTAACTTTCAAACGCCGTTCACAACAAAAGAACTTAAGCATTTTTGCATTCTTATTGAAACACCCTGTACATAAAATTCATGCGCATTAAAAGAGCGAGTGAAGAAGAAGAAAATGTGCTAAAATTGCTCACCTTACTTTGAGTAATAATAGATATCAGTGAACGTAGTTAATACTGGTAGTTAGAACAGGGAACAGAAAGAGGCTACAACACAATATGTCTCCTCCCCAAAACAAGATTTTTCACTTTTAAATAATAATGTACGAGCTATCACTTAGAAACAGAAAAAAAAAAAAGTCTGAAGAAGTCTTGGATACATGTCGGGGCTTGAACTGTATGTAGTAGTTTGATTAATGACAGTATGTGAAAATTTTCTTTTTTTCTTTCCTAAAACGAGAAAGAAGAAAATCTTGTGTTGTACTTTTGGTGCTGTATAACAAGGAGCTGGCAGTATTGTTGAGCGCGTCAGGAAGAAAGACTTGTTATGGCGGGCACGGTGTTTGCTCTGTGTCACCTGCCCCACTCGACATGTCGGACCATTCGTCTTCTGTTATTTACCGCTCGTAGACCGCTGCTGAAAGTACGCTGCGTTAATTTCATGTCTTGCAAATGGAGGGGAGGCAACATTTTTTTCTTTATTTTATTTTATTTTTTTGGTAACCCTTCTTCTTCAAATTTTATTACTATTTGTGGTTGCTTGCTGGATGTCTGTTTGGTGTCTTTTTTTTTTCTGTCGTTCTGAAATAGTGTGTAAGTCATTTATTTATATACAATCTTTACAATAGTTTTGTTGTTCTGTTAAGAATATATACATAACCAGGCGCGCATACAGGATTTAGTCAAGGAGGCTAGATATCCATGTAATTTCGTCCATTGTAAAATACTACGTGCCATTTTATTCACCAAAACTTTGGTCCTCAAGTGGAAATTAACCCCTATATTCCCTTTGATCTGACCCTATACATGTAAGGTCTATATGTCTTGTGTTGTGCATACTAGCTTGTCTCCCATAGAAGTATGCACATATAATAAAATTTATGTTTCTATTGTAATTTATTTATTTATTTCAACACAGCAGGCATGATGTTCAGTTACAGTGTTGCCGATAATCAAGACTTTTATATAACAGTTCAATAGAAAAAAAAAATAGATACACTTACTTTTACATGTATTAATTAGTTCGTTTACTGGTTTCTCTCTTCATCTCTTTGCACACCATTCTTCTAACAAAAAAAAAAAAAAAAAAATCACTCATTCCAAATATATCAATATCTTAAGCTACTGATTCTATATTATTGCATGAAGCACTTATTCACCATACAGGGGATTTATGTAGCATGTCAATGCGTGCCATCATGCAGTAAAATATACTCCTGTTGCTAATTCTAGTTTTGGATGATGGAACATGCACCATCCAAATTGGAACATGCACCATCTATATTGGAATTTAACTCAATACAATCGATATTGTTCACGATTTTCTAAAGAAAAACTAAGTTTTGGAGGATTGTTATTTGTTTCAATGTTAGAATGTTGGAAGTTGTTTACTACTTCAATATGTAATGCATGATGCAGAATGTAGACCTGTTTTCCTGTACATGAATAAGTTCAAAAACTTGCACTGAACACTGTGTACCATTTTACAATATTTTTCAGTATCGTGTTGCAAATGGCACAAGCATATTGTAATTAAGATCTAACATAGCAATAAAATAATTTTAAAAAGCGTCAATTGATTACGAAACTCCTTAGTGAAACAACAGTTACGCCGAAATTTTTATATTCACTATTGAGTTTTCAATATGATGCGTGAATGATAGTTTTGAGTCGAATACCACTCAATAGTTTTAGGTATACATACATATATATATATATATATATATATATATATATATATATATATATATATACAACGTTTCTTTTCTAGTAAACAAAAGGGTTTTACATTTGAGAAATTTAATGATGTCACACCATGTTGATCGATGTCACACCATGTTTTTACAGTTTCTATAGACATTTGTAGTTTTATGCAGTCATCCATGGACTTAATTCTAGCATATAATTTCAGATCATCTACATAACATATGAGAATTTTCAATACATTCAGTTACATCATTAATCATGATAAGGAATAGCAAAGTTCGAAGGTTTGAGCCTTGTGGAACGCCTGGTATTGTATTAAACTTTTCAGAGATAAAGCCTTTGTACACCACAGATTGTTTACGATTACGTAAGTAGAAAGCCCAAAATGTTAGCGATATTTGACAAAACTTCGAACAAAGTTTCTTTAGTAAAAAATATGTCAAAAGCTTTCTGGAAATCTGTATATATTACGTCAACTTGGTCCCCTCCTTTACTCCTAACTGCATTTAACTTTTTTTTTTTTTATTAGCGTATGAGTAAGTTCCAAGTAGTATGTGCATTACTGTTAGAAGCCTACATAGGCATCGAGACTGAAGATCCGAGCCCCTCTCCTTTCCCCGCGCCAAAAATTTGCTTGGGAGCCCTAAGATCTGGATATATTTACTTGGATCATTGCTTGGGTATCTAACAACGAGATTCACATACCTGAATACCCTTCCGGTTGTTATACAGAAATCGGAGCAGTGGGAGTATATGTGTCGTTTGAATAATTCTAAGTGATTCTTAAATAACGAAATGTGTTGAATGTGCACCGAAACATTTGCATGTATCAAGTTGGTAATTTGTACCTTACAATTTTCTGTTTCTCAATTAAATGGTCCGATCTCAAAATTCTGAATGCAATATCTATAAGGAATCATCTGTTGATTTTACCCGTAACCTTTCAAAAGATCTTGTATATGTTATCTAGTACTTATACACCGCCCCCCCCCCAAAAAAAAACACTTCCGTTATCAAAAGAGTTAAATTTTAGTTTTCAATCCGTTTTTAGTCTGGAACGGCGACAGGAGAGAAAAAAAAATGGTTTATCAAGAAAAAGAGATCGAATTCAAGATGGCAACCGCTTTACTTATTTCATGACCTCTACATGAGAAAAAAAATGTTATTATTTTGATGTTTGTCCGTTTATTGGTCCGTTTCTTCCGAGTCGGAAAATATTCGGATCCAAGAGAAACGTGAATGGGGAATGGCGGAAACTTCATAACAAGTAGGGATGCGCACGAGACGAGTCGAGACAGAATTTTCCTGACAAATTTCGAGTCGAGACACAGCTCTTGCAATAAAAAATAATACATTTATCGAGTCGAGACATCACTTTTACAGCACATTTTCGAGACGAGAAAGCCTCAAATCTTGTCTCGTGCGCATCCCTAATAACAGGGAACTACATAATTTATACAGTTTACCCAACATTGTTAGGCTCAGGTGGGCAGGTCATGTAGCCAGGATGGAAGAAAGTAGGAATGCTTTCAAAGTCTTAACTGGAACGCTAATCGGAAAATGACCATTAGGAAGACCTAGGCGCAGGTAGAAGGACAATATTAAGATGGATCTAGCAGAGATAGGAATACGAAGTAGAAACTGGATCCAGTTGGCTAAGGATAGAAGTCAGTGGAGAGCTTTTGTGAACGCAGCATTGAACCTCCCGATTCCATAGGCCATGGCGTTAGTTAGTTTGTTTGTTCCGAGTCGCCCAATGACCATCTGTTGAACGAATCTAAACCAAATTTTAAACTTAAAGTTATTTTTATAAGATTCCCCATTTTTTTAAAAAATAATAATTTTCCACTTATCCCCAAGATAAGGGTAGTTTGTTACAGGATAGATTTCTTAAATTGCTATTTCCTCAAACACGCCTTTAACGATCGTTTTATCTTAATTTTTCATGGAAGGCACAGTGGCTCAGTGATAGAGCGCTTACCTATGGTATGTGGAGTCCCTGGTTCGATCCCCGACCAAGTAAGTCTGTGGTGAGTAACATCTTGTCCGTGGATTTTCTGGGAGATACTCCTACTTCCTCCCACTTTCTCATTCCACCAATTTTTCCATCATCAGTCATTTGCTTTAATCATCGTCTCCCTTACCCTAAAGGTCATAATCGTGGGACATTAAGGGTCTTCACTACAGCGAAATTAAACTACCGCTAATTTTTGAGTTTTTTCCGTAGTATCTTCAAAACAAATAAAAATATTCGAAAAGCAAAAACGTAGTGAACTAGACAATGCGATTTTGCATGTGATACCTTTACCCCAAATCACCTATCCGCTTTTGGTATCCCGCTATTTACAGAACCCGCAAAAAATGCTAAATCTTTCTACAGTTGCAAATCGAAAGCAGATAGATGAGTTGTAATAACTGTATCACATGCAAAATCGTATTATCTAGTTCACTACGTTTCTGTTTTTCGAGTATTTTTTATTTGTTTTGAAGATATTACTGAAAAGGTCTAAAATTAGCGGTAGTTTAATTTCGCTATACTGAAGACCCTTAAATTCGAAAGATTTCATTTTGCATGAAATTCGAGTGCCTCATATGGGCATCTTAGTATACTACTCCCACTTCATTTTCCTTCCACTCGAGCTCAGATATTAGGAAGAGGGGCCGCGGTGCCTCAGTGGTAGAGCGTTCACCTCTTGTGCGTGGGGTCCTTGGTTCTGTCCCAGCTCGCGTCAAGTGAGCTTTGTGGTGTACAAACACCATGTGTGTAGATTTTCCTGCTTCTTCCCACTTTCTTCATTTCTCATCCTCACCTTTAGCCTAACCGGCATAACCGTGGGACGTAAAAAGCAAAAAATTCATTTCATTTTTAAAATGTTTTGTGCAAACTCAAGATATATCTTTCATAGTCTGAGTTTTGGTTGCTCCCCTCCCCCAGTTTTTACTTTCTAGATTCGCCACTGCCCTTCAGCACCAAGGCTATCCTATGAGACGTCCAGGTAGATCTACACTTTAAGGTGGAATCCGAACCATAGTAATGCGTTTAAATATGCTAGCCACTAGACCAGTTTGAAGAGCTGATAATGGATACTAATAATAATGGATACTAATGATAATGGATACTAATAATAATGGATACTAATGATAATGGATACTAATAATAATGGATACTAATGATAATGGATACTAATAATAATAATTTAAAAAATGTAATGCTGTTAGTGAAAACAAACCAGAAACATATGAGAATATTTTCAAGACAAACTACTATTTTTGGACATTACTTAAAACAGAGGTAGTAAGAAACAATAAATACAGTTTCACACAATAAATTTTAAATGAAATAAAAACTTAACATTCATATTTGCTTAAGAGCAGATCGTAAGAAGAGAAAGACGTAATATATTTTAACTTAATTGGATTTGTGTCAACGTTTCATCAGCTAAAAGTTTGTCGTAAATGTTAAAAGTTAGTAAATTTATTTAGGAAAAGTTCAAATGCCAATGTCACTATATATATACACGAACAGACATGAACAACAAATGAAATCTTGCGGCATATGTGTACATACGTATATGAACCGTATACATTATAAAGTTACGTTAGCTTTCTCAATTACAAATGCTTTTCTCACACACACACTACAAGTTCCTCACTGTCTGTTCTATTTTAATTGGGTCATTTTAACAAAGGCGTAGAGAAAGCAAAGCTCTTGTAGTTGGTATGTTTTAAAATTAGTGTTGCCCATGAAACAAGATCGAGACGAGACAAGAAACTTCTCGAGTTTCATGAGCAGTGGCGGGTCTAGAAGGTGAAAACTGCGGGGGCAGTCAGAACCTAGGCTATGAGAAGTATATCATTTGTTTACTATAAACTTTCAAAACTATATAAATAATAGCTAAAATTTATTTTTTGGCACTTAAAAAACTGGGGAGCCCTAGGCCCCTCGGCTCCGGCCTAGATCAGCCACTATTCATGAAAAATGAAATGAAATCTTTAACATCCCACGGTTATGAAGTGAGGCTAAAGGAGACGGTGTTAATGAGAGATGAGTGAAATGAAGAAAGTGGGAGGAAACGGGAGAACCCCGAGAAAACCCACGAGCACGGTGTTTGTCCACCACAAAGTTCACACGGCGCGAGCTGGGATCGAACCAGAGACCCCAAGCACCGGAGGTGAACGCTCTACCATTCAGCCACAGCGCCCCGCCCCCCACTATTCATGAGTAGCACTAGTTCACCCAAATCTTAGGTCTCAATCACTAGTTTAGTATTACGTGAATCATAGTACAACAACTATAAATTGATAAAATCATTGTAAGAATACAATGAAAGAGCGTTTATCAACGTTTAAAGATACGCAAGGTATTACACAATATACGTCAATAATAAATATGGTTTAAGTGTTCTTGGGTCTATCGAGGCGCAGAAGAATTCTGGTAACTTCTAGATGAGTAAAGAGGCCATAAATTTTGAATAAAATTTTACAAAACGTGACCAGGGATTTTTTGGGGGAAAGACTAGAAAAGCTTTTTTCTAGAATCGAGATGAGACGAAACTTGTACATCATTTAAAAGATAAGGCGAAAAGACTGTATTTTTCGTCTCATTTTGTCTATTTGGGCAATGCTATGTGATATATTCTGACTTTATTTTTGTAAATAGATTATATATCACACCAAGTGTTTCTAAACATCTTCTCGATATTATGTAAAGATGGGCATCATTTGTGTCACCATTTTAAAGCTTCTTTAAAAAAAATGGAAATGAAACCTTCTACAGTATCACTTGTATCGCAGAACAACGAGAAACAAAATTAAAAAATGAGACATAAACCAATCGAAGTTAACAAAATGATATAATGTGAGGGCAAATTCTAATGAGCAGTTTTCGAGAAACTAGAGGAAAACTATTTTTGTTTTGTAAACCTAAATATTGAAACTGAACAAGAACCACGCTACCTATTTAGATGAAACTAATACCCCTACCGCGGTCTTCAGTATGACACTAACAAGACAGAAGAATACTGTTTGTTTAACACAAGAACTACCACTGGGGTCAATTTAACCCCTGCTTAAGAGTCTTCATCCCGGCGAAATTAAAATACCGCTAATTTTACAGTAATTATGTGATATCTTGAAATAGATAAAAGATAATCGAAATGTGGAACAAGAGCGCCCTAGACAATATTATTTTACATAAGAAACCGTTATGCCGACTCACTTATCTGCTTTCGATTTCGAACCATTTTGAAAATCGGCATTTATTTTCGCGTTTTTAAACAGCTGGAAACGGAAAGCCACTAGGTGACTTGTGATAACGGTACCTCACGCAAAATAATATTGTCTAGGGCGCTCTTGTTCCACATTTCGATTATCTGTTATCTATTTGAAGATATCACATAATTACTGTAAAATTAGCGGTATTTTAATTTCGCCGGGATGAAGACTCTTAAAGTTCTTGTCCCTTTATTTAGTTCGTGTTCGTGAGTACGAAACAGGACAAATGTAGTATGCTCTGACACGCATTAAAAAACAGAAAAACATCGTTATCTGTTGATTTCCTAACAAACGAATTTTCAATCCAAATTTTACGTTTCTAGCTGTATTGTAAAGTACCCAAAATCCTTACATGTGTTAGTTTAATTTATGTTGTTTATTATAAAACAAGGAAGTTATAGTCATACTGCTTAGAAAAAAAAAAATAAAAACAGATAACGTCGGCATCACACCACAATTATAGGAAGTTTTCCTATACGGAAATAAGGAAGTAAGAGATTGCAGAAAGAGACCTGAGCTAAGCTCTTCGCCATAACCAGGAAGCACCTGAATCCCGGAAAGGGGTTGTGCTGGTTGAGGACGAAGACGAGAATCGGGAGTTGTGATTAAGATTGGAGAGTGGAAGGACATCGTTTGGAGTTGAACTGAGCTGAACTACCTGTGAGTACTGCATCTATTTGCGATGTTAGATAACCATAATGGTTAAGTTTCTGTGCCATTACGATGTAGTAGATTTCTATAGTTAAGACCATTTCGAATCATAATAACTTGTGGTGTGATGTCGAAAATATCCAAAAGTAATTGAGTATTTCATTTCTTATCCTAAGACGATTTGTTAAATTCATCCTCGAGTTGTCTAAATACACGGTGTTACAAATTTCAGATGAGCTAAGCTCTGCCCCCAAATATAAAAAGTTTCTAAGATACTAAATCATTCCGGTTAGAAATTTGTAGCACACGTTATGGTGGAGGCGCCGGGTAAATGCTTCACCTACGTAACAAACCTTGGTCACCATTCTCTTCCAAGCTTTTCGTTTTGTTTTGCCAGTCCTTATAACCTTAAACACTTCGGCGTCTGCCTGAGCTTTCACCTTCGGTATTGGAACATCCCACTTTCCTGCCTTCTCCTTACGCTTCTGTTTAATCATATTCGACAAAACTTTCGACCTGTTCTGTACATCACGGTCCAACAAGTAGACCGGCAGCGCTCCGTCTGTCTTCTGTTCTTTCTGTTGTTTCACGCGTTTCTCTTCGTGCGCTTTGATTTTCTTCTTCATCTGAATCTTCTCATTTCTACGTTCTTTGTTGTACAACTTAGCTTTAATGCCTCGCTACTTCTTCGCCGTCTGAGCTCGTTTCTGAGGTTCACGAGCTTCCTTCTTCCTCTTCTTCTCATGGTAGTCCAACCGGTATCCAGACCGCTTTCGGAAGAGTTCGATATGTTCGTTCTGCGGCATTTTTTGGCAATGATTGGTTCACTTTGTTAAAAATTTCTTATTTATTCCGGTATATCATCGATTGCATATAACACACATGTTCAACCCTCCACAACACAATTGCACCACCACACGGAAAAAATAGAGGAAAAGAAAGAAAAAAGAGAAGAAACGTCTGACCATCAGTTTTAAAGATTGCTACGAGGGGAACCGGTCAAAACCCCCACAGCCAAAACCCCCACACTCAAGAAATGTCAAAACGCCCACACAAACGGTCATAACCCCCACATAAATGGACAAATCTCCCAAACACACGAACGGTCATAACCCCCACACAAATGGACAAATCTCCCAAACACACGAACGGTCATAACCCCCACAGCCAAAAGCCCCACACAGGTAATCGGTCATAACCTCCAACGGTCATAACTCCCACACAAATGGACAAAACAGCCACACCTAGCAACGGTCACAATCCCCACATAAATGGACAAAACTCCCACACAATCGGTCAAATCTCCCACACTCTGAAATGATCCTGGTTGTATGTCTTGCCCTTGTACTTTTTAATAACATTTTTTATTCCACTTAAACCGATGTTGCAACTATTCTTCTTGCACTGTTTTGTAATGACAGAAACACTAAAGTGGGCGTCGTAAAGAGCCGCAACAAAGACGTACAATCACGATAATTTCATAGTGTGGGGGATTTGTCCGATTGTGTGGGGGTTTTGTCCATTTGTGTGGGGGTTTTGTCCATTTATGTGGAGATTGTGACCGTTGCTATGTGTGGGAGTTTTGTCCATTTGTGTGGGAGTTTTGACCGATCGTGTGGGCGTTTTGACATTTCTTGAGTGCGGGGGTTTTGGCTGTGGGGGTTTTGACCGTTCGTGCGTTTGGGGGATTTGTCCATTTGTGTGGGGGTTATTACCGATCGTGTGGGCGTTTTGAGATTTCTTGAGTGTGGCGGTTTTGGCTGTGGGGGTTTTGACCGTTCGTGCGTTCGGGGGATTTGTCCATTTGTGTGGGAGTTATGACCGATCGTGTGGGCGTTTTGACATTTCTTGAGTGTGGGGGTTTTGGCTGTCGGGGTTTTGACCTAGACCCGCTACGAGCAGTGGGACCGATCCCTCCCACCCCTCTAAAGTGCTTGAGCAAAATCCCTTTAAATTTGCCATTGTCTTCCACCCACCCTCGAACCAAAATTCCCGAATAGTGCTAGTCTCTGCCCCTTTGTTCTCAAACAGAATCAGTCTATATCTGCTTAGATCTCTCGCCATTATGTTGCCCTTTCAATCAAAAATCCGACGTTCATTAATTATTTTAAAATGTTATTCATACAAAGTTCTTCACATGAACCATTCTTAAAAGCACAATTATGAAAAAATGAAATGAAATCTTTAGTTTTACGTCCCACGATTATGCCGGCTAGGCTAAAGGAGACGGTGATGATGAGAAATGAATGAAAATGATGGAATGAATAAAGTGGAAGAAAACGGAAGAACCCCGAGAGAATCCACGCACACGGAGTTTGTCCACCACAAAGTTCACTTGGCACAATCTGGGATCCAACCAGGGACTTTATGCACCAGAGGTGAACGCTCTACCACTGAGCTTCCGAAGCCCCACGTATTGATGTGTATTCGCGATTCAATTGCGTCAGTCTTCCTCCACACACACACACACACACATACACATTAGGAAAAATCCTGCGAGCGTCGTTTCTACAAGAAGGTCTTCGAAGTTTGAACTGTCTGTTCATCAGTCATCTATTCTGCTGTTCATCTATTGTTATCTACACAAGCTTTGATGCTAAATTTTATTATTATTATTATTATTATTATTATTATTATTATTATTATTATTATTATTATTATTATTATTATTATTATTATTATTATTATTATTATTATTATTATTATGTAATTTATACCGTTTATCAAATATTGTTAAGGTCGTCAAGTCTAGGAGGCTCAGATGGGCAGGTCATGTAGCCAAGATGGAAGAAAGTAAAAACGCTTTTAAAGTTTTAACTGGAAACCAAATCGGAAAACGACCATTAGGAAGACCTAGACGCAGATAGGAGGACAATGTTAAGGTGGATTTCGCAGAAATACAAGTACAAAGTAGAAACTGGATCCAGTTGGCTAAGAACAGAAATCAATGGAGAGTTTTTGTGAACGTAGCATTGAATCTTCGGCTTACATAGGCCATAGAATTAGTTAGTTAGTTACTATCAGATTCTATTGAGTGGATTTTCGACTTTCACCTCTATCCTCATACTCATGAATGATGATAATTTTCAGAAAAGGGAAAATCAAAATTCGATTTTTCGTATGAATTCTAATGGCTTTGGATTAATTGTTTTAACAAAAGAGACCCTGACCAAAGCTTAAAACTTTACTTTATTTTAAATTATAATTTGTAACTGTTTCGGATATCTAGCATATCCTTCTTCAGACACTATCTTAATTAATGAAAATACAGACCTTTTCATAATTTGTTATTTTCATTAATTTCGATAGTGCCTGAAGAAGGATATGCTAGATATCCGAAACAGTTACAAATTATAATTTAAAATAAAGTTTTAAGCTTTGGTCAGGGTCTCTTTTGTTAAAATGAATTATAAAAAAAATAAATTCTGAAATCAATATTTCACTAATAATCTTATAAATGGCAGTACTCATTTCTCTTGGAAAAAATATGCCGAAGAAATAGTTCATTGGGAGGATTTCCTTTTCGGAAAGAAAAAAAAAAGTTTCACGAAAAACGACTCAATCAGTTTTACTCATATTTCAGACATAAATATTTAATTCACAATTTTACAATCTGCAAGGTCTTTTAGAGTTTTAAATTTAAGTTCAAAGTCATTCTAACTTCAGATCCAATGAACTATACAGCCAAACTGTTCAAAATCTTCTTACTGAATTGATTATCCCAACTAAGTTTTGAGCAGTTTCAACTTGGAAAAATCCCTTTGTCCAGATAAAACAGTTATTACTGGGATTGTCAAGGGAATGATATATTGCAATGTGTTCTTGTATGTATACTCTATGACAACCGACATTCTAGTGTGGCACCCCCTTATAGAAGTCTGCACAGGCTCGGGCAGAATTCGGACCTACGAAGCATATATCACTTCGGGCCCGGGCCAGCGGGCAGTAAATTTTTAAATATGCAACCATATTTCTCGGGCCTTTTCGGGCCTAATCATGTAAATATACTGTACAACAACATTTATTGGACCGTTCTTTCCGGAGAACTTTTAAAACACATCTTCAAAATTAAGCCTCTAATTGCTGTAAATAAAAATTCAATTTTGCGTTACACTGTTAAAAATACTTTCTTAAATCTGAGAAAACGTTTCTTATCTGTGCACCGAGAATATCTTTTCTTAGAAACAAGAGTTTGAAACTCTCATTAATGAGAAATGAAGAAAAATAGATGAGGTTGTATCAAGTGAAACTGATACTTTCCTTATGAATGAGAATTGCCAAATCTCATTTCTAAGAAAATATTGTCTCGGTGCATAGATAAGAAACGGTTTCTCATATTTAAGAAATTATTTTTGACAGTGTTGATTGAATCTAGTATAACGTTCGACTGTCTTGATTGATTAGGGTACAACGTTCGTGTATCTTGACTGTATCGAGTATAAATACAAGTATCTTGATTGATTAGAGTATAACGTTATAATACCCTAATTGATTAGAATACATCGTTCAAGTATCTTCACTGTTAAAAATACTTTCTTAAATCTGAGAAACTGTTTCTTATCTATGGACCGAGATCTTTTCTTAGAAACAAGAGTTTGATACTCTCATTAATGAGAAATGAAAAAAGTAGATGAGGTTGTATCAAGTGAAACTGATACTTTCCTTATGAATGAGAATTGCCAAATCTCATTTCTAAGAAAATATTGTCTCGGTGCAGAGATAAGAAACGGTTTCTCAGTTTTAAGAAATTATTTTTAACGGTGTAATTATTAAGTTTCTGTAATTCGGGCTCATTTGATTATCACAGGAGTTCGGGCTGGGCTCGGGCCTAAATGCTAAAACATATTTCGGACTCGGGTCGGCCCTCACATTATAAATTCACGGGCCGGGCTGGACCCGGGCTAAAAATTCCTGCCCGTGGAGACCTCTACCCCCTTAGGCACGTAGCCTAATTCGAAACAATCGGTCCAATAATAAAGAAACAATACAATACAATAATAATAACGTCATATTTTAGGCTATTATTGTTTTAAAGGTTTTTTGTAACTGTACACACTGTCTCACAAGAAGACGTTTGGGAGTTAGTCTGTACGAGTCCAGTAATCCAGGTTCGACTTCCGGTCACGAACATTTTTGGAACTTATTTTTTTTTCTTTCTACTTTATGATGTGAGCTTTCGCTTTTAATTTTATATCATTTGACCAGCTGTTGTAAACGAAATATTCCATCTGCTCTGACCATCGGGATTAAAATGCAAAGAGAGAAGAAATGTGATAGAAGCCAGTAAACTCAGAAGAAGCCTTGAGTTAGTCCTTGCGCGTTCTCCCCTCTTCTTCCGGCGATTGTATTAGTATGGTAGGAAGTGCCAAAAGCCCAATTTCTTCCGCTCTCGCCTTATCGCCATGTTCATCTATAGCCAAGGAACAGTGGCGGCGCTCTTTCCTTCATTAAAAACAGACGTTTACCATTCTTAACCGAGTTTTTTTTAAAGTCAACACACTTTCCCAAACTTCTATCCACCACCAACCAAACTTTTCCCCGCATCTGTTCTGCAAAGTGCAACAAGTCAGTAAATTCCTAGAAATAATTTTACGTTGTTATGACGTTGTTTCAAGCATTACGGAGAGGTCAGTTTTCTCTCTCTTAGTCTTTCTTATTAAAGTCTATATTCGTGGCTATATGGTTTGGTTAGGGTATGAGCCTTTTGATACGGGAGATCGTCTGTTCGATTCTTAGTGGGAGCACATGTGGTTTGGATCTCATGTTAAGCTGTAAATCCATATTTTATAAAGTCTTGCTGTTCAAAGGGACACTAAACCCAAATCTAATTAATTTAGATATGTAATATCTATAAGGAATTAGCAACCTACAGCATCTTATATTTCCCACAGAAGATGGTATAAAAATTATTCGGTTGGCTTCTTGTAATACTATTCCTTTCGTGTTGGTCTGGTGGCTAACGTTACAGCAACACCACGAGGTACTGTGCTCAATCCTCGATTGGAGACTTTCGAACGCATTACAGTGGTTCAGAACGGATTCCATCTTTAAAATGTAGGTCTCGTTTTATATAGCCTGGCTGTTGACTAAGCACATTAATTATAAATCAAGCAATCAAATACATTTAGTTATTAATGACGCATTGAATTTTTCAACATGAATTTAAATGTACTGTATAAAGAATGATGCAGATTACAGAAAACGTTCTATCAAAAATATATGTATATTTTTCAGAAATTACTTTTGATTGTTCTTTTTGATATTGAAAATGCCATGAAGTGTTTTATCAGTGGACACATTATGTCTAGAATACAACCTAACAGTGGTTAATACTAAAGCATCTGGACTTCTAATGTGTGTGATGAGTATTCTATGCGAGGAGAAATAACCTTAAAACAGTGTTAGAATAATACCTTGTTAGAATAATACCTTATACCAGTGTTTCTCAAACTTTCCGATAACGCGGACCTCCTGTTCATTCGGAAAGTGATCTGCAGCCCCCTTACAATGCTATCTGAAATTTTACGTGGTATTAAAAATACACTAATTAGAATTACCACAGGCAAGAAAAGTTAAAATAATAATGCAATAAGTAATTTATTCTAAAGATACATGATTGTTTCCTAATGAACGAAATTTCAATTAAAAATCCAGTACCTTTCAAGACTGAATATACGTCTTTTTTATTTTTTTATATTTTTTTAAGAAAATCTACTTGATATAGAATGTTCTCAAATGTGAAATTATTTGTATTTTTCCATAATTGCATTGAAATCTGGTATAAATTTTGTCCTCATCAATCTTAGGTCCAATTCCACATTAAGATGATTTCGCTTTAAGGTTTTAATACTGCAAAGAGCAGAAAAGGTCCGTTCACATAAGTAAGTGGTAGGGAAAGGCATCAAATGTTCAATGCCTTCTTAGACAACTCTTCATACTCATAGCGCTCAGGCAACCAAAAACTACAAAGTTCATTTTCTTTGAAAACGTTTTTCCATGAAGTATCGTAGGATAGTTGTAATAGCTGTTCTTGTTCTGTGTTAGAGAGATTCATGGATTTCTACGTTAGTGAAAGGATTTTCAATCCAACCATTACCAAGTTGTGGAACAGGGAAATATTCTCGGAAACTTGTAGCTAATGCTCTCAAGTGTAATAGAACTGTTTTGTGCATTTCAAGAAAGAGTGTTTCACCTGAGGAATCAAGGAAATTCTTGAGCCCTGAAAATGATGAATAGTTATTGTTTTGTATTCGTACTATCAATAGCTACAGTTTCTTAATCTTAAAAATACTTCTTGCATAATAGCTGAGAGTTCCATTCTATAATAACGCATTTCAATTTTTAGGCGTCGCAGACCCCCTGGCTAGGTCCCACAGACCCCCAGGGGTCAGCGAATTGCACTTTGAGAACCACTGATACAATAACACATATTTACGAAATAGTTTCTCCTCATATACTCATTGGACACATCAGAAGTTCAGGTACATTTCGAACACTCTGAGGGCAGTTTCTATTGGCCATTGTTAGGAAGCATTCTAGACACTAGGTGATGGGTAAAATGTCCTAACATTGTTCAAAAGTCGTTTCGATGACCATACACTCATTTGGCACATCACAAGTACAGGTAGATTTTGAACAGTCTGAGGGAACTTCCTATTAATCATTGTTAGAAAGCACTAGATAATGTGTAAAGTGTTCTAACACCGAAAAAAGGCCGTTTCTATGATCGTACACTCATTGGACGTATCAGAAATTCAGGTACATTTTGAACACTCTGAGGATACTTCCTATCAGCCACTGTTAAGAGGCATTCTACGTAGACACTAGGTAATGTGTAAATTGCCCTAACACTGTTTAAAATCGTTTCTGTGCCCGTATACTCATTGGACATATCAGAAGTTTAGGTGCATTTTGAACACTCTAAGAGCAGTCTCTATTAACGACTGCTGGGAAGCATTCTAGATATTATATTTTCACAGATACAACTCATCATGAAGTTTTTGGACGTTTCAAACAATAGCAAAAAAGTTGAAAAAAAACCCGAAGCACTGATTTTTTAAAGTATAGAATTGTAAGAAACTTCGTGCAAATCAAAGAATAAAGGATAAAACACGGAGAAACAGCAATATACTTGGATGACTCGCATACTATATAGTATATTATATCGTCTGTTCAGATGAGTAGTGGGGAAAATACGAAATGATTATGATAATAATAATAATAATAATAATAATAATAATAATAATAATAATAATAATAATAATAATAATAATAATAATAATAATAATAATAATAAGTGGTTATAGGGATTTGGTCTGTATCCAGTTATCAGTTAATAAATAAGTGGCCATTGATTAATATTAAACACAGGTGACGTTTAAATAGATAGCATTAAATGTCAAGATGATAATGAGAATGATGCTGATAGAAAAGAAGCTAAAAGAAAAGAAAATTTTAATCGATTTTAAACAAATGAATGCTGACAGCCGCACATATTTCATTCTGAAAAGAAACTCCAATCAAATGCTAATACAGATTAGAGTGTGAAATCTCAGGTGATAATACATCAATTCATTTTAATCACAAAGAAACAGATAATTCATTCTTTTGGACTCTCATCAACCTCTTCGCTCAAGAAATTAAATAAAGTCTAAAAGGGAGAAGGATGAGAACCTGCTGTCAGTGTTGAGATGAACGATGCGGTAACCGGAGTAATCAGCTTCCCTGTTGGAGGTAGCCAGCTCATTCTCACCTCGCGGCGTCCACAAAACACACCGCGTCACTCGTTTCGGCTCAATGCATTCGAAATGCACTGTAATCCATACAGTGTTACTTCACGTGGATCTCACGAAGTCACTAAAACTACTTATGTCTAGCCTATTCAACCTAACTAAAATCCCTGGCACAAAGCTCCAAAGAGTGTAAGGAATTAGGAATTAGGAAATTAGATTTCTGGGCTTTCGGCATCTATGGCCATGTTAGCCCGTCACTAGGATTAGGATTAGGAATTAGATTTCTGGGCTTTCGGCATCTATGACCATGTGAGCCCGTCACTAGGATTAGGATTAGAAATTAGATTTCTGGGCTTTCGGCATCTATGGCCATGTTAGTCCGTCACTAGGATTAGGATTAGGAATTAGATTTTAGGGTTTTCGGCATCTATGATCATGTTAACCCGTCACTAGGATTAGGATTAGGAATTAGATTTCTGGGCTTTCGGCATCTATGATCATGTTAGCCCGTAACTAGGATTAGGATTAGGAATTAGATTTCTGGGCTTTCGGCATCTATGATCATGTTAGCCCGTAACTAGGATTAGGATTAGGAATTAGATTTCTGGGCTTTCGGCATCTATGATCATGTTAGCCCGTAACTAGGATTAGGATTAGGAATTAGATTTCTGGGCTTTCGGCATCTATGATCATGTTAGTCCGTCACGTACGAGGGATGACATCCCTCGGTGAATCGTACTATCCGAGGAAAAAGGAAGGAAGGAAGCGGCCTGGGACCTATATATTAGGTACCATCCTGATATTTGCCTGGTGTGAATGAGGAAAACTCAAGCAAATCTCACTCAGGATGGCTGACCTGAAACAGCTTTTCCGGCCGAGTGTCTCCACCAGGAATCAATTCCGAGGCCACTTGCACCAAAGACGAGAACATTAGCGAGTACACTACGCGGGGCCACATGCAAAGATCTTAAATTGACCAGTGGTAGTTTGCAGTTGCGAGATATGTTGTCAGCTCATCATTGCTAGTTCCTCCACTGATGTGGTGAGCAGTGTAGCCCACGAGAAGATAAATTTACCGTCTCGTCTTGAAAATTAGACGAGAGACAAAACTGGAAAACCCCTTTTGAATTTGAGACGAGACAAATAATAATAATAATAATAATAATAATAATAATAATAATAATAATAATAATAATAATAATAATAATAATAATAATAATAATAATAATAATAATGAGTCTCTTGTACTACACTAATTTACCGAGGTCTTAAATGTCAAACACTGTTTTAGTTTCACATGATTCATTGTATAAAAACTATAAATAGATGAAATGATTGTACGAACACAAAGAAGATTATTTATCAACGTTTAAAGATACACAACTATTATAGAATATACTACAATAATAAATATGGTTTAAATCAGGGGCGTACGCACAGGGGATCCAATGGGTCCGGCGAAATCTTCCTAACTCAACATATATTTGTACAGTCCACAGCAAAAAAACCTGCAACATGAGCATGTAAGTTTATTGTGAAACGACGAAATCTTTTGCTTCAAAATAAATGTGCAGGGGAGGACGCCGACGTTTCCCCTGGCGTGATTCGTGCTACTTAGACGTTATGTTGATTCCCTGCACTGTTAGGCGTAGTTTCATAATAAACTTACGTGCTCATGTTGCAGGTTTTTTGCTGCGGACTGTACAATTTCTGAGTAAAACTATACCCTTGTATAACAGGGAAATTATTGATGTAACAAGAAAATTTTAATCTTCCACTCCATCTGCTCTTTCCTGTATAAAAGCAATCTATAGTTTTTTTTCTTTTTTTCTTTTTCTTTTTTTTTTTTTTTTTTTTAAATATGTGTGGAAGTATTTTAAGAATACATGTCGTATTTTCGGGTACGGAATAATACCTGTTCAATACTGCATAGACGTAGTGGTTTGTGGTACTGAACCTCCCCTCCAGTGTTTGGAGTTCCTTCGACCCCTCTCAACAAACCTTTCTGGGTGTGCACCTGGTTTAAATTTCACTGTATCATTTCTTTCGTCGATCGATCTTGACACTAAAGGATTCTGGTAACATTTTGACAAAAAATTTTTTAAAAGAAGAATAAATTTTGTACATAAATTCAGAAAACAAGACGAGACAAATTTCAAGGAAGGTTTTTGAGAATTGAGACAGAAAAGCTTAATTCTCGTCTTGTAGGTAACACTAGTGGTGACATTTCTTCCTCACAGTTTACTTCTTCTTTCAGTCAATAAGCTCCCCAATTATCCTCATGACACATCATTAAATAACGGGTGGGGCAGCGGTGGCTCAGTGGTAGAGTGCTCACCTCTGGTGCATAGGTTCTTGGTTCGATCCCAACCCGCACCAAGTGAGCTTTGTGGTGGACAAACACCATGTGCGTGCGTTTTCTCGGGGTTCTCCCGTTTCCTTCCACACACAATTTCCTTCATTTATCATCATCATGTCCTTTAGCATAGCAGGTATAACTGTGGGACGTAAAATTTAAAGTTTTCGTTTTATTTCATTTCATTAAAAACCGCAGACAATGGCTCTAAAATTACTGATGAGAACTTGCATTCATTTCGGCAATCTCAAGGGAAGCAGAAAACCACAGGGGTAGTGTTGGGTGTAGCCCAGTGTATGGCTTGCAAAATAAAGAAAGAGATAAGAAAAAGGGAGATAAAAAGAAAAATGAAAACGAAAGAGACAATTACTGTCATGTCCAATAAGATATCCTTTGATATGTGATAAAATAAAGGTAAATGATTATAGGGAAAAAACGAAATACTGGTAATGAATGAAATGGAAAAACTCTGAGAAAACTCATAAACACAATTCTTGTTACCAATAAACTTCATAGCCTTGAGACTGAACCAGCATTCCCTCGTACAACTAACAAATCATACAGCCCCTTTGAATTACAGAGCAATAATTCTTTAAGAAAAGAAAAAAGAGTTTACTACTAGATCATGTTTACATGAAAGACAAGATTCTTTACATTCAAACGAGGGATTCAAGTCAAGAGTCAAGTTGAAACTTTTAAAATCGTAAGCATTTTGGGGAAAATCACAAATAAGATTTTTAGCATCTAAATTTAATAATTTAACTTTATTTGGAAAATTTAATAGTAACAATAAATTATTAAAATTGTATTTTATTTTGACGTGATTTCTTTGACCTGCTAATACTTCGGAAAGAATCAAGCTTTAATTAATTAATTAAACTCTCATTTATATCAAACCCCATTCAATTGTTTGGCCCAGAACAGAATTCAATGTTGGTGATTTCATTTCTGAACCATCAGGAATCTTCCGTCAAAGAGTAAGTTTAGGTAATGAATTATATTAGAAAATTTTTTGTTTAAGAAAATATTTTGGTCGTTTCCTGACTTAGAACAAAATACTTTGGCCGTTTTCTGACTTCCAGCACAACATTCTGATTATTTTCTCACTTTCAACAAAGAGCTTTGGTCGTTTTCCCACTTAGAACAATTTGCTTTGGTTGTTTTCTGACTTATAACAAAATGCTTTTCTCACTTTTCTCACTTAGAACAAAACACTTTAATCGTTTTCTTAGTTAGAACAAAATGTTTTGGTTTTTCAGTTAGAAGAAAATATTTTGGTCGTTTTCTCACTTAAAACAAAGTCCTCTGGTTGTTCTTCCACACACGCACACCAAAACAATTTGATCGTTTTCTCATTTAAAACAAAATGCTTTGGTCATTTTGTTACTAAGACCAAAATGCTTTGGTCGTTTTCTCACTTAGAGCAAGATATTCTTATTTTTTTACTCACTTTGAACAAGGTGATTGGGTCATTTTCCCACTTAGAACAAACAGCTCTAGTCGTGTTCTGACTTAGAAAATGTTTTGGTCGTTTTCTCACTTTGAACAAAATGCTCTTGTCATTTTTCTCATTTAGAACAAAATACTTTGACCATTTTCTTAGTTAGAACAAAATGCTTTGGTTTTTCAATTAGAAGAAAATATTTTGGTCGTTTCCTCAGTTAAAACAAAGTTATCTGGTTGTTCTTCCACATACATCAAAACAAGAACAAAATGCATTGATTATTTTCTTACTAGAGCAAAATGTTTTGGCCGTTTTCTCACTAACAACAAAATGTAATGATTGTTTTCTCACTTTGAACAAAGTGATTTGGTCATTTTCCCACTTACAACAAACTGCTTTAGTCGTTTTCTGACTTAAAAAAATGCTTTGGTCGTTTTCTCACTTTGAACAAAATGCTTTTGTCATTTTCTCACTTATAACAAAGTACTTTTGTCATTTTTTCTCACTTAGAACAAAATGCTTTGGTTTTTCACTTAGAAGAAAATACTTTGGCCGTTTTCCTACTTAGTACAAAATGTTCTGACTGTTTGCTTACATTGAAGAAAGTGCTTTGGTCTCTCTCTCACTTAGAACAAAATGCTTTGGTCGATTTCTGACTTACAACAAAATGCTTTGGTCGATTTCTCACTTTGAACAAAATGCTCTGGACGTTTCTTCCGTATAACAAAATTCTTTTGTCACTTTTCTCACTTAAAACAAAATGCTTTGATTTTTCACTTAGAAGGAAATACTTTTTATGTTTTCTCACTTAAAACGAAGTCCTTTGGTCGTTCTTCCACATATATCAAAATGCTTTGGTCATTTCCTCTTTGAGTTGCCTACACTGTTGATCTCTCTCCCGTGGAACGATGGAGCTTTAAATGAAAGGTGAAGACAGACGAGAAGTGTTTATTAAGATTAATAAAGAGAACGAAAGAGATAAAAGAGCATTCGTTCAACTGAAACACAAGAGAGAGACAAATTGAAAGGAAAATGAGTTCCAACTTTTATTTATTTTTAATACGTCACGTAATAGTATTGGTCAATTATTAATGCATAGAAAATCGTAACAGATAACGAGGTACAAACAAAGATAACACAAAAAGAGATTCTTTTGTGTGACACTTGCACAAATTGAATAAATCATAAATACAGTTCATATGGAAATTTAGAACAGAGTATTTCATCTTATTTTTTTAATATCTTTTTTTTTAAAAAAAAAAAGTTTCCAACCTGAATAGAGATGAGTTGACTGAACTATTCGTAGATTGTTTGGCTGTCTCCTGCGACCTAATCAAGTAAACTGTTAACTTAAAAACTTCTTAAGCCTAATACGACGAACACACACGTCTGCTGTCTTACTTACTACATTGTAAATTCCACTCGTAAAATTACAATGATCCACTGACAAATAAATTGTTATAATATTGTTAATCCACATTATAACCTTGATTTAACGAATTACTTCTTTCTTTTCTGTTTTTTTTTTCAATGGGCGTTTTCACTAAATAGAAGTTTGGTATAAAAGAAGTGCGCATCACAAAATGTTTTACTAGAATGTAGGCTTTAATGTTAGATTTTAATACGTATTTTAGCACATTCTGCTTATGTAAAATAGTAGATCTGAAGAATATTGGGTTTGTACTTTTAAGGATTGTTCATTTAAAAAGATGACAAAACTACCATACATAAATGAACATAGAAAATATCTGGCCTCAATAGATTGTCAAATGACAAACAACTGGATATAACATACTTATTCTCAAAATATTTTCACTATCAGTATTTTCACCTTTCAAACACAAATATTTTTTTTTAAAAAAAAGGTAATGTAATAAGTCTAAAAATGACAAACATATCAAAGAAAAGCTACTGGAAGTCTGAAGAGAAATGAAATTAAAAATCTTTCAGTTTGACGCCCCATGGTAATGCCAACTAAGCTAATGCCAACTAGGCTTAAAAGGAGACGGTGATCTTGAGAAAGAAATGGAATGGTAGAATGAAGAAAGCGGGAGGAAAGGGAGAACTCTGTGAGAAAACCCACGCACACGGTGTTTGTCCACCACGAAGTTAATTTGGGGCCAGCTGGGATCGAACCAGGGACCCTATGCCCCAGAAGTGAACGCTCTGCCACTGAGCCACCACGGTACCCAGAAATCTGAAGAAAACGGATTGCTAATGTCAATATTCTTGAACTCTGACTTTTATTTTCTTCCGAATGTTCTAAAAAGTTCTTTTTATGTACTCAAATCTTTTCTGTAATGATATTTCCACCATCTCTACAAATGGTTACTTCGGGGATGAAGGATACTAAAAGACCACCAAAGAGACCAGACGACATAATCCTCTTATAGTTACTGGTATCCTCACTCCGAGAACGGTGCATTGAAAACATTCCGACTACTATAATTATTCCTACTTCTGTAATAAGTCGGACTGCATGTGGAAACTTGTTTCCTTTCTTTCTCTGTTCTCTTTTGTGACATAAATATGGCTCATCAATGTTCTCCTGTAACAATAACGAACACTTCCTCTTTGCCTCTTTAGCCTCAAATTCGACTTCCTTCTTACTAATGAGGATGTTCCAAATCATTATACTTATTGTTCACGTAAGATATTTTCCTATGATCTGCTAGAGGTGATTTCAGGATGGCACCACTATTGTTAATCTGCACGGACGTTGATTTTTTTTTTACCTAAAGAATGCATCACTAATCTCTTCACATGAATTACGCAATCGATTGGCTGTACCTAAGTAATTTCTCGTCTGCCCTGGACTTGCCTTGCTTATAGCAAACATCTTTATTATTATGGATTACACTAATCTTCCTGCTAGTATCCATTTCTACTGAAACAACTACTTAAAACACTTTCTATGCCTTGCTGGACAAGTTGCCTTCTCCTTTGATGCTGTAGAATGCAAGATGATTGCTGGAAACAGATTGAGAATGAGTCTGGGAAGAGACACTTCAAAATTACTCAATGGAAGGAGAATAAAAGAAGTTGAAAGACTCACGAAGGTAGTTGAAGTTGAGTTAGAAGGAAGAAGATGATATTATTCAGATGTTAAGGAAGTACTATGAAGAAATGATAGTGGAAGAATATGCTTGGGAAGATTGATTCTAACACTGAAATTTTAAGGAAATTTAAAGGAAGATGTCGAGCAGTTTCACCTATTATAAGGAGAGAAGATGTTTATGTGGAGCAGTGTCTCCGAATGAAGAAAGAGAACACAGTAAAATTGATTTTAAATTAGATTGATTTTAAATTAGATTGATTTTAAATAAAATTGATTTTAAATTAGATTGATTTTAAATTAGATTGATTTTAAATTACATTGATTTTAAATTAGATTGATTTTAAATAAAATTGATTTTAAATTAGATTGATTTTAAATAAAATTGATTTTAAATTAGATTGATTTTAAATAAAATTGATTTTAAATTAGACAGATTTAAAGCAGACTGAAAACAGCATGTATTTCAGAATTGATTTTAATCTAAGTGAAAATTACCAGAATATTAATAGAATTGAAAAAAAAAAACCGTGAAGAATGTAGAATGGAAATAAGACGAAACCCACAATGGTTTGAAACACAGTAACTTGTTAAACTGTGAAAATTTTAAGAAAAATTAGTAGAACAGGTTATTCACGTTTCAGGTGTGAAAGGAAATTAAAAGCAAGGATAGAAATGGCAAGAGAAGTTTTTCGGAAGAAGAAGCATTAGTGCTGAAGATTTGAAATATCAATAATAAAAAGATGTAAGGATAGGAATGGCAAAAGAAAAAAAAAACCTTTAGAAAGAAGAAAACATTACTAATGAAAATGTAAAATGTGAACGTAAAATAAAAGCAAGAGCAGGAATGGTGAGAAAACCTTTAGAAAGAAGAAAATCGTTACTACCGAAAATCTGGAATGTGAACGTGAAATAGAAATATGACGAAAGAAGGAAGAAAAGCATTATTAGTGAATATTTGAATGTGAATGGGAAATCAAAGTAAAGAGAGGAATGGTGAAAGAAGCCTGTAGGAAGAAGAAAACCATCATTAGTGAAGATGTAGAGTGTGAATGGGGAATAAAAGCAAGTGTAAAAATGGTGAAAGAACCGTCTACAAGAAAAGAAATTTGTTTTCACATAATTTGTAAAATTACTTGGGGCTTAGAGGCTCAGGACATAAAAAATATGTAATAATATATAAAAATTGTAAAAAAACTAAATTTTGTCAAAATGTAAAATTATGTACAAATTCACAATTGCACAATTCAAGGAGCATGATATTCCAGGTGTAAAGATGTCCATCGCCATCTTGTTCCTCCTTTGGTTCATTTTTCAACGTCATACATTGATGATGTTTTGCTCTGCAACGGAAGTCGAATAACAATGCAATATATACCATCATTACTGTTATATGTACTTACATATTTTAAACTAAGAGTAATTTTTTAATCTTTTCCTCAGGTAGAATACAGTGTCTAAAGACACGGAGTCTCGGTATGCATGTAGGAAAGAAAACAAACAAAATTCTATAATGATGAAAAATGTATTTAATTATGACTATAAAGTATACATTAAAATATTTTTTAAATAGACAGTCTTTAAAATAATATGAAACACAGTTTTTCTTAAAGAAGTATGCTTTCTTTTAAAAGAATTAAGAATAAAACAAATCATACTTGAAAGTAAGAAAAATATTTCTGCTTTCAAAAAAATGAAAAACTACTTTTAAAAAATGTATTTATTGGTAACTGAACAGAAAAAACATGGAGAGCCCTCTCATAAACAGTCAATTCTTATGTACCATTATGTGTTATTAGTCCACCAGCGAACGAGTGCGGGCGGACGATTTTGGAACTAAAATACAAACAACAGTGTTTCTAACCGGATCACTTGTAATTAATCTATCACAGTTGTTTTTGCCCTGTTCATAATAAACCACTTCACACATATGTTCAAGTTAAGACAAACACAATTTCAAAAGTTATGGAAGTTATTTTCAGAACATTTTAAGGGACTGAAAAAAAAACCACCCTTCATATTAATATGACAATAACTTGCGAATAAACTAACCTCAGTGTTGTACAAAGGAACACTGAGAACTTCGTAGCATTAGAGTGTAAGGAATTCCTAATTCATCTGTTAACGAAACCTCGAAGTTCATCTTTGTGAATCAAAGTTATACTTTGGCAACTGAGCTTTCATTGTTTAAAGCAAGTTCTATTGTGTAGTTTTGAGATAAGGCGTCTTCGAAATTGCTACCAATTTGGACCATGTGATCGATCGATTGACAGTACCTTCAGTAACAAATTTGCATTGAGATCATTTTCGGATGTGCTGCAAAAGACTGGTGAGAGAGAAACTGATAATCTAACCGCCTCCGAATGAGATTTGAATCCGCCCCTAATTAAGAAAGTAGATAAAGATAACTTTCTCTGATATCTAACCTGTCATTATTTAGCATGGTTTGGTAATTTAAAAATCCAGTATTTCTACCATATTTTGAAAAAAAAAATATTTAAAAGAAATAAACCCAATGTTACATTGAGGCGGTAGGGGAGCGAGTAAAATTTAAAGTGGGGAGCCTGACAATTGATTTCTTATAGCTCGTGAAATTCAGAAAAAATAAATTTCATATTAAAAAAGAAATACAAAATACATTTTCAGGGTAACTCTTACATTCCTTATGTTATTATAAAGTTAATGGTACTTTTGAAATTGATTAGAGTGAATAGATATGTATTTAAGTAACAAAACCACTTGCGTAAGTTTTTCAAAATATCAAGTTAGAAGAACGAAGTTTGTCTTCCACTGCTATCTCATTGCTCAAAGATACCGGCGATGAAACAATTGGCCGGAAATCTACGTAGCACATTTTAGTACTTACATTTGAAATAAAAATACAGCTGTTTAAAGACGATTGATTACCTTTGTCTTTGAATTTCATATGTGCACACAGGATTTGTTAAACAAGACCGTACATCTGATATGTTTGAACTATATGCAACTTATGCTCACGGGCTAAACTCAGTCTTCTGAAGTCAATCGACAAATGATTACGTATTACAGACACAAAGACAACACTAGGCTCCAAAATTTCAAAATTATATTGTGTATGAAAACAGATAATAGAATTAATTCTTTGTTACAAGAGACCTAGGGTCTGAAAGAAATTCAGAGGGAGTTCAAAGGGAATTTCTATACTCATAAATAAAAGTTGTGAATTTATTGTGTATTGAACCAATGATATTTATGCTTACATTACCCATACGCTGATGTTTTATCGATACTTTTATTTCACATTTACCAAAAGACTGGATTACGATTATAATCCTAAAAGAAAGATACATTGTAATCAGGTTTTACAAGACAATTCCGAAAGACAAGCTATCCAATCCCGTAACCCTTTAAAACATTAAGGAAAATTTATTCTTCACCTCCTTTTCCCCCAAAGGGTTCACATTAATCGAAACAATGAAATGAAATTTCTTTAGTTTAACGTCCCGTGATTATGCTCTTTATGCTAGAGGAGACAGATGATTAATGAAAGTGAAACATTATAAAATTAATTGTTGGGCTTTCACAGAACCACGTACAACAAAGACACATGCGCTAGCCAATAGACCAACGGAGAGAACTTCCAAAGTTCTCGAGTGGAAACGTATCGGAATTCTTTCTTGGCTACAACTCAAGAAAATAATTTAGTTGTCAATCGATAGACCTACATTAAAACAAATACAAGCATCGCGAGCCTTAACTTGATTTAAAATTACAGTTACAAGATATTGCGCAAGTATCTAAGCTACCAACCCATAATTAATATTTTAATCATCACATCTTATTACTGAGTTTTACAGGTTTCTACTGTTTTATAATGAAATCAAATAAAACGTAATCAATTTTTTATATATATAATCTGCTTAATACACGGTAGAAACTCACTTGTATGCTATCTTGTTCTTAAATTGTTAATTTCCATGCATATGCCATTATCCACAATACATCTGCATTACTGCAGGAATAACCATTACTGCATTCAATAACAACTATATAATTTATGGAGTTCTTTATTAAGCGAAACAGATTAGGCTACTTATAACATATAAACTGCAACTTTTGAAAATCGTTGGATACACTGCAGAGTGACGCTCTCCGTTCCCCTGTCCCACCGCGCTTACCTAGAAACTGATGTAAACACTACACTAGCGCCCTCCACGAAAAACCGCACTAATATCCTGGTCAGGTAATACTACACCTTAATTTTTAAGAGAATGTTACGTTATAATAATAGCATTAGGCTTATATTACAACCTTGAGTCAGATTTGCAGAATTTATCAAGAGATTGTATATGAGACCACCAGTGCAGGATTTACGTATAATCTAAACAAGCTATAACTTAGGGCCTCACTCTCTTGGGGACCCCAAACATTTAAAGAAAAAACTGGATATACATTTTCAAAAAATAAATAAATAAAAAATAAAATAAAATAAAATAAAATAAAATAAAATAAAATAAAATAAAATAAAATGTACATACAGCAGCACTAAACAGTGTTTTTCTATGATGTAAGTAATAGGGTTCCTCTTGCTAGCCTGCTCCGTAAAATGTCAGTTGACAAAGAACAGATGATCATATTAAGAGACCTGATACTTTCAATAGTTTAGGGCCCCATCAGACGTAAATCCGGCTCTGTAGACCGTTCCCCATGTTTTTCTTATTATTTTTGCATAAATTAAAGTATTGAAAAAGTAATTTTCATGAAAGCAGAATATTTTTTTTTTAAACTTTCTAGTATGACTTGTTTTAACGTGTTGTTGGTTTCTTTAAAGAAAGCACATTTTTAAAATAAAAACGATTTTTTTCTTTTGTCTTAAGGAAAGTGTTTTCAACTTTTTTTTTTTTTTTTTTTAAAAAGTTACTTTATAGTTTAGTAAAGTCTAGACTACTCTATAGTAATAGGCATGTCACTTGATGTACACATATTAACATAGTGCCTCCATATATGTTCCTTTCAAGCCTATGAGTTAAGATGCCCCTGATCAATCCCCCCAAGTAAATAAGAAATGAAATCTTTCAGTTTAACGTCTGACGATTATGCCCTTTAGGCTAAGGGAAACAGATGATGAAGTCAAGTAAATGATGATAGAAAAATGGTCAAATGAAAATGTGGGAGGCAACAGATTACACCGAGAAAACCAAGAGCATGATGTTGTTCACCACAAATTTACTAGGCCGGGGATCGAACTAGGACCTCACTAACCAGAGATAAGCACTCTACCACTAAGCCATTGTGCCCTTTTCCCCAAGTAAGAAACCCTTTCAGGATCGCAGAAAAAATTAAGTCTAAAATTTGGTCTAATTTTTGATGACACCCAAACAGCATGATGACTTTTTTTTTCTACATGCATGGGTCATAAAACATGTTGAGTTGACTTGATTTTGAGTTTAACGTCCTTTTCAGCAGCGGGGCTATATGAGACGTAACCTACTGATTAACGTGGAATCCGCAGCACATGAGCTCCCGCCGGAAACCCGGCTCTCCCAAGCCAAAGGCGCGTACTCTAACCGCTTAGTCACGAGGGAGCTCAGGGGCATAAAATATGAATCTGTCGAATTCTCGAATTCGAATTTTTGGTTTGATTTGAAAACATTTTTTACTTCAAATTTGACGCCCCCGCCCAAAATTAAAAAAAAAACACTTTCTTAACCTCCCATATGAAGTTATGTTAAAAATTAAGCACTTACTTCGCCTGACAGACTACATATGAGAAACCCAATTGGAGAGACAAGATACTTTTAACCAGAATTGAATGTTTCCTTAAAAAGAAGACAAGTGAACGCAAGGAAAAGAGTAACTGCTGTTGAAAGAAGACTCAGACAACACTCCGCCCGTGTCAACTCAGTAGACAAATGAACCCAGGCTTTGATTCTTAAGTAGCTGCTCGTCGTTCTTATCTTGTCGCTTTTCATTCATTGGCGTTGCTAACAAGTACGGGGTCAGCACGCTAATTAATACAGTCGAGGGTTGCGTCCGATGGCAGACGCTGATAGGCCCCTCTGCTACGACGAATGTCCGTCCTTACTATTCGAGACAGTAAATTGGATCGGAAGAACTGGGGAGGGGTAAGAGAAAAAGAATGGCTCAGGTATTCTTCTATACTCTACATAGTCAGCTGGTGGGCGAGAGGACATGAGAACCGATCAACATATACACACGCGATATAAACCTTCTGATTCAACACTGGGAACCAAAGCTGACAGCTAGTTTCTGAATTGGTCATTTGATGTCTCTTTTGCAGTTCTGGTAGTTTGTTTGTTTGTTTATAGAACTTTAGTCCAAGACGCCATATTTGGTTCCTATTTCATTCTTCAGACAAGGTAACAAGGTAAAAGAATATAACCAAGAAATCCCACAACATTATCAGTGTATGGGGTACAGCATAGTCGAGCGGTTAGAGCGTTGTAATAATGTCCGCATGGTCGGTGGTTCCCAAATTTCGGCGTTCGCCCACCGTCGTGAGGAAAACTGGGGAGTCATGTGAAAACAAGACGTGGCGGCCACTAGATCTAGAAAGCGCCTGTTGGGAACAGGGTGTCGCAGCGCGCTGACTACGTGCTCGGTGCGCTAGATTGGACGTAGTTTAGCCGGTCGCCTAGCGGATGGCGCTGGAGTAGGATTAGGCTCACAAATGGGCCGCTACGCCAAATGGTTTGGTTTGGTTTCTTTAACGATAGAAATGTCCAAGGATGATACATATAATTATGCTGAACAAAATGATCTCTGTGAGCGTAAATCTTGACGCATAGTTTTCGGAATAATCTAGAAAAAAAATTTTTTTTTAAGTAAACCTAAAAATGGATGCTGTACTATAACCACGATACCTATTAAGATGGAACGAATACTGAAATTATACTCTGATCAACTTTTCCTATCACACCAGCAAGAGGAAAGTGTATTATATGGTTAATTAGATATACAGGTGGGCGGAAAATAGCTAGGTATTTAAAGAAAACGGTTATAAATTCAGTAATTTAATTCTTTTTATTCGAAAAACATGTACATGTCCTTCATTACATAAAAACAAATAGGCACCTGTGTTGTTATCCAGTGTAACGCCCCTTTCCATCCGGCCAGACCGGATATAATTCGAACCGAGAGTTTTTCAGAAATAACGACAATAATAATAATAATAATAATAATAATAATAATAAATTATTTAAAAAAACTGTCAATTCGAACCTAATAGAAGGGTCTTGCAGGACGGATCAGGTCGCCTCACTCAATTCTCTAAGTCGGAATTTTGATCCAATATTTCCAATTGATAACACAGAAAACATAGGAAACAGATATATAATTAATCAAATAAATACTCAAAAATTCGAATATGCAATAACAACTTTATTGAAACAAATGTGTGGCAGTGTATGCGTACTATTGCGTTAGAATAATACAGATACGCATTAAACATAATATAATAATATGGCAACTCTGTTGATGTAGATTGATCTAAAGAATTTAATTTTTAATAATTCAAATTTCTTTGGCAAATATATGTGAAGTTTTAACTTTTAACAATAACAAATATCCTATCCTTTTCGTTACAGCAATTACTAGAATCCTTGACTTCCCTTTTCAAAGAATATTTTCTACTCTGCATTCGCTTTCTAGATAATCAGGAATTACTTTAACATCGAAAATCAGGAAATTCATAAATTACAAAGTTTCTAGAATAAAGTCAATTCAATCAAATTCCTACAATTTTACTAATATGATTAAATTACGTAATATTTCAAAGTCGGTAAGAGATAATCTAAATCAGTTTTCTCTATACAAGTTCTCAACTTTTCTTAAAAGACAAAATTAAATAGAACCAAATCTCAATTCAATATTTTTGCTAACCTAGGGTTTAACTGGTGAAGAAAAGAATATTCCAAAGGCATAACTTTACGAGTCCAAGTAACTCTGATTACCAAACATACTCTTTCGTAAAAAAAAAAAAAAAAAAAAAAAAAAAAAAAAAAAAAAAAAATCGCTGGAAATATTGGATACCAGCTTCCTCAAACGTCAGTAAGACAACTTATATTTTTCTGAAGGAAGTTCACGAAAATGTTGACAATATCTTTTTCAATCCAATTCCTCCACTGTACAAGTTTTGGAATTGTACATCTCCTCCTTAGTGTATCCCCACAAGAAAAACCTCATTCAAAGTGAGATCTGGATTTCTTGCTGGCTATTTGTGAAGTTCACACCGTCTAACTCAACGTCCATTAAACTTCTGATCCAACCAGTAGCAAACAAAGGTGGTGGTGCACCATCTTGAATGAAAATGACGTCATTAATATTACACATTCCGATCCAGTAGGTAACATGTAATATTGAAGCATTTGAAGGTAGCGGTCGGCATTCGTCGTACAAAGCATAAGATATGGGACAACGATTATTGTCGACGTTATTCCGCACCACACGGTTATTTGGGACAAGTTTGCATATTCTCAACAGTTCAATTTCCGGGTGGGGACACTTGGTCGAAAAAGTGTAAAAGTTTTTTTTTTTTTTTTCAGGCTAGCCATGCTGAACGAGATTTCCCTGGGTTTTCCTAATTCACACCAGGCAAATGCCGGGATGGTACCTAATATGCGGGCTCGAGGTCTCTTCCTTCCTTCCCCAATCCTTTCTTCCTCCTCGGATAGTGTGATCACCAAGCGACGTCATCTCTCATACATGATGGGTTAACATAGATGCCGAAAGCCCAGAAATCTAATTCCTAATTGCTAATTTACATTGTCAATTGATAGCTAAAATAAAGGGGGAAACACGCCATTCACCGAGTTTGATGTATTGATGAATGTCTAGCTTTATACGTAACCTTGAATCGAACCCCTCCTCACGCTTTCTGTTGTAAGAACAAACGAATATATTGATTTATTACAATTTATGTCTAATTATATCTTTAATTTATTACTGATAATTAGAGCAACCCACATTATGCTTTATTTATTGTTTAATTATGCTTTATTTTTTTCCAAATTATGCTTTATTGTTAATCTCAATCATTGTTTTTACATTAATCGTGTATAATGTATAATATTTACAATACATTAAATATTCTAAATATCTAGATCTATTTATTAATATTTTATGCAACCAATTTCTTTCATATTTAATGAACTTTCTACATAATGCAGTGTAAAGAGATATCTGCTTGAGTCAGTTTTTCTTATTACTTGTGTGCACCTTAGAGGTGCGTATATACAGAAAGGGACAGTAAAAGATGCCACCAAAAAGTACAGAATGTGCTCAAGTTCAAGAGGTACACATAACAATACAGTGTGGAGTTCTTGTATACTATTCATTGTTGGCGGAAAGTTTTCTTTTTCTTTTACATTTTTTCCCCTCCACATCAAAAGATTATACAGAATATAGAAGTTTACAAGAATAAAAATAAGCTTTTCATTGTTGCATTGTTATGTTCTCAATGATTTTGGGTTGTAAATATTGGTTTTAAAAAATATTAATACAGTATGTTAAACTTGCAGTTAAACAGAATTTTTTAAAAATTGTGCTATATATATTAAATTATGCTTTATACTTTTTTTTCTAAATTTATGCTTTTAAAATTAGTTTCTTCTGGACCCTTAGACAAACACAACCATGTTTAAGGTACCAACAATATGTGTAAATTGTTATTATGCTTTTTATGCTTTTGAGTTGCTCTACTAATAATAATATATATTTCTATGGATAGTAAAGGTATTCTGCATGTATGGAGACCGTGGATGGCTACTCTCCGTGGATGGCTAGTTTTGCCAGCATAAGATTAATTACTGATTCGTTTGATTGGTTGATTTTCTTGGAGTTCAGCGCTCCTTTCAGTACTGAGGCTATATAAGCCGGTAGCTACAGATTAAAGTGGGATCCGACCACTAATCAAGATTGTAACGTATATACCTCCACCGATATTCGAACCTTGAACGAAACGTACATAGATCACGCGTGTTAGCCATTCGGTAACGGTTAAAAGAATTGATGAATTTTCTTCTATCTAGCCATAAGTCTTCTTTCACTGTCGAGCACCATTATTATTATTATTATTATTATTATTATTATTATTATTATTATTATTATTATTATTATTATTATTATTATTATTATTATTATTATTATTATTATTATTATTATATTGAATTTTAAAGCTTCGTGGCTTGAGAAACTGTTCATCTATCACCACTCTTTACACATATTAATTCCGCGATGTGTTTCTCGTTACTTGAGAATCCATATATAATGTTGTGAGACATTCCTATCATTACATATTCAGCGTTCTCTCCCATTTACTCCGCGTTATCCTCTAATTACATACCTCGTTAAAAATTATGAGAGGAGATTTAGTGGTTTCTATTTTTTTGTTTTTACACAGGGGACAAAGTGGGAGGGGTGCGAGGGGAAAGCCAAATAAATACGTCGTCGCCTGAGTGATGAATTGAGGATAAATTAAGTTTTCATGTGAGAAGCCTAAAGGGGTGTTGGCATGCTGGGCGCTAAAGGTGCTTCCAAGGGTCAGAAGTTAAGCATGGTTTCCATACGCCAGCACAGAAATTACAGCAAGTCAGTGGAAAAGTCAGTTTATTTCATACCATCTACAGCTGTTTACGAAAATTTTTTGCAAAATGGTCGAATCGATTATTCTTAATTAGTAGAGCAACCCAAAAGCATAAAAAGCATAATAGTAATTTAGACATATGGTTGGTACCTTGAACATGGTTGTGATTTTTTAAGGATCCTGTATTTTTTTCTGTATTCTGTATTTTTTTGTGATATCTTTTACTTTCCCTTTCTGTATATATGCACCTCTAAGGTGCACACAAGTGAAACAAAAACTGACTCGAGTAAAGCATATCTCTTTACAATGCATTAAGTAGAAATTTCATTAAATATAAAAGAAACTGGTTGTATAAAATAATAATAAATAGATCAAGATATTTAGAATATTTAATGTATAGTAAATATTTTACATTATACACGATTAATATAAAACAATGACTGAAATTAACAATAAAACATAATAAAGCATAATTTGAAAAAAAAATAAAGCATAATGTGGGTTGCTCTATTAATTAGCAAAACTTAAAAAAGATCCCGATAAACTTCTCTAAACAAAGGTATTCATCCCGGGGTACGCATATTCAAGGGGTATTCGATGACTACTGAGGGGGTACGTAAAATTTAAAGGAACATAGTCAGTGTATAACTCGAACTACCCGAAATCAAATGACTCGAATACCCAAATATTCAAAACCACATTAAGAAAATAAAAAATAATAAATAAATAAATAAAAAATAAATAAAAAATAAAATACTACATTATAAAAAGAACTTATTGAAATGCGAACTATATGTATTTGTTTTTAAAAATATAATTAAATTAAAACATCTATTTAAACCAACTTTAAAATTTAAATTTGATTGAAAGCTCCCTTGTGTCTCAGTGATCATCGTTTGACGGGGGACACCCGGGGTCGATTCCCGGTAGAGCTCATGTGGTTCAGATGGGGCTCATGTCTCATACAACCTTGCTGCTGAAAGTGATTCTAAACTAAAAATAAAATAAAATAACATAGTACAACAGAAACAAGCGAACAATAGAATAACTATAAGTGTTAAGTACACTCTTAATGTAAAAGTGATTTCAGAAAATTCTTGTTAACATAATCCAAAACAAATATGCTCAATTTTATTTTTGATTTCTTTATGTTATTTCTATTTCAAAAATACTTTTTTTAATTTCATGTTGCTAATTTTTTATCTCTCTTTTGGAATTAAAAATAAATAAATAAAATGTAGATACGTAAATAAAATAAAAATAAAATTGATTGAATTTCTTTGTATGTTTTCCTTAATTGTTTATTCTAGTAAAGGTGGTCTTATTTTCAAAGTGACGTGAAATCTTTTAGCTTAATGTGCGACGATTATGTCCTTTAGGCTAAGGGAGACGGATGATTAAGGCAAGTGAATGATGATGGAAGAATTGGTGAAATGAGAATTATTTCTCTTCTCTTACAAATGAAATCTTTTAGTTTAACGTCCAACGATTATGTCCTTTAGGCTAAGGGAGACGGATGATTAAGGCAAGTGAATGATGATGGAAGAATTGGTGAAATGAGAATTATTTCTCTTCTCTTATAAAATGAAATCTTTTAGTTTAACGTCCAACGATTATGTCCTTTAGGCTAAGGGAGACGGATGATTAAGGCAAGTGAATGATCATGGAAGAATTGGTGAAATGAGAATTATTTCTCTTCTCTTATAAAATGAAATCTTTTAGTTTAACGTCCAACGATTATGTTCTTTAGGCTAAGGGAGACGGATGATTAAGGCAAGTGAATGATGATGGAAGAATTGGTGGAATGAGAATTATCTCTCTTCTCTTATAAAATGAAATCTTTTAGTTTAACGTCCAACGATTATGTCCTTTAGGCTAAGGGAGACGGATGATTAAGGCAAGTGAATGATGATGGAAGAATTGGTGAAATGAGAATTATTTCTCTTCTCTTATAAAATGAAATCTTTTAGTTTAACGTCCAACGATTATGTCCTTTAGGCTAAGGGAGACGGATGATTAAGGCAAGTGAATGATCATGGAAGAATTGGTGAAATGAGAATTATTTCTCTTCTCTTATAAAATGAAATATTTTAGTTTAACGTCCAACGATTATGTCCTTTAGGCTAAGGGAGACGGATGATTAAGGCAAGTGAATGATGATGGAAGAATTGGTGGAATGAGAATTATTTCTCTTCTCTTATAAAATGAAATCTTTCAGTTTAACGTCCCACGATTATGTCCTTTAGGCTAAGGGAGACGGATGATTAAGGCAAGTGAATGATGATGGAAGAATTGGTGAAATGAGAATTATTTCTCTTCTCTTATAAAATGAAATCTTTCAGTTTAACGTCCCACGATTATGTCCTTTAGGCTAAGGGAGACGGATGATTAAGGCAAGTGAATGATGATGGAAGAATTGGTGAAATGAGAATTATTTCTCTTCTCTTATAAAATGAAATCTTTCAGTTTAAGGTCCCACGATTATGTCCTTTAGGCTAAGGGAGACGGATGATTAAGGCAAGTGAATGATGATGGAAGAATTGGTGAAATGAGAATTATTTCTCTTCTCTTATAAAATGAAATCTTTCAGTTTAACGTCCCACGATTATGTCCTTTAGGCTAAGGGAGACGGATGATTAAGGCAAGAGAATGATGATGGAAGAACTGGTGGAATGAGAATTATTTCTCTTCTCTTATAAAATGAAATCTTTTAGTTTAACGTCCAACGATTATGTCCTTTAGGCTAAGGGAGACGGATGATTAAGGCAAGTGAACGATGATGGAAGAATTGGTGAAATGAGAATTATTTCTCTTCTCTTATAAAATGAAATCTTTTAGTTTAACGTCCCACGATTATGTCCTTTAGGCTAAGGGAGACGGATGATTAAGGCAAGTGAATGATGATGGAAGAATTGGTGAAATGAGAATTATTTCTCTTCTCTTATAAAATGAAATCTTTTAGTTTAACGTCCAACGATTATGTCCTTTAGGCTAAGGGAGACGGATGATTAAGGCAAGTGAATGATGATGGAAGAATTGGTGATATGAGAATTATTTCTCTTCTCTTATAAAATGAAATCTTTTAGTTTAACGTCCCATGATTATGTCCTTTAGGCTAAGGGAGACGGATGATTAAGGCAAGTGAATGATGATGGAAGAATTGGTGAAATGAGAATTATTTCTCTTCTCTTATAAAATGAAATCTTTTAGTTTAACGTCCAACGATTATGTCCTTTAGGCTAAGGGAGACGGATGATTAAGGCAAGTGAATGATGATGGAAGAATTGGTGAAATGAGAATTATTTCTCTTCTCTTATAAAATGAAATCTTTTAGTTTAACGTCCCACGATTATGTCCTTTAGGCTAAGGGAGACGGATGATTAAGGCAAGTGAATGATGATGGAAGAATTGGTGAAATGAGAATTATTTCTCTTCTCTTATAAAATGAAATCTTTTAGTTTAACGTCCCACGATTATGTCCTTTAGGCTAAGGGAGACGGATGATTAAGGCAAGTGAATGATGATGGAAGAATTGGTGAAATGAGAATTATTTCTCTTCTCTTATAAAATGAAATCTTTTAGTTTAACGTCCAACGATTATGTCCTTTAGGCTAAGGGAGACGGATGATTAAGGCAAGTGAATGATGATGGAAGAATTGGTGATATGAGAATTATTTCTCTTCTCTTATAAAATGAAATCTTTTAGTTTAACGTCCAACGATTATGTCCTTTAGGCTAAGGGAGACGGATGATTAAGGCAAGTGAATGATGATGGAAGAATTGGTGAAATGAGAATTATTTCTCTTCTCTTATAAAATGAAATCTTTTAGTTTAACGTCCAACGATTATGTCCTTTAGGCTAAGGGAGACGGATGATTAAGGCAAGTGAATGATGATGGAAGAATTGGTGAAATGAGAATTATTTCTCTTCTCTTATAAAATGAAATCTTTTAGTTTAACGTCCCACGATTATGTCCTTTAGGCTAAGGGAGACGGATGATTAAGGCAAGTGAATGATGATGGAAGAATTGGTGAAATGAGAATTATTTCTCTTCTCTTATAAAATGAAATCTTTTAGTTTAACGTCCAACGATTATGTCCTTTAGGCTAAGGGAGACGGATGATTAAGGCAAGTGAATGATGATGGAAGAATTGGTGAAATGAGAATTATTTCTCTTCTCTTATAAAATGAAATCTTTTAGTTTAACGTCCAACGATTATGTCCTTTAGGCTAAGGGAGACGGATGATTAAGGCAAGTGAATGATGATGGAAGAATTGGTGAAATGAGAATTATTTCTCTTCTCTTATAAAATGAAATCTTTTAGTTTAACGTCCAACGATTATGTCCTTTAGGCTAAGGGAGACGGATGATTAAGGCAAGTGAATGATCATGGAAGAATTGGTGGAATGAGAATTATTTCTCTTCTCTTATAAAATGAAATCTTTTAGTTTAACGTCCAACGATTATGTCCTTTAGGCTAAGGGAGACGGATGATTAAGGCAAGTGAATGATGATGGAAGAATTGGTGAAATGAGAATTATTTCTCTTCTCTTATAAAATGAAATCTTTCAGTTTAACGTCCCACGATTATGTCCTTTAGGCTAAGGGAGACGGATGATTAACGCAAGTGAATGATGATGGAAGAATTGGTGGAATGAGAATTATTTCTCTTCTCTTATAAAATGAAATCTTTTAGTTTAACGTCCAACGATTATGTCCTTTAGGCTAAGGGAGACGGATGATTAAGGCAAGTGAATGATGATGGAAGAATTGGTGAAATGAGAATTATTTCTCTTCTCTTATAAAATGAAATCTTTTAGTTTAACGTCCCATGATTATGTCCTTTAGGCTAAGGGAGACGGATGATTAAGGCAAGTGAATGATGATGGAAGAATTGGTGAAATGAGAATTATTTCTCTTCTCTTATAAAATGAAATCTTTTAGTTTAACGTCCAACGATTATGTCCTTTAGGCTAAGGGAGACGGATGATTAAGGCAAGTGAATGATGATGGAAGAATTGGTGAAATGAGAATTATTTCTCTTCTCTTATAAAATGAAATCTTTTAGTTTAACGTCCCACGATTATGTCCTTTAGGCTAAGGGAGACGGATGATTAAGGCAAGTGAATGATGATGGAAGAATTGGTGGAATGAGAATTATTTCTCTTCTCTTATAAAATGGAATCTTTTAGTTTAACGTCCAACGATTATGTCCTTTAGGCTAAGGGAGACGGATGATTAAGGCAAGTGAATGATGATGGAAGAATTGGTGAAATGAGAATTATTTCTCTTCTCTTATAAAATGAAATCTTTTAGTTTAACGTCCCACGATTATGTCCTTTAGGCTAAGGGAGACGGATGATTAAGGCAAGTGAATGATGATGGAAGAATTGGTGAAATGGGAATTATTTCTCTTCTCTTATAAAATGAAATCTTTCAGTTTAACGTCCCACGATTATGTCCTTTAGGCTAAGGGAGACGGATGATTAAGGCAAGTGAATGATGATGGAAGAATTGGTGAAATGAGAATTATTTCTCTTCTCTTATAAAATGAAATCTTTTAGTTTAACGTCCAACGATTATGTCCTTTAGGCTAAGGGAGACGGATGATTAAGGCAAGTGAATGATGATGGAAGAATTGGTGAAATGAGAATTATTTCTCTTCTCTTATAAAATGAAATCTTTTAGTTTAACGTCCCACGATTATGTCCTTTAGGCTAAGGGAGACGGATGATTAAGGCAAGTGAATGATAATGGAAGAATTGGTGGAATGAGAATTATTTCTCTTCTCTTATAAAATGAAATCTTTCAGTTTAACGTCAAACGATTATGTCCTTTAGGCTAAGGGAGACGGATGATTAAGGCAAGTGAATGATGATGGAAGAATTGGTGAAATGAGAATTATTTCTCTTCTCTTATAAAATGAAATCTTTCAGTTTAAGGTCCCACGATTATGTCCTTTAGGCTAAGGGAGACGGATGATTAAGGCAAGTGAATGATGATGGAAGAATTGGTGAAATGGGAATTATTTCTCTTCTCTTATAAAATGAAATCTTTCAGTTTAACGTCCCACGATTATGTCCTTTAGGCTAAGGGAGACGGATGATTAAGGCAAGTGAATGATAATGGAAGAATTGGTGGAATGAGAATTATTTCTCTTCTCTTATAAAATGAAATCTTTCAGTTTAACGTCAAACGATTATGTCCTTTAGGCTAAGGGAGACGGATGATTAAGGCAAGTGAATGATGATGGAAGAATTGGTGAAATGAGAATTATTTCTCTTCTCTTATAAAATGAAATCTTTTAGTTTAACGTCCCACGATTATGTCCTTTAGGCTAAGGGAGACGGATGATTAAGGCAAGTGAATGATAATGGAAGAATTGGTGGAATGAGAATTATTTCTCTTCTCTTATAAAATGAAATCTTTCAGTTTAACGTCAAACGATTATGTCCTTTAGGCTAAGGGAGACGGATGATTAAGGCAAGTGAATGATGATGGAAGAATTGGTGAAATGAGAATTATTTCTCTTCTCTTATAAAATGAAATCTTTCAGTTTAAGGTCCCACGATTATGTCCTTTAGGCTAAGGGAGACGGATGATTAAGGCAAGTGAATGATAATGGAAGAATTGGTGGAATGAGAATTATTTCTCTTCTCTTATAAAATGAAATCTTTCAGTTTAACGTCCCACGGTTATGTCCTTTAGGCTAAGGGAGACGGATGATTAAGGCAAGTGAATGATGATGGAAGAATTGGTGAAATGAGAATTATTTCTCTTCTCTTATAAAATGAAATCTTTCAGTTTAAGGTCCCACGATTATGTCCTTTAGGCTAAGGGAGACGGATGATTAAGGCAAGTGAATGATGATGGAGGAATTGGTGGAATGAGAATTATTTCTCTTCTCTTATAAAATGAAATCTTTCAGTTTAAGGTCCCACGATTATGTCCTTTAGGCTAAGGGAGACGGATGATTAAGGCAAGTGAATGATGATGGAGGAATTGGTGGAATGAGAATTATTTCTCTTCTCTTATAAAATGAAATCTTTCAGTTTAAGGTCCCACGATTATGTCCTTTAGGCTAAGGGAGACGGATGATTAAGGCAAGTGAATGATAATGGAAGAATTGGTGGAATGAGAATTATTTCTCTTCTCTTATAAAATGAAATCTTTTAGTTTAACGTCCAACGATTATGTCCTTTAGGCTAAGGGAGACGGATGATTAAGGCAAGTGAATGATGATGGAAGAATTGGTGAAATGAGAATTATTTCTCTTCTCTTATAAAATGAAATCTTTTAGTTTAACGTCCAACGATTATGTCCTTTAGGCTAAGGGAGACGGATGATTAAGGCAAGTGAATGATCATGGAAGAATTGGTGAAATGAGAATTATTTCTCTTCTCTTATAAAATGAAATCTTTTAGTTTAACGTCCAACGATTATGTCCCTTAGGCTAAGGGAGACGGATGATTAAGGCAAGTGAATGATGATGGAAGAATTGGTGGAATGAGAATTATTTCTCTTCTCTTATAAAATGAAATCTTTCAGTTTAACGTCCCACGATTATGTCCTTTAGGCTAAGGGAGACGGATGATTAAGGCAAGTGAATGATGATGGAAGAATTGGTGAAATGAGAATTATTTCTCTTCTCTTATAAAATGAAATCTTTCAGTTTAACGTCCCACGATTATGTCCTTTAGGCTAAGGGAGACGGATGATTAAGGCAAGTGAATGATGATGGAAGAATTGGTGAAATGAGAATTATTTCTCTTCTCTTATAAAATGAAATCTTTCAGTTTAAGGTCCCACGATTATGTCCTTTAGGCTAAGGGAGACGGATGATTAAGGCAAGTGAATGATGATGGAAGAATTGGTGAAATGAGAATTATTTCTCTTCTCTTATAAAATGAAATCTTTCAGTTTAACGTCCCACGATTATGTCCTTTAGGCTAAGGGAGACGGATGATTAAGGCAAGTGAATGATGATGGAAGAATTGGTGGAATGAGAATTATTTCTCTTCTCTTATAAAATGAAATCTTTTAGTTTAACGTCCAACGATTATGTCCTTTAGGCTAAGGGAGACGGATGATTAAGGCAAGTGAATGATGATGGAAGAATTGGTGAAATGAGAATTATTTCTCTTCTCTTATAAAATGAAATCTTTTAGTTTAACGTCCAACGATTATGTCCTTTAGGCTAAGGGAGACGGATGATTAAGGCAAGTGAATGATGATGGAAGAATTGGTGATATGAGAATTATTTCTCTTCTCTTATAAAATGAAATCTTTTAGTTTAACGTCCCATGATTATGTCCTTTAGGCTAAGGGAGACGGATGATTAAGGCAAGTGAATGATGATGGAAGAATTGGTGAAATGAGAATTATTTCACTTCTCTTATAAAATGAAATCTTTTAGTTTAACGTCCAACGATTATGTCCTTTAGGCTAAGGGAGACGGATGATTAAGGCAAGTGAATGATGATGGAAGAATTGGTGAAATGAGAATTATTTCTCTTCTCTTATAAAATGAAATCTTTTAGTTTAACGTCCCACGGTTATGTCCTTTAGGCTAAGGGAGACGGATGATTAAGGCAAGTGAATGATGATGGAAGAATTGGTGAAATGAGAATTATTTCTCTTCTCTTATAAAATGAAATCTTTTAGTTTAACGTCCCACGATTATGTCCTTTAGGCTAAGGGAGACGGATGATTAAGGCAAGTGAATGATGATGGAAGAATTGGTGAAATGAGAATTATTTCTCTTCTCTTATAAAATGAAATCTTTTAGTTTAACGTCCAACGATTATGTCCTTTAGGCTAAGGGAGACGGATGATTAAGGCAAGTGAATGATGATGGAAGAATTGGTGATATGAGAATTATTTCTCTTCTCTTATAAAATGAAATCTTTTAGTTTAACGTCCAACGATTATGTCCTTTAGGCTAAGGGAGACGGATGATTAAGGCAAGTGAATGATGATGGAAGAATTGGTGAAATGAGAATTATTTCTCTTCTCTTATAAAATGAAATCTTTTAGTTTAACGTCCAACGATTATGTCCTTTAGGCTAAGGGAGACGGATGATTAATGCAAGTGAATGATGATGGAAGAATTGGTGAAATGAGAATTATTTCTCTTCTCTTATAAAATGAAATCTTTTAGTTTAACGTCCCACGATTATGTCCTTTAGGCTAAGGGAGACGGATGATTAAGGCAAGTGAATGATGATGGAAGAATTGGTGAAATGAGAATTATTTCTCTTCTCTTATAAAATGAAATCTTTTAGTTTAACGTCCCACGATTATGTCCTTGAGGCTAAGGGAGACGGATGATTAAGGCAAGTGAATGATGATGGAAGAATTGGTGAAATGGGAATTATTTCTCTTCTCTTATAAAATGAAATCTTTCAGTTTAACGTCCCACGATTATGTCCTTTAGGCTAAGGGAGACGGATGATTAAGGCAAGTGAATGATGATGGAAGAATTGGTGAAATGGGAATTATTTCTCTTCTCTTATAAAATGAAATCTTTCAGTTTAACGTCCCACGATTATGTCCTTTAGGCTAAGGGAGACGGATGATTAAGGCAAGTGAATGATGATGGAAGAATTGGTGGAATGAGAATTATTTCTCTTCTCTTATAAAATGAAATCTTTCAGTTTAACGTCCCACGATTATGTCCTTTAGGCTAAGGGAGACGGATGATTAAGGCAAGTGAATGATGATGGAAGAATTGGTGAAATGAGAATTATTTCTCTTCTCTTATAAAATGAAATCTTTCAGTTTAAGGTCCCACGATTATGTCCTTTAGGCTAAGGGAGACGGATGATTAAGGCAAGTGAATGATGATGGAAGAATTGGTGGAATGAGAATTATTTCTCTTCTCTTATAAAATGAAATCTTTTAGTTTAACGTCCCACGGTTATGTCCTTTAGGCTAAGGGAGACGGATGATTAAGGCAAGTGAATGATGATGGAAGAATTGGTGAAATGAGAATTATTTCTCTTCTCTTATAAAATGAAATCTTTCAGTTTAAGGTCCCACGATTATGTCCTTTAGGCTAAGGGAGACGGATGATTAAGGCAAGTGAATGATGATGGAAGAATTGGTGAAATGAGAATTATTTCTCTTCTCTTATAAAATGAAATCTTTTAGTTTAACGTCCCACGATTATGTCCTTTAGGCTAAGGGAGACGGATGATTAAGGCAAGTGAATGATAATGGAAGAATTGGTGGAATGAGAATTATTTCTCTTCTCTTATAAAATGAAATCTTTCAGTTTAACGTCAAACGATTATGTCCTTTAGGCTAAGGGAGACGGATGATTAAGGCAAGTGAATGATGATGGAAGAATTGGTGAAATGGGAATTATTTCTCTTCTCTTATAAAATGAAATCTTTCAGTTTAACGTCCCACGATTATGTCCTTTAGGCTAAGGGAGACGGATGATTAAGGCAAGTGAATGATGATGGAAGAATTGGTGAAATGGGAATTATTTCTCTTCTCTTATAAAATGAAATCTTTCAGTTTAACGTCCCACGATTATGTCCTTTAGGCTAAGGGAGACGGATGATTAAGGCAAGTGAATGATGATGGAAGAATTGGTGAAATGAGAATTATTTCTCTTCTCTTATAAAATGAAATCTTTTAGTTTAACGTCCCACGATTATGTCCTTTAGGCTAAGGGAGACGGATGATTAAGGCAAGTGAATGATAATGGAAGAATTGGTGGAATGAGAATTATTTCTCTTCTCTTATAAAATGAAATCTTTCAGTTTAACGTCAAACGATATGTCCTTTAGGCTAAGGGAGACGGATGATTAAGGCAAGTGAATGATGATGGAAGAATTGGTGAAATGGGAATTATTTCTCTTCTCTTATAAAATGAAATCTTTCAGTTTAACGTCCCACGATTATGTCCTTTAGGCTAAGGGAGACGGATGATTAAGGCAAGTGAATGATGATGGAAGAATTGGTGAAATGAGAATTATTTCTCTTCTCTTATAAAATGAAATCTTTCAGTTTAAGGTCCCACGATTATGTCCTTTAGGCTAAGGGAGACGGATGATTAAGGCAAGTGAATGATGATGGAAGAATTGGTGAAATGAGAATTATTTCTCTTCTCTTATAAAATGAAATCTTTCAGTTTAACGTCCCACGATTATGTCCTTTAGGCTAAGGGAGACGGATGATTAAGGCAAGTGAATGATAATGGAAGAATTGGTGGAATGAGAATTATTTCTCTTCTCTTATAAAATGAAATCTTTCAGTTTAACGTCAAACGATTATGTCCTTTAGGCTAAGGGAGACGGATGATTAAGGCAAGTGAATGATGATGGAAGAATTGGTGAAATGAGAATTATTTCTCTTCTCTTATAAAATGAAATCTTTTAGTTTAACGTCCCACGATTATGTCCTTTAGGCTAAGGGAGACGGATGATTAAGGCAAGTGAATGATAATGGAAGAATTGGTGGAATGAGAATTATTTCTCTTCTCTTATAAAATGAAATCTTTCAGTTTAACGTCAAACGATTATGTCCTTTAGGCTAAGGGAGACGGATGATTAAGGCAAGTGAATGATGATGGAAGAATTGGTGAAATGAGAATTATTTCTCTTCTCTTATAAAATGAAATCTTTCAGTTTAAGGTCCCACGATTATGTCCTTTAGGCTAAGGGAGACGGATGATTAAGGCAAGTGAATGATGATGGAAGAATTGGTGGAATGAGAATTATTTCTCTTCTCTTATAAAATGAAATCTTTTAGTTTAACGTCCCACGGTTATGTCCTTTAGGCTAAGGGAGACGGATGATTAAGGCAAGTGAATGATGATGGAAGAATTGGTGAAATGAGAATTATTTCTCTTCTCTTATAAAATGAAATCTTTCAGTTTAAGGTCCCACGATTATGTCCTTTAGGCTAAGGGAGACGGATGATTAAGGCAAGTGAATGATGATGGAAGAATTGGTGGAATGAGAATTATTTCTCTTCTCTTATAAAATGAAATCTTTCAGTTTAAGGTCCCACGATTATGTCCTTTAGGCTAAGGGAGACGGATGATTAAGGCAAGTGAATGGTAATGGAAGAATTGGTGGAATGAGAATTATTTCTCTTCTCTTATAAAATGAAATCTTTCAGTTTAACGTCCCACGGTTATGTCCTTTAGGCTAAGGGAGACGGATGATTAAGGCAAGTGAATGATGATGGAAGAATTGGTGAAATGAGAATTATTTCTCTTCTCTTATAAAATGAAATCTTTCAGTTTAAGGTCCCACGATTATGTCCTTTAGGCTAAGGGAGACGGATGATTAAGGCAAGTGAATGATGATGGAGGAATTGGTGGAATGAGAATTATTTCTCTTCTCTTATAAAATGAAATCTTTCAGTTTAAGGTCCCACGATTATGTCCTTTAGGCTAAGGGAGACGGATGATTAAGGCAAGTGAATGATAATGGAAGAATTGGTGGAATGAGAATTATTTCTCTTCTCTTATAAAATGAAATCTTTTAGTTTAACGTCCAACGATTATGTCCTTTAGGCTAAGGGAGACGGATGATTAAGGCAAGTGAATGATGATGGAGGAATTGGTGGAATGAGAATTATTTCTCTTCTCTTATAAAATGAAATCTTTCAGTTTAAGGTCCCACGATTATGTCCTTTAGGCTAAGGGAGACGGATGATTAAGGCAAGTGAATGATAATGGAAGAATTGGTGGAATGAGAATTATTTCTCTTCTCTTATAAAATGAAATCTTTTAGTTTAACGTCCAACGATTATGTCCTTTAGGCTAAGGGAGACGGATGATTAAGGCAAGTGAATGATGATGGAAGAATTGGTGAAATGAGAATTATTTCTCTTCTCTTATAAAATGAAATCTTTTAGTTTAACGTCCAACGATTATGTCCTTTAGGCTAAGGGAGACGGATGATTAAGGCAAGTGAATGATCATGGAAGAATTGGTGAAATGAGAATTATTTCTCTTCTCTTATAAAATGAAATCTTTTAGTTTAACGTCCAACGATTATGTCCTTTAGGCTAAGGGAGACGGATGATTAAGGCAAGTGAATGATGATGGAAGAATTGGTGGAATGAGAATTATTTCTCTTCTCTTATAAAATGAAATCTTTCAGTTTAACGTCCCACGATTATGTCCTTTAGGCTAAGGGAGACGGATGATTAAGGCAAGTGAATGATGATGGAAGAATTGGTGAAATGAGAATTATTTCTCTTCTCTTATAAAATGAAATCTTTCAGTTTAACGTCCCACGATTATGTCCTTTAGGCTAAGGGAGACGGATGATTAAGGCAAGTGAATGATGATGGAAGAATTGGTGAAATGAGAATTATTTCTCTTCTCTTATAAAATGAAATCTTTCAGTTTATGGTCCCACGATTATGTCCTTTAGGCTAAGGGAGACGGATGATTAAGGCAAGTGAATGATGATGGAAGAATTGGTGAAATGAGAATTATTTCTCTTCTCTTATAAAATGAAATCTTTCAGTTTAACGTCCCACGATTATGTCCTTTAGGCTAAGGGAGACGGATGATTAAGGCAAGTGAATGATGATGGAAGAATTGGTGAAATGAGAATTATTTCTCTTCTCTTATAAAATGAAATCTTTTAGTTTAACGTCCAACGATTATGTCCTTTAGGCTAAGGGAGACGGATGATTAAGGCAAGTGAATGATGATGGAAGAATTGGTGAAATGAGAATTATTTCTCTTCTCTTATAAAATGAAATCTTTTAGTTTAACGTCCCACGGTTATGTCCTTTAGGCTAAGGGAGACGGATGATTAAGGCAAGTGAATGATGATGGAAGAATTGGTGAAATGAGAATTATTTCTCTTCTCTTATAAAATGAAATCTTTTAATTTAACGTCCCATGATTATGTCCTTTAGGCTAAGGGAGACGGATGATTAAGGCAAGTGAATGATGATGGAAGAATTGGTGAAATGAGAATTATTTCTCTTCTCTTATAAAATGAAATCTTTTAGTTTAACGTCCAACGATTATGTCCTTTAGGCTAAGGGAGACGGATGATTAAGGCAAGTGAATGATGATGGAAGAATTGGTGAAATGAGAATTATTTCTCTTCTCTTATAAAATGAAATCTTTTAGTTTAACGTCCCACGATTATGTCCTTTAGGGTAAGGGAGACGGATGATTAAGGCAAGTGAATGATGATGGAAGAATTGGTGAAATGAGAATTATTTCTCTTCTCTTATAAAATGAAATCTTTTAGTTTAACGTCCCACGATTATGTCCTTTAGGCTAAGGGAGACGGATGATTAAGGCAAGTGAATGATGATGGAAGAATTGGTGAAATGAGAATTATTTCTCTTCTCTTATAAAATGAAATCTTTTAGTTTAACGTCCAACGATTATGTCCTTTAGGCTAAGGGAGACGGATGATTAAGGCAAGTGAATGATGATGGAAGAATTGGTGATATGAGAATTATTTCTCTTCTCTTATAAAATGAAATCTTTTAGTTTAACGTCCAACGATTATGTCCTTTAGGCTAAGGGAGACGGATGATTAAGGCAAGTGAATGATGATGGAAGAATTGGTGAAATGAGAATTATTTCTCTTCTCTTATAAAATGAAATCTTTTAGTTTAACGTCCAACGATTATGTCCTTTAGGCTAAGGGAGACGGATGATTAAGGCAAGTGAATGATGATGGAAGAATTGGTGAAATGAGAATTATTTCTCTTCTCTTATAAAATGAAATCTTTTAGTTTAACGTCCCACGATTATGTCCTTTAGGCTAAGGGAGACGGATGATTAAGGCAAGTGAATGATGATGGAAGAATTGGTGAAATGAGAATTATTTCTCTTCTCTTATAAAATGAAATCTTTTAGTTTAACGTCCCACGATTATGTCCTTGAGGCTAAGGGAGACGGATGATTAAGGCAAGTGAATGATGATGGAAGAATTGGTGAAATGGGAATTATTTCTCTTCTCTTATAAAATGAAATCTTTTAGTTTAACGTCCCACGATTATGTCCTTTAGGCTAAGGGAGACGGATGATTAAGGCAAGTGAATGATGATGGAAGAATTGGTGAAATGGGAATTATTTCTCTTCTCTTATAAAATGAAATCTTTCAGTTTAACGTCCCACGATTATGTCCTTTAGGCTAAGGGAGACGGATGATTAAGGCAAGTGAATGATGATGGAAGAATTGGTGAAATGAGAATTATTTCTCTTCTCTTATAAAATGAAATCTTTTAGTTTAACGTCCAACGATTATGTCCTTTAGGCTAAGGGAGACGGATGATTAAGGCAAGTGAATGATAATGGAAGAATTGGTGGAATGAGAATTATTTCTCTTCTCTTATAAAATGAAATCTTTCAGTTTAACGTCCCACGATTATGTCCTTTAGGCTAAGGGAGACGGATGATTAAGGCAAGTGAATGATGATGGAAGAATTGGTGAAATGAGAATTATTTCTCTTCTCTTATAAAATGAAATCTTTCAGTTTAAGGTCCCACGATTATGTCCTTTAGGCTAAGGGAGACGGATGATTAAGGCAAGTGAATGATGATGGAAGAATTGGTGGAATGAGAATTATTTCTCTTCTCTTATAAAATGAAATCTTTTAGTTTAACGTCCCACGGTTATGTCCTTTAGGCTAAGGGAGACGGATGATTAAGGCAAGTGAATGATGATGGAAGAATTGGTGAAATGAGAATTATTTCTCTTCTCTTATAAAATGAAATCTTTCAGTTTAAGGTCCCACGATTATGTCCTTTAGGCTAAGGGAGACGGATGATTAAGGCAAGTGAATGATGATGGAAGAATTGGTGGAATGAGAATTATTTCTCTTCTCTTATAAAATGAAATCTTTCAGTTTAAGGTCCCACGATTATGTCCTTTAGGCTAAGGGAGACGGATGATTAAGGCAAGTGAATGATAATGGAAGAATTGGTGGAATGAGAATTATTTCTCTTCTCTTATAAAATGAAATCTTTCAGTTTAACGTCCCACGGTTATGTCCTTTAGGCTAAGGGAGACGGATGATTAAGGCAAGTGAATGATGATGGAAGAATTGGTGAAATGAGAATTATTTCTCTTCTCTTATAAAATGAAATCTTTCAGTTTAAGGTCCCACGATTATGTCCTTTAGGCTAAGGGAGACGGATGATTAAGGCAAGTGAATGATGATGGAAGAATTGGTGGAATGAGAATTATTTCTCTTCTCTTATAAAATGAAATCTTTCAGTTTAAGGTCCCACGATTATGTCCTTTAGGCTAAGGGAGACGGATGATTAAGGCAAGTGAATGATAATGGAAGAATTGGTGGAATGAGAATTATTTCTCTTCTCTTATAAAATGAAATCTTTCAGTTTAACGTCCAACGATTATGTCCTTTAGGCTAAGGGAGACGGATGATTAAGGCAAGTGAATGATGATGGAAGAATTGGTGGAATGAGAATTATTTCTCTTCTCTTATAAAATGAAATCTTTTAGTTTAACGTCCCACGGTTATGTCCTTTAGGCTAAGGGAGACGGATGATTAAGGCAAGTGAATGATGATGGAAGAATTGGTGAAATGAGAATTATTTCTCTTCTCTTATAAAATGAAATCTTTCAGTTTAAGGTCCCACGATTATGTCCTTTAGGCTAAGGGAGACGGATGATTAAGGCAAGTGAATGATGATGGAAGAATTGGTGGAATGAGAATTATTTCTCTTCTCTTATAAAATGAAATCTTTCAGTTTAAGGTCCCACGATTATGTCCTTTAGGCTAAGGGAGACGGATGATTAAGGCAAGTGAATGATAATGGAAGAATTGGTGGAATGAGAATTATTTCTCTTCTCTTATAAAATGAAATCTTTCAGTTTAAGGTCCCACGATTATGTCCTTTAGGCTAAGGGAGACGGATGATTAAGGCAAGTGAATGATGATGGAAGAATTGGTGGAATGAGAATTATTTCTCTTCTCTTATAAAATGAAATCTTTCAGTTTAAGGTCCCACGATTATGTCCTTTAGGCTAAGGGAGACGGATGATTAAGGCAAGTGAATGATGATGGAAGAATTGGTGGAATGAGAATTATTTCTCTTCTCTTATAAAATGAAATCTTTCAGTTTAAGGTCCCACGATTATATCCTTTAGGCTAAGGGAGACGGATGATTAAGGCAAGTGAATGATGATGGAAGAATTGGTGGAATGAGAATTATTTCTCTTCTCTTATAAAATGAAATCTTTCAGTTTAAGGTCCCACGATTATGTCCTTTAGGCTAAGGGAGACGGATGATTAAGGCAAGTGAATGATAATGGAAGAATTGGTGGAATGAGAATTATTTCTCTTCTCTTATAAAATGAAATCTTTCAGTTTAACGTCCAACGATTATGTCCTTTAGGCTAAGGGAGACGGATGATTAAGGCAAGTGAATGATGATGGAAGAATTGGTGGAATGAGAATTATTTCTCTTCTCTTATAAAATGAAATCTTTCAGTTTAAGGTCCCACGATTATGTCCTTTAGGCTAAGGGAGACGGATGATTAAGGCAAGTGAATGATGATGGAAGAATTGGTGGAATGAGAATTATTTCTCTTCTCTTATAAAATGAAATCTTTCAGTTTAAGGTCCCACGATTATGTCCTTTAGGCTAAGGGAGACGGATGATTAAGGCAAGTGAATGATAATGGAAGAATTGGTGGAATGAGAATTATTTCTCTTCTCTTATAAAATGAAATCTTTCAGTTTAACGTCCAACGATTATGTCCTTTAGGCTAAGGGAGACGGATGATTAAGGCAAGTGAATGATGATGGAAGAATTGGTGAAATGAGAATTATTTCTCTTCTCTTATAAAATGAAATCTTTTAGTTTAACGTCCCACGGTTATGTCCTTTTGGCTAAGGGAGACGGATGATTAAGGCAAGTGAATGATGATGGAAGAATTTGTGAAATGAGAATTATTTCTCTTCTCTTATAAAATGAAATCTTTCAGTTTAAGGTCCCACGATTATGTCCTTTAGGCTAAGGGAGACGGATGATTAAGGCAAGTGAATGATGATGGAAGAATTGGTGGAATGAGAATTATTTCTCTTCTCTTATAAAATGAAATCTTTCAGTTTAAGGTCCCACGATTATGTCCTTTAGGCTAAGGGAGACGGATGATTAAGGCAAGTGAATGATAATGGAAGAATTGGTGGAATGAGAATTATTTCTCTTCTCTTATAAAATGAAATCTTTCAGTTTAACGTCAAACGATTATGTCCTTTAGGCTAAGGGAGACGGATGATTAAGGCAAGTGAATGATGATGGAAGAATTGGTGGAATGAGAATTATTTCTCTTCTCTTATAAAATGAAATCTTTCAGTTTAAGGTCCCACGATTATGTCCTTTAGGCTAAGGGAGACGGATGATTAAGGCAAGTGAATGATGATGGAAGAATTGGTGGAATGAGAATTATTTCTCTTCTCTTATAAAATGAAATCTTTTAGTTTAACGTCCCACGGTTATGTCCTTTAGGCTAAGGGAGACGGATGATTAAGGCAAGTGAATGATGATGGAAGAATTGGAAGAATTAGAAAGTGGGAGGAAAGAGAAGCACCACGAGAAAACCCACTGACACGATGTTGTCCACCACAAACTTAGTTTGCCAGGGATCAAGTCAGGTACCCCACACCAGAAGTAAGCGCTCTATCACTGACCTACAATGTCCCTCGCCTCTGTCGCAAGTATCCTTGGTTCCATTCCAGGTCATGAAAATTTGTGGTGATCAACATCATGTCCATTGATTTTCTCCCGTTTCCTCACACATTGGCATTCCACTATTTCTTTCCTAATTATTCATTCTCATTAATCGTCCGCTTCCTTTAAATTGCAGGACATAATTGTGTCACGAAAAATTACACAAACTGACATCACCAACGTCCATATGAAATACTTTATTTTACGTAGATTATGCTCTTATTAGGCTAAAGAAGACATGAAAAATACTACTAATTCATTATAAAAGATTTAGTGGGATGAGAATGTGGAAGAAATCTCGAGAAAACTCATGAATACAATGATAATTATATTTCCTGTAAACTTACTGTACTTGTGGCTTGGGACTAAATCAGGGACCCACGTCATACGAGTTAAACACCATCTGTAGATCCCTGAGCCTTAGGTCTTCTACGACCGAGGTCGACTTGTTTTTATTTGAATTATTGAATATACTCATATCTTGATCTGATCATTATCATTAGAACTCAAAGCCTGAGTTTAGGAAAAAAAAAGAGTCAGGATTGTATCTTTTCCTGACTAAATCAGAACGTCTGGTAAACTTATATTAATTTCTTAATTGCGTCTCTTTCCGATATCGTCAGTAGCTCAACTAGTAGAGCATTGACTTCGCATTCAGGAGGTCGTGGGTTTGATTCGCTGCCGACCATCCTGACTGGAGCTTTCCAGGCTTTTCCTCAGTAACACCAGGCAAATACCGGGATGGTACCCAGTATCGTGCTGTGGGAGGGGGCGAGCGGGGCGAAGGCCACTGGCGCCAAAGTAAGGGGGCCCAAAATTCGAGAAAAAAAGGAAAAAAGAGAGGAAAAATTACTTTGAATATATGTATGTGGCTTCGTCGTTTAATTTCGCCCCATGCGCTGATTTTCCATGACACAGCACTGATGGTACCTACTAAACAGACCCTGGCTGATACTCTCCCAAATTCATTCCATTGTTATCATTGTTGTTAGCTCTGAGCTGTATCTGGTGATTGCTAAATAAGTAAATAAATATTGTGCATTTGTCTATGATATACATCGAATAAAATTCCATTCACAGTTGAAATTATCTATACGGTGGAAGTATGAGACATTAAACTACATTGTTTTAGGATTGGTGCGCCTGCTTGTCTGGATTCAATTTTCATCACATGCTCCGTCAGCGCTGTTGTACAAATTCAAGAGTACAGAGTAACTGTGAAATAACCGTTCAGAGCTTTTTAACGTTTCCTGTACTTACAACGTTATTTTGGATAGAGTTGACGAACAAACATTGGCCTGTTTTTTCTTCTTCAAAATATTGTATTATACCCTGTGATCAAATTCATATTTACTTCTGTATTTACATTTCCTTGCATTCTTCTATGCAGTCGTTTGCAATATATATATATATATATATATATATATATATATATATATATATATATTCACTATACAGCTATTAATCTCCCCATACGACAAGAACTGATACTATTAATATCACAGGCCAGTGGTCTCAGCGTTACTATACTGTAGGGTGTTGTTTTCAAATCAAGGGTCTGGTGGACATGGCTAACACAGGACCGGTGCTACAGGTTTAAAGCAGAGCTGGTGTGAAAATAATGATGCGGTTAACACAGGGCCGGTTTGACCGTTTGACGCAGAGCCTGTGTGAAGACAACATCACAGCGGTGTACATACACGATTGAACGAAGAAACACGGAAATAGGAAAAGCACCTTGGTGTCCTTTCAATATATACAAAGAGTTATTAGTAACATCTCAGATTCAGGTAGAATGATGAACGCAAGTCAGTGAAGTACAAACATTGATAACTGTAATATTCATCAGTCATCAACCAAACCTTTAATTTGCCAAGAACAATAGCGTATCAAAGGTATCACAATCACCTCAAAATCCTAAGTATCAGACAGATACTCTTATATTAACCTGCACGGATATCATAAATATCTAAATAAATAACGTTGAGAATTTGTATTATTTTTTTTTTTTTAGCTATTAGCAAAGCTTTATGTGGCATATTTGACATTTATACCAAGTAACGAACGATGTATTGTTGTATAATCTTTCAAGTGAATAGTTTTGTAAGTTTATGAATTTTCTGGCAAAATTTACATTAGCAGAAGTTCCGGCATATGTTCGATGTTCTTACACTTGTTCTTAATACATTTTAATCCAGAAACACTATGTAGGATAGTTGATTTAACAGCTACCATTTTAACATTTTACTCGAAAATCCAATGGAGTTAAGTATAGCACTAAGCATGTGTAAAAATTTAACACAACTTTGATAACACAGGGCCAGTATATTCAATTAACACAACCACTTTTTATTCTTTAGAATTATCTACAAGACAAATGTTGGTTATCTAATCTCGACGTCAAAGTAAAGTCTCGTCTTGGAAAGTTTATATGCTTCTATTGGGAGAACTATTGTATGTCTTGTCTCATAAGCAACCGTAAATCCCAACAGTTTTACAACCAATAAAGATATCTATAGACATCTGTAGGTAGTCCAAAATGATTGAAATGGAGCCGTTCAACTATCGATTTATTTTTCGATGCTGTGTGAATTTGATGTTACACTAAATAAATGTTATCCACTTTTGACGAAAGTATCTGCCTTCCTAACCTTGGGGATTCACTGGAGTTTAACGCCTCGTTTCAGTACCGAGACTACTGTTGCCTAGGACACGACAAATTTTCTTGTCCAAGTACACTTTTAAATTCCAGACGATACGATAAATTTTACAGATGTCCTAGGCAACACTACTTGTGCCCGTAAAAGGTCAGACTTTCAGGCACTATATAGGCATTTCATATAGACTCTGAAAATTCGCCTTTAGAATAGTTACTAGTAATTCTGTACTGAGAATAATTTTTTAATGTTCGTTTGAGTATGAATATTGATTAAGAGGCCTCATCACTGCGAAATTAAAATACCGCTAATTTTACAGTAAATATGTGATATCTTAAATTAGATAAAAGATAATCGAAAAGTGGAACAAGACCTCCCTAAACAATATTATTTTGCGTGAGATACCGTTATCATGACTCATTTGTCTGTTTTCGATTTCCAGCCATTTAGAAACCCGGTATTTATTTTCGCGTTTCTAAATAACTGCAAACGGAAAGCTACTAGGTGACTCGTGATAACGGTATCTAACGCAAAATAATATTGTCTAGGGAGGTCTTGTTCCACTTTTCGATTATCTTTTATCTATTTGAATATATCACATAATTACTGCAAAATTAGCGGTATTTTAATTTCGCAGTGATACGGACTCTTAAGGAACCTCGAGATATATCGTTTTTGATTAATTCTAATTACTAAACAATTATCTCTATGTAGGATTTAAATACCCTGTTATTAAGTGTCCTGCAAGATTGCTTCCAAAAATTAAGTACATAAATTTACAAAACAAAACTGGAAAGAATACTTGGAGAATCGAGACGAGACAATAAAAATACTTTAAGAATCGAGACGAGACGACACTTGTGAAAAATTGATGAAACGAAACCATATTTCTACAAAATTAACGAGGTGATGCAATACTTCTACAAAATTTATGAGACGAAACTGTACTTCTACAAATTTACAAGACGATGTAATACTTCTACAAAATTTACAAGACGATGTAATACTTCTACAACATTTACAAGACGATGTAATACTTCTATAAAATTTACAAGACGATGCAATACTTCTACAAAATTTATAAGACGATGCAATACTACTACAAAATTTACAACACGATGTAATACTTCTACAAAATTTACAACACGATGCAATACTTCTACAAAATTTATAAGACGATGCAATACTTCTACAAAATTTATAAGAAGATGCAATACTTCTACAAAATTTATAAGACGATGCAATACTTCTACAAAATTTATAAGACGATGTAATACTTCTACAAAATTTACAAGACGATGCAATACTTCTACAAAATTTATAAGACGATGCAATACTTCTACAAAATTTACAAGATGATGTAATACTTCTACAAAATTTACAAGACGATGCAATACTTGTACAAAATTTACAAGACAAATGTAATGCTTCTATAAAATTTAGGAGAGAAAATGATACTTCTACAAAATTTACGAGACGAAACGAGACGCGAAATCCTTAGTTAATAGTAGATCAATCAAAATATGTTTGTATATTTTCTATGCTTAAAGTTCTATCCAAACCACTAGTCTGGCAACAATGGAATTAAACCCGGATCCATATGCTCAGAAAGTTCACATCTTACCCACTTAGCCGCTAGTACTAGAACGGAATTTTCAAACCAGCAACGCAAGTTGAGTATAGATACGTTTCTACAGTATTTTACCCCAATTTGAACTAAGCAACAAAATTACCTAATAATCGCTCTGGTCCAATATGTTTGGCACATTACTGTAGCAGGTCTCTTGACACGTAGGCAGGTTGCATATTGACCAGAGGAGAAGACAGCCGAGCAGAGGTTCAGTAAATGGGCAATGCAACAAAGCCTCTTACCACACATTCACTCGGATAGTGTGACTGAGACACGCAATCAATGCAACGAGGCCTCTTTTTACGCACCCACTGCTGCCTTGGCTTGGCTGCCCTTCCTCTCGTCAATATGCGGCCAGCCTAACACCTACACTTGTAAGGCAACAAATCCCTGGTAAGGCAGCCTGCTTTAACTAGTATGCTTACGTGAGTATCGGTCCAGTACATTCGGAGTGAGGGAAGATGTGGATATTGTGTCATTCGGTTGGTTATTTCCGAGCTAACTGCTATTAATGTATACTTACTCTTTACCCTGTTGACACATCTCAGGGTAAAGCTTATCATCTTTAGGGGGTACATTCACTTAAACATTATGAGTGTAGCACTTGGAGCAATGAAAGCACTAACTTTTCATCGTGATTTATTGGCATTAATGGACCACGGTATGCGGTCCACGAATGAAGAGCGGTCTAAGGCTCTAGTTAACGATTGTGAGGTGATACACATTATGGGTTCGAATTCTATGTAGTAGCATGAGTGGATTTTTAGCTGTCCCCCATGGTTTTGTGTTAATGTATCTGTCACGTCCCGTACTCCTGAACGGTGGTAGAAACAGAAAATAAGTCCGGATTTTTTGTGCGAGAGTACTTAGTTTCCCAAACCATGTACTTTTGGTGAACAACATTGTGTCCATTCATTTTCCCGGTGTTCTCTCGTTTCCTCCCTCATTCTTATTCCACTAGTTTTTTCATGATCACTCCTGAAGGGGACAAATAGTCTCATTGCTGACGTCCCCTTGCATCACTAAGTATCTTCTATTTTCTATCAAAATTTAGTATTGACGTCGATAAATCAGGATTGAACGTTCGTAGGGTTTATTACCCTTGCAGATAGTGTTGAATTCATAATACTTCAGCGAATGTACTCTCACCGGGTTGATGCTTTGCGTCCTGACAAGTATCCACAAGATAAAACAGTCAGCCAGAGCTGGATTAACCCATCTGGAGACCCGGGGGCTATAAAAATATGTTGCCCCTGCTGACTTCACCTAATAGAAATACATTTCTGTGAAAGTACAGAAAGAAAGTTAAGGGAATATGTTTCATATTTTTGGTCATATTTTATTTTATGATGATGATTATATCATCATGATTCTTTTTAGATAGCCAGTTGAGATTTTGATCATATTGGAGACCTCTCTCTACCTGGAGGGCAGGGGCTATTGGTCCCCTAAGTTCCCCTTAATCCGGCCTTGCTATGGATATTATATACGACCCCTCCTGACTTCATCTAATACATTTCTGTGAAAGTACAGAAAGAAAGTTAAGGGAATATGTTTCATATTTTTGATCATACTTTATTTTATGATGATGATTGTATCTACATGATTCATTTTAAATAGACAGTTGAGATTTTGATCATAGAAGAGGCACCTATCCACCTGAAGACCCGGGGGCTATAGCCCCCTAAACTTCCCTTAATCCGGCCCTGCAGTCAGTGATTTTTTCAAGGGTAACCCTGGGAGTTACGAAAATCGCCCCGGAGGATTTCTCTGACCGTGTTGAACCTAAGTTGCCAGTATTTTTGAAGTACTGCTTTCACCCCTCGCTTATTCAAATTCCTCCTGGGAGAAATCTTACAAAATCCCCACCACTGTGAATCTGACAGACTGTGTAGAACAGTAATACCTGATAGCTTGGAAATACGTGATTGCATGGCACTTACCCTCACTTTGAGTGTACTGGACCCGTAATGCTGTACCACTGAGCCACCATAACCTTGTCATCCAATTTTAGGACAATTTTTAAGTATAGGTGTCATTGCACGAAAAAAAAAAGCTTTGAAAACATTGGCAAAGTTTAGTATTATACCTATTACTAAGAAAATGTCTCTCATGCTTATAATTCTTTACCTTATCTGTTCTTTTTATTTTATTTAATATTCTTTTACAAGGGCGCCCATCAGGGGAAGCAAGGTGGGGCGCTTGCCCCCTAGAGGAAATTGTACTTCAGAATATCAAAAATATAATAGAATTTTTATATTAGTTACAGCAAAATTTGAAACTACTTTGGAAACGTCGCTTATACTTGCCCCCCTTGGAAACCACAACATGGGCGCCCTTGTTCTTTTAAACTTCTCCCTTAAAATTTGTTTGTAGTTCGCCGGCACATCGAGTGAAATCAGCCAGTGGCGGACCTAGAAGATAAAATGGGGGCAGCCAGAACCCAGTCCAGACTCTGGTACGTATATCATGCACAAAAGTTTGAAATTAATAGCAAGAAATCATAACAATTAATTTTTGCATCTCCTGCAAAATAAGAGAAAGTACACATCTTTGTTGCTTTTAGTCTTTAGTTTCTTATATAGCTATCACTACCTGCATACAGTGATACAACACATAATCGTGATTCATTCAAGAACTAATTCGTCAATTTTCTGTGTTTGAAAATTGATTTACAATTGTTTATGGATCCTGCGAAAATTTCCAACGTAACTCTTTCCCGATGCAGGGACGGATCCAGGACGGACTTCTGGAGAGGGCGGTGGGTTGTAATACTGCTACTTAGAGTTACTTTTAAGAGCTCCAAACTCTGGGATGGGTTTTATTTATGTATAAAATAAGAAAGTTTCTTCTTCTGAGGGGGGGCGATTGCCCCGATCTCCCCCTCCCTGGATCCGCCCCTGTCCCGAAGGATATTATGACTAGGTTGGATATTAACATTGTAGGCCTTAAGTATTGTTTTACACATTGCATAACAGAATAAACTGCAGCTGAAATTATATCTAATGTTTCAAATATTTTCCAATAAAGAAAAACGGCAACGCTTATTATAATTTTCAAAAAAATATATAAATAATATTTTCAAATATTTCTGTTACTCAAAAAACTGGGAGCCTAGGCTCCCAAGGCTAGATCCGCCACTGAAATCACCATACCTGAGTTTAGAACTTTATAACTATGTATGCTTGGATTCGCCATTGAAATTAAACTTGCAACTTGAAAACAGAAGGAGCAGAGCCGAAAATTCTGAGAGTTTAGAATTCACTGTAAATATAAATAGATATGGTAACTGCTCGCATAGGCGTAAGCGCCAAACGGATTTGAAAGCGGTTCACTTCGTTAAGAGAGTTAAAAAAGAAGTGAGTATCCCAGTCGGCATTGAGTCTGTCTCAAAAGCGAAAATGAACTAATACAAAACGTGCGGCCATAAGTTTTCGTCGTGTTGAGGTTTGTTGCATGCTTTTTCTGGTAATGAAGATGACCACGTTTCTCTCGCCTAAGAGGCTAAAACCATCATCAAATAATGAAGCTGTAAAAATCTGCCTCCTTCACCTTCGCCAGAATACAGTGGGGAAAAGCGTGCGGAGCTTAGTTCTTAATTTGCACTGTAGGTGGAGTCACTGACGTTTTATTATTCTCCAATCACCAATTGCTAACACTTCGTTTGCAAAACGTGAAATATTACAATATACATAATAAGTATTTTAAAATATGCTCTAGTTGGCTCGGGGCTTCAAACGACGTTGAATGTAAGAGGGAATATCTTCCAGGTAGCTAAACAACATTTACGTCCTGGTCCTAGTCTGTCGGAGGTTAAATGGTCTATTGGTTAACAGGCCTCCAGACGATTTGATCGATGGCTTGCATTCAACTTTAAGGAAGGATAGACATGATAATGCTACTCCATCACTTGTTATATCTAACTTTTCTTGTTTGGAAGTTTGAAGCGACTCATAGATTTTGATTTGATTTTGAGCTTAGCGTCCCTTTCATCGGTAAAGTTATATGAAACGTGGATCTGCAGCCAGGGCCGGTCCTAGGCAATTTGCCGCTCCGTGCAATGGCATGATTTGCCGCCCCTTCCTTTCTCGAGAAAGAACAAATCTTAAAAGCCACGATTTCAAGCATGCTACCCAATCATGAATGGGAGGGAAAACACTCGCACCCAGAAAGGCCTAAACACTACAAATACATTCTCATTGTGTCTGTTTTTTTCTTTAATAATAATCTGTTATGTTAGTGAAAGATAAAGCAAACACACCTGCAGAGGAAACATGGTAATCATTGTTTTATAGAATATATCACGTTTATGGAATTCAATATCAAGATTCAATCTCAATATATCATTCTCAATCTGAATGTTAAGATCGAGCTTCAATCGCAATTCTAGGGCAACTAGCTCTTTTATCTTTATTTCTTGATTTTCCTTCTACATCTGTAAAAAAATTAAAAAAAAAAACATGTTTCCACCTTCAATGATAAGGAACTTGTTTGCACAAAGACTAGTTTTCATATCAAAACTGTGATAACTAACTAAATGGAACAGATGTTTCCTACTGTTTGAGAATTTAGTTCTTGTATTTGACAACAATCAAGCAATTTATGCTGGAATTTGTTTGACCATTTGTTTTAGCACTGTCCATGTGACCTTAAGCTAATGCGACCTAAACATGATTTATTCACTTAAATAGTCATTTTAGTAAATTTAACCAACATCAACATGAAATCTGCTTCCAACAAGAAATATTTATTTTAAATAATTTAGTTCTGATAGATTTTGCTGCACCCTCGAAAATTGCCACCCCTTGCAAATGTATGTGTTGCACACATGGTAGAGCCGGCCCTGAGTATAACACCCTTAGAAAATCAAACTCAACTCAACAAGTGTTTATCGATTACCGAATTGCTAAAATATATTTACTGTGTGATACAAATAATTTTACTCGTTAGATGTTCCTACTTCGGTCCCAACTCGCCCCAAACGCGTTTGTGGTGGGTAGACAGCGTCTGAGTGGGTTTCTCAGGATTCTCCTGTTTCCTTCCACTTTCTTCATTCAACCATTTTGTTAACTACCATCATATCACCGTCTCTTTTAGCCTCGGAAGATAATCGTAGAACGGTAAACTAAAAAAGAATAATTTTACTGGAATCTTCCGTATATCTAATTGACGTTTATTATAATAATTAATAATAGTATAATAATTATTAGACACATCTCTGCACTAGTCAGAAGTAAATAGAAAAAAAAATAAGAAGCATGCTAATTTATATTAACAATGTTACCTACGCCATATTAATTTTTTTTTTCTAGCCGGTTGACAGATATAGAGAATTATTTTTCTTTTTACTTTGAAATGTACTCGAATTTTAATGGTGTGAGAGTTTACTGATTTACTTTTCAAGTCTGTTTAAATATTCGTTGCTTTTTCAAAATTAATTTGCACTATATGTAAATATAATATTCAAATTAAATTATTATATATAATATTATAATATAATAGACCCTACATATATATGTACCTCTTGAACTATCAGAGCGATCTCTATCAAATTTTCAACACAGATGAGGTTCGGGTCTGGGAAGGGTTTTTATCATTTCATTTTGACAGTGCAACTTAGGGTTGGGGGCAGGCCGGTAGCCAGCCCAAAATTGTAGGGGGGCCCGGCTGAAGTTAGGGGGGAGCGATCGAAAAATATTATAGTTCATCACCATATTATAGTTCATTTGCAAGCATACCATGAAAAGTTAAGGGGGACCCGCAAAAATTTAGGGGGGCCCGGTCCCCTAGACCCCCCTGGATACGGGCCTGGTTGGGGGAGAGAGAATGTATATAAACATACATAAAAATGAAAGTGACTAGGTTTGTGACTTAATAACTCTTGAACCACCCGACCGAACTCAATCAAATTTTCAACATAAATGAGGTCTGAGCCTCGGATGGTTTTTTATCATTTCACTTTCACGGTGCAACTTAGAGGAGGATGAGGAAAGATATATAAAAGTGATTGAAAATGACCTATATTATTGTCGAATCCATAGTTTTCGCTTTCGGGGTTGCCGAGATGAACAGTGATACTTCTGATGCCGTTTCAATCCAAATTCAGCCCCGAAACTTGGGGAAGGGGGGTAATATATAAAAGTGTTCAAAAATGACCGATATTAGTGTCCAATCCATAGTTTTCAGGGATGCTGAGACGGACAGTGACACTTCCGATGCCATTTAAATCCAAATTCAACCCTTTATATCCGAAATGAAACGTATTCTCCTTGTGCGAAGAACGAGTATTCTGTTAGTATGCAATCAATTTCTTAATTGGAACATTTAGAAAGGAACATTTTAATAAATTTGTAGAAAAGACATTAAATTCAAATCATGAAAATTTCAGTTTATTTTAAAGTAAACAGATAATTCCTCATAGCAGTCAAAGGGCTAAAGAAAATGCAGCAGAGGGATTCAACAGCGTGAAATGCAACGTAATCTTTGTAGTTTTTTTCTTATTAAAGTTTGGTGGCCCCGCGTAGTGCAGCTGCTAAACGTTCTAGCCTTTGATGCGAGCGGTCTCGGATTCGATTCCCGGTGAGGCCACTCAGTCGAAAAAGTGTAATAGCTTTCGACAGCCATCTTGAGTGAGTTTTTTTCTGGATTTCCCGTCATTCACACCAATCAAATGCTGGGATGGTACCTCGCATAATGGTCTCAGGCTGCTTCCTTCCTTCCCCAATCCTTTCTTCTTTCCTTTTAATCGGATAGTGTGCTCGCCGGATGATGGCATCTCTCATATACGTGACGGGCTAAATGGTCATAGATGCCGAAAGCCCAGAAATATAAATCCTAATTATTATTAAAGTTTACCTTATATATGCAAGGGTAAAAACATGACAAAAAACTTTTTTTTTAAAAAAAAAATAAAAAATTACAATAGATCTTAACAAAAGAAAAATCCAGCAAAAAAGTAAATAAAAAAAATGAAAAAGGTATAAGTCTTCAAATTGCTTCAGGTCAAAAGCAGGTTCCCTTAGGTTATAATACTTATGCAACCTTTTTTTTTTTTAAAAAAAAAAAAAAAGTATTACAATTTATCTGCTTTTGGACTTTAATAGTCTTATTACCAAGTCTCCATTAACAAGGGACAGGCTTCACGAAGAACTCCCAACAAACGCAGAACACAAAACAAGAAATCGTATGAAAAAAAAATACTTAAAATCTTGACACACGTAAATGATAGATATAAAAAAAGAGTACGTTTTTTTTAACAAGATAATTTCAAGTGCTGTGCCGTGTGCGGTTGATAAACCTAGTTTTTTATTCTGACTTTTTTTTCTTTGGTGGAAGACGCGTGCCATTTCCACCTGCATCCAAAAGCAGGTGCATCCCTCTTGTCTTTAAACAAATACACTGTATTATTGCTGTTTCTATTATTATTATTATTATATCTTTTAAGTTCTCTTGGACGGAAAGCTCTGAAGCACAGTTATATTACAGGACGGGGGTTTCCTGTATGCTTAAACAGCCTAAAGCAAAGAATAAATCGAAATAATAAAAAAATTTAAAAAGTCTTAAAAAAGTAAAACAAAATAAAAATAAAAAAATCCTCAACGAAATTGAAAGTAACTCGTTAATTCTGAAACAGTAATTTTGTTGTTAAATTTGTGTTTCATTTCTGATTGTAATCACAAAATATGTTTATACTTCTAAATGAAACATTTATCCTATTTTTTCTTTCTTTTTTTTTAAAAAAAAAACATTATCTCAGAAATGTATCATTGTCCATTTGCATAAATACATGAATTGTTTCACTGTAACACATAACAGTATTTCCATGTTAGGACGTGTACTGGAAATGGTACAGTTAAAAGTATATTTCTATTAAGAGGCCTAATCGCTGTGAAATTAAAATACCGCTAATTATGTGTTATCTTCAAATAGATAAATAAAAGATAATAGAAAAGTGGAACAAGAGCTCGCTAGACAATATTATTTTGCATGAGGTACCGTCACCTAATAGCTTTCCGTTTGTAGGCATTTAGAAACGCGAAAATAAATGCTGATTTTCTAAATGGCTGGAAATCGAAAGCAGATAAGTGAGTTGTGATAACGGTATCTCATGTAAAATAATATTGTCTAGCGAGCTCTTGTTCCACTTTTCTATTATCTTTTATTTATCTATTTGAAGATAACACATATTTACTGTAAAATTAGCGGTATTTTAATTTCGCAATGATGGGGTCTTTTAAAGCCTTATCACATTTTTATTGTTATTTTAAAATTAATTTTAGAACCGTTATTGCTTTAGTTCTATAGTTTGAAGCATTCCACCAAGTAACGCCGCTGTTTAACAGATTTTAGAACGTGCTGAATTTCCAGTGAAATCATGCTCTATGGAACATGACTAACATACAAAAATCTTTCAGTTTTACGTACAGGGAAACGGGAGTAGGAGGAAACGGGAGTACCCCCGACAAAATCCATGGACACGATGTTGTTCACCATAAACTTACTTGGTTGGGGACTGAACCAGGGACCCACGTACCAAAGGTACGTACTCTACCACTGAGCTACGGTGGTCCCTACTGATATATACGTACAAACTAACCACTCATAAGGTTGCTCAATCATTGATAATGTGCTCGCACAATGTTTTATTTATTTTTCCCTTATAGTCCATAAACATACCACATTGGGGAGCACGGTGCCTTAGTGGTACACCGTTTTCTTCTGGTGCGTGGGAGCCCCGGTTCGATACCCGGCCAAGTAAATTTGTGGTGGACAACATTGTGCCCGTGTTTTTTTCGGGGTACTCTCCTTTCCTCCTACTTTCGCATTCCACCAATTCTTCCATCATCATTCACTTACCTTACCGTCTCCCTTAGCCTCAAGGGCATAATGAGGAGTTTATTTTCAAAACATATTAAATCAAAAAATATCCGGTTTTGAATTGAATATGGAAAAATATGAAGACTATGGAATCTCTTACGCTAAATTTTGTAATTATTATTATTATTATTATTATTATTATTATTATTATTATTATTATTATTATTATTATTGTCAAAACATTATTTTCTGTGGTAAAATCTGTTTGAAATATCACTTGCCATAGTGTTTCAATACTAGTTTTTTGCCCTTTCCGTTGGAAATACCCTCCTCAGGGACTTTAAATTCAAAGATTTCATTTTATTAGAGGTTTTCCCCTGTTCTTTCGAATTCACATATATGTGCTGCATAGCGCTATTCGGTAGGGTACTTCAACTCTAAAATCGTTGATATTACTTTTATATTTTTTTACATTTTATTTGACCTAAATGTATGTTTAATATATAGTCGTAAATATATTTTTGGAACCATTTTTTTACATGAAATCTTTAGGTTTTACGTCTCATAGCCATTCCTTACAGGGTAAAGGAGACAGTGAAAAAATTGATGGAATGAAAATGTGGATTGAAATGGCAGAATCTTGAGGACACCCGTGAACATGGTGCGCATCACAACCTCACATGACCTGAGATCTAACCAGTGAACCCTCTATTGACAACTCTATCATTGAGCCACTGAAAAATCAGTGAAACATCGGTAGCACGGGTAGCTTAACAGTAGAGCGCTCATTGGCTAAAGTACCGTCCATTGGATGAAAACAAAAATATTTCAAAAAGTGTATATGCGCTAATGTGAGTTCAATACCTAATGGAACATTGGTAATTTAAATTCACAGATGTGATACTGAGAAAACAGGTCAAATTTAATTTGATATTATGTATCGTGTTCGCACCAATGGCGAATCTAGAAGATAAAAACTGGGGGGGCAGCTAGAATACTATATATTATGAGATTACTATAAACTTTCAAAGGTATATAAATGATAAGTTTAAATTATTTTTGTCACTCCAAAAACTAGTGGGCCTAGATGCCCCGGCCCCGAGCTAGACTCCACTGGACGTATCCCTAGAAACCCTAACACCAGTTCTCCTCAGATACTTCAAACTTGAGTGATATCCAGTGATAATTTCAGAATATATCCGCTGGGGGAATTTCAATACACGGGGAATGAAAAATAGCACTCCAAAAGTAGTGAGAATCACATTGAGGACGACAGGAGGTCTTTTCATGGAGAAGAACTTCCTTCCAGTTCCCCCTCCCAGGCCCGTAGCCAGCCCCAAAATTTAGGGGGCCCGGTAGAAGTTACAGGGGGCCGACCCAATCATATTATACTTCATCACCATATTATAGTTCATTTGCAATCCTACCGTGAAATATTATGGGGGCCAGCCAAAATTTAGGGCGCCCGTCCCCCTCTTACCCCCCGTAGATACGGCCCTGCCCCCTCCCCGCCTGAAATCATCATTGGTCTGGTATTATCCATACAGAAAATATTGTCAGAATTGAAATATTTGTTTCGAAGGTGGAAAACTTCATTCCTGAGAAAGTTTTTAAAAAATCAATACATGTATTTCGTTTTTTTTTAAAAAAAAAACTGTTAAAAATTCGTTATAGTGTACCGTTAGCATAAATTCACGTTCTTTTAAATTATAATATTTTTAAAAACCAATGTGTTGGCCTTCGGAAGAGAACTGAATATTATTCTCTACAAACAGTTTGATTCCAGTGATGGACGGTTCAGGATGACTGCACCTGCTTTCCAGAAGACAGGTGCAATCGACGAACACAATTCTCATGTTATTAAGTTTACCTTGGCCTTCTCAGGACCCGTTGTTCATTTTTTTTCTTTTCTATGCAGGTTGCAACCTTTGTCCTAGTCCTGTGAAACTAGTTTCAGCTTATATGAGGCATACGGTATGACTATTTATTTAAAATCAACAAAAGTGATCGTATTTCTAATTGGTCTTACAAAGCTGCACGAAAGAGTTTGAAGTTGAATGGTTATTTTAAATCAGTGGCGGAGGAGACAGGCTCCTTTGCGTCCGTTTTCCACCAGGATTTAGGAGTCCATTCTCTTTCGTTGTAAATATACACTATATATGAAAAAAAAAAGCTAACAGCAACGGCGCCGATTTCTCTGGAACTTTGGAGGGGCCGATTCATAAAAAAATACATACAACAATACATATAACAATAAAAAATACATATTCATAAAATGCATAGGGGCCCACATGAGCTTTGGGGAGCGGGTCCCCCCCAGGATCGGTGCCCTTGGCTACCAGTGAAAATAACATTTCCATAAGAATTCTGTACGACACAAGTATCTATCATATTCCAAGTGTCCATGATTAAAGAAATTCCTGATCTAAACCAGCAAGGTAATTAGGCCTATATACTGAAAATTATAGCGATACAAAGCGGTTGTGGCTCAGTTGGTAAAGGATTGTCTTTGTATTCGGTCAGTCGTGGATTCGATTTCTGAGATCAGACAAAGCACTTCCAGGACAATTCCTCATTCCAAGATTCCACAGATGCCTAAAGGCATTAAAAATTCAAATTTAATTCAAATGTACTAGTAGTTATTGGTGCTTCCCCGTCAGAAAATCCTGGATCTGGCTCTAACGACATTCAAAATTACAATAGGGTTATACCAAATGCTTTTCTAGACTTCCAAACTATGCTATGCATGTATATGGTAAGATGTATAGAATGACTAAGAGTATCCATCTATCTGTCAACAGGTGTCAGAGCAAGAACGGTTTTCTTAAATGAATTTAGAGGAGGCATGGTGACTCAGTGGTAGAATGCTTACCTCTGGTGTATGGGGTCCGCAGTTCGATCCCCGGCCTAGTAAGTTTGTGGTAAATAACATTGTAAGTGTGGGTTTTCTCGAGGTACTCTCGTATCCTTCCCTCTTTCTCATTCAATCAATTCATCCGTCATCATGCCCTTGCTTTAATAATCGATCCCCTTAGCCTAAAGGGCATAATTGTTCCCCTTAGCCTAAAGGGCATAATTGTTCCCCTTAGCCTAAAGGACATAATCGTTCCCCTTAGCCTAAAGGGCATAATCGTTCCCGTTAGCCTAAAGGGCATAATCGTTCCCCTTAGCCTAAAGGGCATATGCGTGGGACGTTAAACTAAAATATTTTGTTTCATTTCATTTTCAACGAGTGACGCACGTACTCGTTGTAAACAAGAAAATACGGTGCACGATCAAGAAATCTAACATTATTGTTTTGTTTTTGGTTAGAAAAGTCTTGAGTGAAGAGATGAGCAACCTGTTAATGGGAAATTGCTAACGAAGTACAATCCATCCACCTTATTGTTCTTACCTTGCTCTGAACTTTGAATATTCATGAATCGGCCATATTACACACACACACCCCTTATCAGGTTCTTTTCCAAACGACCTTTATAATATCCTGTTGTTTCTAAAGTCTTTCCTTCTATCCCCACCCTCCAACCCCGCAATGTTTCCTTCAATATTCGTGAGTAACTGCACCGACCTTAGAGCATGCATCTTTTGTGGTGAGGAAGATGCAATCTCTACTATAAGTACAGTAGTAGTCAAGCTATATACAGAGGAGGAAAAATGAATAATTCACAATGTTCTGTGTATAAAAAAGCGACTTTTTTCTTCTTCTTCTTGTTTTGGTCTCTTAACTGTTAAGTTGTTCACGCACCATGTCAGTTAGATTCAACTACATTTCAGGTTGAACACACACAAAAATATGTGTTATTACTATTACCACGCAATTGCCTTCAAAATAACATTGTACATTTATAGATCCGTTTTATTACGCCAGAAAACCTAATGCAACATTCATAAAACAAGGGACATGGCTAGCTAATTTGATGTATAATCGTGTTCAAACTTAAATTTGTCTATCTCAGTGGTTCTCAACCTAATTCCTTTCACGAAGCCCATTTTTATCACATCCTCTTGTCAGCGACCCTCTTATAATTTCTGGTTTGTAATAAGCTTGTGTGGGATTTTTAATATACCTACTGCGGAGATCTCAAGATATCCATCTATTTCTATAATAGTAGAATCCATTTCTTGTATACAATAAATACAGTAACTTCCCTGAAAGCGAATGGATTAAAACCAATTTTGGTCAGTTCATTCATATTACAAATATCTAATCCGATCCGTCATACTGTTTCAAAATGGAGGTCGTTTCAAAATTTTAAAACTTTATAACTCACTTAAGAGTTTTCATCCCGGCGAAATTAAAATACCGCTAATTTTACAGTAATTATGTGATATCTTCAAATAGATAAAAGATAATTGAAATATGGAACAAGAGCGCCCTAGAAAATATTATTTTGCGTGAGGTACTGTTATCACAAGTCACCTAGTGGCTTTCCGTTTTCAGCCGTTTAAAAACGAGAAAATAAATGCCGATTTTCAAAATGGCTCGAAATCGAAAGCAGATAAGTGAGTCGTGATAATGGTATCTCATGTAAAATTATATTGTCTAGGGCGCTCTTGTTCCACATTTCGATTATCTTTTATCTATTTGAAGATATCACACAATTACTGTAAAATTAGCGGTATTTTAATTTCGCCGGGATGAAGACTCTTAATTTTAGTTTTCGAGAGGCCGCCACTTTAAGTTACCTCACATTGTTGTGAATTTGGTACTTTGCTGTGTGTGTGTTCAATTATCACCAAAGACTATAACAGCGACTTGTTGTTCTTCCATGGTAAGCATTAAACAAAGTCAAGAAATCGCTTATCAGTTGAAAATGACTTGAAAATGTGCGTTACGAAGATTGAACCGGACATTGCCGCACTACTGAAATCACACCATGTCCCGGTATCTCATTAGCTTTCAATTTTAATTGCATTCAATATGCAGGTTTTGTTGCATTTATCTTTTTCTGATATTTCAATATGTAGTTCTCATTAGTTTCATATCGTACCTCTTTCATTTAAATTGATTTTTAAACAACTCTGCACCTGTTGAAAATGTTTAGTATATCTATTTTATTGTTGTTCTTAACAGTTATGTATAAAAATAAAAATATACCTATCAAAGCAAAATTGAAAATAATATATTTAAAAAATATTCTTCGGTATTAGATTCTAATTATATTTATCTCTTCTGCTTATCTTCGCGACCTCCATGAAACTCTCTCACGATCGCCCAGGGGTATACCCTAGTGACCACCAGATTGAGAAATCCTGGTCTATCATATTCAATTTAAAAGGACATATTTTTGTCGATCATTTGATTTTTCTTCTAAAACAATTAGAAGTGTCACAGTGTCACTTTCAATGACGACACCAGTTTTGTTTTCTTCAGGGAACAACCAGATAGGGCAGACACTTTTGGGGAAGCAACTATTTTATTTTATTTTATTTTATTTTATTTTATTTTATTTTTATTTTTATTTATTTATTTATTTATTTATTGGTATACCGAAAGTAATCGTTTTCTGTTGCTTGGCCTACATTACAATACTCCATGTCTGGGAGCAGTCGAGGGAGGGGCGAGCGATGCCAACGTAAAGTGCCTACAACTTTGCTCCTCATCTTGTGTCATCACTGGTCAAGTAAGTCCTTGCTTTTCCCCTAACTTATTTCACTTAACGAAACGATTGATTATGTTCTATGCTGCTTGTGTAGCAAAGTGGAACTTTTCTTCTGATGGTTGTGAAGTATGCAATTATTTCCTTCTTCTCTTGTTATACTTAACCATAGATTTGTGAATCTAGAAATGATGAACTATTTGTTGAGTTTCAAATGTAGCTTACGTTTCTAGCACATAGGCTATATGTGACGCAGACCTACAGATGAAGGTGGAATCCGACCACCGTAATGCGTTCAATACTTTCTAATTGGGATTCGAACTTAGGACCACGCTTCAAAAAATATCTGCACGCTAGCCACTAGACCAGCGGAGATAACATACACACACATATATACAACATATACACAATATATATATATATATATATATATATATATATATATATATATATATATATATATATATATATATATATACAGGGTTCGTCTGAGAAGTAGTAGGACTAATTTTTTCTCGCCAAAACGTGGTGAAGGAGGGGATGTTACTGCGCTAGTTGGGTAGTGGGGGATCTTAGTTACCAGCTCACCAGTCGTTAGTCGTCTCCAACCCTTCAAGGAGTGTAGATCGAGTTTAAGGTGAACCCCTTTCAAGGTGTCTGGTCATCTCCACACTGAATCGTTTGTTAGAGCAGCGTTACGAGATAAGATTTGTACCACCTGGCCACACTGTGAACGCTGTATTCTACGTGGAAGTACTTCAAAGACTCAGGAAACGAGTCGCCCGCGTCCGTTCAACAATCACTGGATCATGGAAGCTTCATCACGACAATGCACCGAGCCACACCGTGTTAGCTGTCATGGATTTTCTGACTAAATATGGCATCACAGCTAGTCGAGCTACCCTACAGCCCCAGACGTCTCTCCTGCAGACTTCTTTCTCTTCCACCGACTGAAAGGAGTCATGAAAGGACGGCACCACGGCTATTCGAGAGGCCATGACAAGGGAGCTGAAGATCGTTCCAGTTTCTGCGTTCGAGGGAGCCTTCAGTGGTTGGCAGAGTCGCTGGAAACGCTGTGTTGATACAGAAGGGGCATATTTTGAAAACTATTAAGTCTATGTATCAAAATTTTGAATTAAAATAAATAGTTCTAGTACTTTCTGGTCAAACCCGTATTCAGGTAGATTTTGATATGTGAATAAATATGTTTGAAAACAATTATGAATATCTCTTAAATATTTTTAATGTGGTCCCAACAACATGTTTTCCACTGGAGATCAAACTCCGCTCTTCTACAGAAAATGAAAGAAAGTCAACCCCATTTTCGCAACGCCAGAATCCTACAAATAATTTATTGACTAGCAACGTTATAAGTTTGATCTAAAAACATTTATTTTCCGTGTAGAACAAATAAATAAACAAAAATACAAGATAATAGCAACAACGAAGCCATAAGTTAAAAAAAATGTTTTGACAAAAACATGAAAAAAAAATATTACCTTAAAAATAATTTACGAGTGTCTTGTGTACCAAAAGATTAGACTTTACGTGTGACTGCTCCATTGCTAACGATAAGCATTAGAAAAATTAGAAGAAAAAAAGCAAACATTTTGCTATATACATATATATATATTAAATGAATTTGTGCTCTTGTATATAAGTGCTACTACGAAAAAAAAAAGAAACTGAATTAGGTCACGGCAATGGGAGAATGCGAGTGATATCACCCGTAAACATCATTGCATGCAAATGAGTTAAAAGCTTCACCGCGTGGTTTTGCTAGATGAGATCTAAAACACTTTTTTTTTACTCTTTTATTTCTTTTACGACGCTTATAATCGTTTCAAAGCACATAGTAAAAGCAGTAAAAGAGTTACTTTTTTTTTTAAAAAAAAGAAGCGAGATGAAAAGTATTGTACTCTTTTATTACCTGCATAGTATGTAAAAAAAAAATGAGCAACATGGGCTATTGACTAAAATCTTTCAGACAGCCATTCATCAAGAAGCTAAATGTGACATTCTGGTAGACGCTAAACATGATAACAGACTTATAAGTTAACTGATTTAACATTCGCAATGAAGATGATAAACATTTGTGTTTTTGTTTATTATTATTATTTTACTATATTTGATATCAACAAGTGAATAATTGTAGAAGTAACTGTATCTCACTTGTCAAAATACCACATATACGCCTGACTTATTCTTATTTTTTTTTTTTAAACAAATTGGAATTGGGAAATGATATGTACTGAATAAGTACGCAATGTTGATTAATGGATACAATGTTTGCATTGTAACAATTGATGTCATGCGTAATGTACCACCTTTTGTACTGTCAGAAAGGGGTTGACACTACCGAAATACAGCAAAATATTGATTTTTACGTTGGAATTAAGACGATACTTTTACCTAATCCAGATTCTTATGCGCGTATTTGTATACAGTATTGCCCACGAGACAAAAGACGAACCGAAAAATATCTTTTCAAATTCGAGACGAGACTAAAACATGGTATTGTTTGTTCTATTTTTGAGACGAGGAGAAAAACATAGCAATTTATGTCCTATTATCGAGACGAGACCATAAATTTCTAGAGTTTCGTCAGCAAGACTAGTTTACTCAAGAATTTGATCTCAAACGCTGTTTTATTGTGATTTTGAGACGCGCCTTATACAATACTTACAGGAACGAGATGAGAATTAAGGCTATCTCGTCTTATCTGGCTTCGTGAGCAATGTTAGTTGACAAATACCAAAATACAGCGAATGCTGATTTTTAAACACTCGATCTAAGACGTTAATCAATTACCTACTCCAGATTTCTAATAGTGAATATTATTAATAGTTCCTTAATAGTGATGCTGCAAACATTAACAATTTTGCTGTTAAAGCTAACATTTAGTAAAACTAGTGAGATATTGTTAAATAGACACATAAACACTCAGGGTCGTTTTAATGTAATGGCTAACCTTCTTGGTTTCGCTGTGTAGGGAGCCCCGTTCTCTTAATATTATACAAACGATTTAGCATCTCAAGACAATGTGCCATGACTATCTCAAACACTCTACGAAAACCGGAAGTGGTTCAAATATGTTACTTCCGGTTTCAACACTGATTTTCGTAGAGCAAAAAACGGTAAGTCGATTCAGATTCTTAAGAGTAAGTTGCATCTTCTCCCGTAATATCTATTCAAAACGGAAGTGGTTCAAATTAACGATTTCCGCTTCCAACCTTTATCGCCATGGTACAAGGATAGCAAGACATAGCGAGTAATGGGTTTCTGATATGTATTCAGCGTCAGAGAAACAGATTCTATCTCTGATCTTATTACTTTATTGCTACCTGTACTTGTAGATCTACTACTTCAAGTTTAAGTATTGAATTTTCATAGTTTGGAAGTCTACTGTAGCTTCATACTGTAAAACGTAACTCATTTCTTATTTATATATTACTAACTGAACCTGCTCTGTCTACTCAGCGCATCGTTCTGTTATGACCATGAATCTCCTTTCCACTGTGCATGTCTCCTTACTCACACCAGTAAAGGATAGGAGACTCACAAAGGAAGTGAATTGCTATGTATAGATGTTGAAGTGAGTTTGTAGCAAATTTGTAGATATTTTTTCCCTAATAAATCCATATCCGTCCGAGTACGCCTCATTGCGTCTCTTGAAGCCTTTGAAGTTGCCAACATGCAATAGGTTTTGCCATTCAGATTTAAGCAAAGCGCCTGCAATGTCCGTCAACCCGCCATACGTAACATCTGTACTGGTTGCCTAACACCATAGTTTCGGCCTGAAACAATGTTAATCTTACGGGCTCAAAACGACCACTAAAATGTTGAATAGAACAATAACGACACGGTTTTTGAAAATTTGAATGAGAACTGGACAATCTACACAAAATTTGGAACCGACCAACGAAAACTGCACGTTTCTAGCACGCAGTGGCAAGGTTTTTGAGATCTCATTGTCGAAAGGATTGGGGACAAACACATAAACCTAGCATTTTTATTTATAGATTTAACATCTAGTGTAGCCTATTATTTTATCTGTATTTAATAGTTAATGGACACCGATGAGAGATGATTATTTGTCCTCAAATGAAAGGGGCTTGTTAAAGAGAGGATATCAATTTAAATTACTCACAGCTCATACGCTAATTGCGTGCAGTATATGGTGAGTCTATCAGTTATAAGTTTAAATATTACAGGCAGATATCGAAACACTGATCTCAGTCTTTAAATTGCTGTGAGGTGGGATGAGGGGAAAGTACCCTCTGTAAAGAAACAAAAGTATCTGCAGGATGTATTTATATAGAGGTCGGTTGCAAAATATACTTTTTTATATGGTAAGTTTTTTCTCAAGTATATGTAAGTCGCTCCATGTAAAAATCCTTTACGTTCTCATATTGGCTTTACGAAGAATACATGTAATGCAATGAGTATGCAATATTATTATCAAACACTGAAAATGTAGATAGGTCTCATGAATCATAATGGTTTATGAATTTCGTGGGGGTAAAGTCTGGTATAGTTGTCTGCAGCCTAGGTATATGTTTCCACTACTAGTCTCTATTCGAAATTTACTGTACTATCTACTGTACTGCATCGTAGATTTATTTTCACATTTCTCAAAGTATTTTATCTGCCAAATAGTATGAACTGAGAATAGCATTTGTGCGTAATGAAAGGTTACTAAAATATTTGCAGTGAAAGAAGATTGTACGTGTCCGTATCTGAGAGGGATTTGTCTCGTAATAATACAGATATTTTTTTGCGGGACAAAAAGGAATTGTTCGCATTATAGAGGTGTTCGTTAAGGGAGGCTTCACTGTATTTTTATGTTGTTCCACCTTCACTTAAAAGCTTATAATTCATTTCATTGTCTCAAATTTTCTACACCAATATTTATTGATATTGAGGGAAGTTTTTTTTTTTTTTTTTTTTTTTTTTTTTTTTTTTTTAATAGCTAGGAGAGACCTTGCCTTCACGAGAATGTTCGGAATAGTATATTGCAGTAGTTGCCAAACCAATGAAGCTTCTCAGATACCATGCCGTTTTTAAATCCTACTGTGAGCAACCAACCAAAAGAACTACCAACTATTTTTTCTTTTCTTTTTTTTTTTTTTTAAATCTTACATTTGTTCATTGCCTATAAACTTACATTTCTAGTAAATATGAATTGAAAGTATCCAAGTTAGCAAATGTCTTATATATACACACGAAAAACATAACGTGCACGATACCACACGTATACAATCAACTGTGAGATGAGGCTGTGACAACGGCAGTTGCATGGGAGAAACAAACAGTTGTCGTCAGCGCCTCCTGTCGTTAGCGTCAACTCAGTGGAGGAATCAAGGCTAGCCAAGAGGAGTATTAAGAGTCTTCACCCCGACGAAATTAAAATACCGTTAATTTTACAGTAATTATGTGATATCTTCAAATAGATAAAAGATAATTGAAATATGGAACAAGAGCACCCGAGACAATATTATTTTGCGTGAGGTACCGTTATCACAAGTCACCTAGTGGCTTTATGTTTTCAGCTGTTTAGAAACGCGAAAATAAATGCCGATTTTCAAAATGGTTCGAAATCGAAAGCAGATAAGTGAGTCGTGATAACGGTTTCTCATGTAAAATAATATTGTCTAGGGCGCTCTTGTTCCACATTTCGATTATCTTTTATCTATTTGAAGATATCACATAATTAATGTAAAATTAGCGGTATTTTAATTTCGCCGGGATGAAGACTCTTAACACGATATACCGAGAATATGTCCGCGAGCTACTAGTAGTCCGCGGTCGACGGCTTGGTGATCACTGGAATATTGGAATATAAACACTGTTCGACTATCTTGCACTTCCTCTCCCATTGTTATTAGTATTGTTGTTGAGTGTCACTGTACAGTGTAAGTTGGAGTTGAGTTGATTTTGAATTTAACGTCTCTTTCAGCAGCAACGAAGCTATATGAGAAGGGACCTACTGGTTAATACGGAATCCTAACCATATTAGCTCCCACCTGGAGTCGAACCTGGGTCTCCCACGTCAAAGGCTCGTGTGCAAACCACTTAGCCACGAAGGAGCAATCAGCGTAAATTGGACTAGCAGGTTGTGTCTGATGTGTGCTTTTTTTTTCACGTAAAGAGGGCGTATTTTTTTGTATTTTAGACTTGCCGAAATCTCTACTGATCAATAAGTTTTGTAATTATAACTACCTTCCCTTCCCAGAAAAGCGTGTATATATAATTTTGCTTCCCACTGTACGAGACACTTACTATCTTATTTGGCAGGATCAAGCAATTTCTTCTCATCTTTGAGCAAGATATACGATATATGATAATTAAAATAATGCTATTTGGTCTTGGTATTGGCATAATAAGAAATTTATACAATGTACTGTATGTTTGTATTTAAAATAATAGGTTAACCAAGAAACTTCATTAAGGATACGGAGAATTTTTCATAATAACTTACTAAACGTGATCTGCGAAGCTTACAACAAAAATGTTGACCCTTCCCCTTTCATTTTATGAAACATCCAATTAATGCTTATGCTATCTTATTAAAACTGTAATTAATACAAACAAACGACAAAAAACAGTATGCATGTTGTTTTTTTTTTAATGCTGAAAATTCACTACGTGTGCAGATAAACTTTTTTATATAATTATTTCAGTACAAAGCTGAACGTTGTTATCGCGTCGCTTGTGATGTCCATTTCCCATCAGCCTTTGCGTGGGAGTGACAGCATCATGAACTTGTTACAACAGGAGCTAGATGATGATCGGAGCGCGGGGGGAAGGGGGATATGCACTGTAAAGGAAACCAGACAATCGCCACACTACGTACTTTAGCGGTTTACTACTCTTCATGCAATAAAATTGCAAGCGTAGATTGATTTTGATCTTAACAAATCGGCAACATTTTAGCTACTATACCAACCAAAGGAAATTTATATTAGTAGAGCGAATGTTGTGCACTGTAGCAAAGTAATAATGCTGCCATCTAGTGGATTGAGTTTTCTTACTGTGATTTAATTTCGTGACATAACAAATATTATTGGAAGTTAAAAATACAAATTTGGTTGGTTCAACTTAGTAAGCTTTTTAATACATGTGTTTTTCATTATTCTTCATTGATTTTATATAAAAATAATATAATATGTGTTTATATTAAATGTAAAATGTGTTTATGTGACCGATCTCGCTCAAATTTTCAACTTTATTTTGATGGTACAACTTCGGGAAGGGGGAGGGAATATATATGGATTCGATACTAATATCGGTCATTTTCGATCATTATATATATATATATATATATATATATATATATAATGATCGAAAATGACCGATATTAGTATCGAATCCATAGTTTTCGGGATTACTGAAATGAACAATGACACTTCTGATGCCATTTAAATCCAAATTCAGCCATTTATGTTGAAAATGAAACTATTCTCCCCGCGCGAAGAACGGGTATTCTGTTAGAACACGTCCTAAATAAGTCATAAAGTGAAGAATTCGAAAACCCCATTTGAGAAATAATTAATTTCGAAAAACACTTTTTAAATCTCTGTTTTTTATCTTCCACTTTGGCCAGAAAACCTTAAGGTTAGTGTAAAGGGACAAGTTTTGCTGATAGATATCACTACAATCTTTGTATCTCTCCCATGTATTTTTTACTTTTCACGAAAATTTATAATTTCTCTTACAAATTTCAAACTAGAGACTTCAAATTTTTAGAAAAGAAACTTCATAACCTATCAAAGGGAACAATCCGTGTCGATTTTTTATTTAGAATTTTCTTTATTGTTGAAACAGATCCATTGTTAAAGATTTAGATAATCATCTCAACAATCAAGCCATTTCAACAATGAAGAAAAAACTAAATAAAAAATCGGGACGGATTATTGCCTTCGATAGATTATAAAATTCCTTTTCTAAAAATTTGAAATCTCTAGGTTGAAATTTGTAAGAGAAATCGTGAATTTTCGTGAACGGTAAAAAATACATGGGAGAGATACGAAGACTGTAGTGCCATCTACCGGCAAAACTTGTCGCTTTAAACCAACGTTAAAGAAATTGTTTAATTGTGCTTGTCTAATCAACAGTCAAAGAAATTAGCGTACCAGACTGGAACATAACATTTTCCATAGCGCTGTAGTGTATGTTCAATATTCCAGTCATGAGATGCAACTGCAGCAGATTTCTAGCAGTAAGTTATTGTCATAGATGAATGTGTAATTGATAGCCAAAGAATCCCAGATCGGTCGCATGATGGCGCCACTTCCGATAGTAGACGCTAACGACCTGGATTGACAGTTCCCGTCTTATTTTATGACAAAAAATCATTTTTTCTGTTCGCGTAGTGATAGAAAGAACGGTCCACACAACAACAACTTTTATTATTATTATTATTATTATTATTATTATTATTATTATTATTATTATTATTATTATTATTATTATTATTATTATTATTATTAATGTACGGTCTCACCTTGAATATGCAACTTTAAGTTATTTGGAATTGTGAACCGAAATATTTTGCAAATTATATTGAATCTATTTAAAATAATTTTCTTGTGTGGCTAAAATGGAAATTTAAAGAATATGGTATCAGTTTAAGTGCTATAAGCGAGGATTTAAGATAGTCTTTGCGATTTAAAAATTCTTACATAATCTATTACATGGAGGTTTTTATTTTGATGGTTTCATTTCGTTAAGAGCTCCTTATTGTAGAATCAGAAAATTTTCTTGTTTTGTTTGCAGTAGGCTATTTTCCAAATTTTATGTTTATGGCTGTATTGAGACAGCTAATAAATTCCATTCTAATTTACATCTATTCCAATCTACATTTCTAACTGCTCGTAATCAATTCTTTAAACTTTTTAAAAGTTGTTAGTCTCACTCGGGTGGCTGCCTTTAATATGTAGTTATAGTTTCTTTTATTTCTAATAGTGTTTGTCATTAGCATATACAGGATGTTAAAAAAATGTTACAATATTTTGGAAATAGATTTATCACATCAAAATGAGAAGAAAAGTTCATATCGACGGAAGTGCATAGTTTGATAGTTATAGGCTACCGAAAACGTGAAAAAGAGGAACTTTAAAAGTTCAACTACTATAGGACCGATCGTAGTCGGGTGAAGACATCACTGAGGAACTAGTGTGTAAACTATCCAAATATCCATCTTTCAGAATCTCCAGTACTTGCACAATCATTTTCAGAGAGGCTGTTTGGCAGTACTTGATAACTTTCCGGGGGCGCGGTGGCTCAGTGGTAGAGCGTTCACCTCCGGTGTTTGGGGTACCTGGTTCGATCCCAGCTCGCGCCATGTGGACTTTGTGGTGGACAAACACCGTGCTCGTGGGTTTTTCTCGGGGTTCTTCCGTTTCCTCCCACTTTCTTCATTTCACTCATCTCTCATCATCACCGTCTCCTTTAGCCTAACCGGCAAAACCATGGGACGTAAAACTTAAAAGATTTCATTTCATTTCATTTTCATTTTGATCACTTTCCATCTACCTCTCTAAAAATTGGCGTGCAAGTACTGGAGCATTCTTAAACATGGCTATTTGGATAGTTCACATACCAGTTCCTTAGTGATATATTGACCCGACTACGATATGTTCCATAGTAGTGTAGCTATGAACATTTAAAGTTCACTTAGCTCACGTTTTGGGGACCCTATAACTCTGAAAGTACCCACTTTTGAGCACAGGTACATATAAACTTTTTTCTTATTTTGATGTGAGTATTCTGTTCCCAAAATATTGACAACTTTTGTAACACCCTGTATATAGTTGGTTCTTATTTATGTATTTTCTGCATGTAATCTTCCTTTATGCATGTATTTTTTTTATTACAATACTACACGTTTGTATTTAATATTTATATTCATTTATCATGATTTATTTAGCATGTTTTTTTTTATCTATTATGATTTTATGTATAAATGTTTATTTTATAATTGTATTTAATGTACATTGTAATGTTCTTGCCGCACTTGTGGCTGTCAAGCTGTTGTCGCCAATAGATTGCTTAATTAGTATTATTAATATTAAGTATGATGACATAAGTGAACAATATTTAATATTATTTATTTACCTCAAGGGAGCGTTTCGAGTTAGGCCTATTTCTGACTTTGAGGCATTAGCTGTGAGAAAAATATTACTCAACGACAATCCCTATTCGACTAATACGTTCAATATAGTATTTACTATTTGAGTTATATGAATGTACCGTATATTTACTTAACAAGAAAAAATGAGGAAATATGTATGAAGTGAAGTGTATACGTTATTTATACCTCAATGTCCTTATCTTGTGATCGAATAAATCTATTAGTACAGTAACACTCACTGATAAAGTATACTAATAATAGGAAAGGGAAAACAGTCTATTATTGAAAACCGTCTCTGTATTTGTTCACTGAAGTAGCTCATGATATGTCTAATGCTTAATGTTCGACACATTGTGCTTTGCTAATCGATCATGTATCAAGGAATATGTACTTTATTACAACCCATTTATTGTGTGTTTATTACCTGAAGCTAATTACGGTTTGCCTAAATATGAACAAAGCCCTTTAATTATACAAGTGACAAACGACAGCAAATAATAATTAATTGTATAGATCCAGAAAATGGTTCCGCCCAACAGTTACTTGTATTACTGTTGTTACTAGTTACATACTTAAGGAAATCCATACTTAAAGAGGCGTAATCACTGCGAAATTAAAATACCGCTAATTTTACAGTAATCATGTGTTATCTTCAAATAGATAAAAGATAATCGAAATGTGGAACAAGAGTGCCCTAGACAATATTATTTTACATGAGATACCGCTATCACGACTCACTTATCTGCTTTCGATTTTCAGCCATTTAGAAAATCGGCATTTATTTTCGCGTTTCTAAATGGCTGCAAACGGGGAAAGCTACTAGGTGCCTCGTGATCACAGTATCTCATTCAAAATAATATTGTTTAACGCGCTCTTGTTCCGCATTTCGATTATCTTTTATCTATTTGAAGATATCACATAATTACTGTAAAATTAGCGGTATTTTAATTTCGCAGTGATTAAGCCTCTTAAGTATTTGTTTATTCCTTAGATCTCGTGAACTATACAAGAATGAGGTATGTATATGAGGATAATCAGAAAGTAAGGTTACAAAGCTTGCAGTGACACGTGTATTGATTATTCTATACAACCAATGTAGCCAATAGATAATACATACATTAGGTTATTTTTCAACATAGTCTCCGTATCGTTTCAGGCAATTGTCGTATCGTGGGATGAACATGAAGATTCCCTCCTGGTAAGAAAATCCTGTCTTTGCGTTTTCAGCCGCGATGTCACGAAGTGTTTCACTTCTTCGTCTGAAGTGAAACGACAGAATCCTAGGTGTGCTCCTTCAAGTCCAGGAACAAGTGAAAGTCGCTTGGAGCTAGGTTTGGGCTATAGGGAGAGTGGTCGATGATGTCCCAGCGAAACTGCTTCAACAGCGTGGTGGTCTTCGAGGCTGCATGCAGGTGTGCGTTGTCGTGAAGGAAGATGATGTCCTCGGTGAGACGTCGTGGCTGTTTCCTCTCCATAAACTACTACCACCTGCTGCTGAATTTCAGCGGTGGTTACATGATTCGCCTACAGGAATCGAATAACAGAGCAGACCTCTTCGCGAAACCAGTTTTACAAACACGTTCCCATTTGTATTTACCTACAACTAGCTTCGGAGGTGACAATTGGTTGAAACTCTGCACAGTTGCCAACTCCATGTATTAAATTACCACACGTTTCTCACTCCTCAATAACAGACGGAATTCCAAAAATATCAACCTTGTAAACTTAGTGTCTGACCCTTCCTCCTCCTACTACAAGCTACAACAAGAACAGGGAAGCAGTCAAGGGGTCAACAGGCCCCCTCCGAAAATTAAGGAATTTTACGGCAAATAGAACATAAATTTTAAAGATAGCAGTATCGAAGTGTCCCGAATGAAATTTCTGGATATGGGCCTCAACTACGATTACTGTGATGTAATTAATACTGCTAATAATAATAATGTGTTCTTTTATTTTAGTTTTAGCGTTTGACACTCCTATAAAGTGTTAGCATCTCGCACCCGAGAGAACTATTTTACAAAGACCATGGCACCGACTCCCGAGCGTCCTTTTGTAGCCAAGTAGATAATGTGTGACACACTGTTTTCATTGCCAGTAGATGTCCCTATAAGCAGCGCCGTAACTTAGATTTTTCTGGGGGGGGGGGGGAAACATTAATAAGCGTATTTGGGCCCCCTAGAAAAACATGTTTTGGGCCCCTCTTTTCATTTTTCTCTTACTCCTTATAGGTCCCCGGAGCCTGTGGACCCTGCCGCATGGCAAGGTCTGCGGGGCCATTAGTTACGCCTCTGGGCCCACTCCATATATGGCAAATTAATTAAGGGGACAATATTGACAAATCTCATAGCAATATGAATAAATAGACCTATTATTTCTAGGGCCCCTAATAGTAGACATTTTTTACTAAAATGGGCCCATGAATCATTTTTGTTTTATTTACCTTTTGTGTGCTGTTTTGTTTATATAATGAAATGAACCTGTTCGATACTTCATTTATAATTTCATGTTCGTATCGTATATGGAGTAAGAAAATGTAGTCTTAAAGTGCCACCCCCCTCGAATGGCAGGGAGCTTCCCTGGGAGGAAGTTACCCTCTGCCCCCACAAGTTACGCCTCTGCCCATAAGTAAACCTGGGTAGTGGTTCTGTTCCAAATTCGGACGATAAACACCAATAAATTAATCATAATGCTACTACTACTAGTACTACTACTAATAATAACATATTATTATTATTATTATTATTATTATTATTATTATTATTATTATTATTATTATTATTATTATTATTATTATTATTATTATAGTAAATTTATATATTATTTTCGTTAAACAAATCTATACTTGTAGATGACAATGAAATTAAATATCACTGTATATAAAAATCACCTATATAAATATGCAATTCAACGAGTGGATATGAGGATATATATATTTTGAAGATATTGTATATACATCGTCTCTAAATGAGATGGATATTATGGCTAATACATTTATGTGAATATACATGATTTCTGTGCTTGAAACCAGAGACGGAGTGAGAAAAATAAATTAATATATGTGTAGTATAAATATTGAATGTCTTTGTCTAGTGCAAGCAGATTTATTTACCATGTTATTATTGCTATGTTATAAATTATTGCTATAAAATAAAGTTGCAATAATAATAATAATAATAATAATAATAATAATAATAATAATAATAATAATAATAATAATAATAATAATAATAATAATAATAATAATAATAATAATAAAGAAAGGCGCTTTCACGTGTTACCCAATTACGTTAATATTCATGCTATTTGATGTCAGATATCCAGGATTGATTCCCAGTAAAAGTCGACTAACTTATATATGAACTTAATACTACCATTAAAATTGTGTCTAAAGCTGGATTTCTGTTATTCTTTCCTATAGAATCATCAGGCAAAATCTTGCTTAACACGGTGTTCAGAAGTTCCCAGGTTAAAGATATGTGAAAATAATTTATTTACCTTGGCAGCTCGGGCATGGATTTGACGATATATTGTAAATATCCAAGTTTTTCTTTAATTAGAATAAATAAGTAAATACAGTAAAAGCCTGAAATAGCGCTTTTCAAAATATTCTGGTGTAACGCGGGGGAAAATACGTACGTCCCCCAATAAAAACTACCGAACTTTTTTTTTTAAATAAAAACTTTACTTCTGTAAGTTAAGTTAAAAGAGTAAAAATATTCTGTAAAGAACGGTTCTACAATACACCTTTGCATTTAAACTGTATTTTATATTAGTATATACAGTAAGTGTAATATTGTAATTTACTAGTGTACGAATGTTTACCTCCTTCACCACCGCGCGACAATTTTGGTGGCTTGTGTGGTCACATACCAATGTAGCGCGACAAGGTTATTATTACGCGGAGATAAAGCATAGCCCCAGCAACATTATCATATCGGTTGTTTGCTGTAATTAGAAAGTGACAGGGAGGGCAGGGGGGCTTAGTTGTAGAGTTCTTACCTCTGGTAACTGGAAAAATGAAATGAAATGAAGTTTTTGAGTTTTACGTCCCACGGTTATGCCGGTTAGGCTAAAGGAGACGCTGATGATGAGAAATGAATGAAAACGGTCGAATGAAGAAAGTAGGAGGAAACGGGAGAACCCCGAGGAAACCCACGCACACGTTATTTGCCCACCACAAAATTCACTTGGCGCGAACTAGGATTGAACCAGGGACCCCATGCACCAGAGGTGAACGCTCTACCACTGAGTGACTGCTACCCAATCCCCGTTCAAGATCGTATCCATATTGAAAAATTTCATTTCAATCGGTTTAGACATTTATTCGTGAAGCGATCAGAAACAAGCATTACTTTCACTTACTAGTACGTTATTTCAGGTTTTGTGGAGGGAGGGTGCAAGATTGAAAGTTTCATGACTTTTATTAGTATATTAGTAGCCAATTTATTATTAAAAAGAAAACATGTGATTCTGAAACTCATGGAGGTAATTGCCCCCTAGTCCCTTCAATTGCTCCTGTCACTTTTATCTATAGAAAACATGATACAGCTCCATTTGCTTCACGGAATTATTATTATTATCATTATTATTATTATTATTATTATTATTATTATTATTATTATTATTATTATTATTATTATTATTATATTATTATTATTATTATTATTATTATTATTATTATTATTATTATTATTATTATTATTATAACAGTTTTATTTCAGAATTTATAATGTATCTTAGTTAATTTTTATTTTAATTTTTGACTTCTTCATGCTTCAGGAATTAACACACTATATTCTCAAAGCTTACCTTTTTATTCTTCCATTTTATTATTATTACTAGGTGAACCTGCGCTCTCTACACAGCGCATCATTCACAAATGAGAATGAATCTGCTTGTCATTTCGCACAAAATCTGTACATGCCCTATTAGAGATACAGGTGAACAACGTTTTGATAAAAAATTTAGGAATATCATAAAGGGAAGATTTTTTGATTATTTTTTCAATATCTTGCACCGTTTGGAAGATTAGCACATACTTCCGGTTGGAGCTTCTAATTCATGTATGATCAGTGTTTTCTTTCCTGTTGCATGGTGTATGTAATAAGCAAATACATTACACACACAATTAATTATAATGTCAGTGATATATGGGGTTCGTTGGACAAAACATTCCAAACAGTAAAGATTCATGTTAGACTGGAGAAATGGTTATCCTTCGTTTTTCATTATCATTTGGCCATGAAACAAACGCCTGAGAGATATGCAATCCCTATATACGTATATATGGTGGTGGAATATATAACTCGTTGAATATGATGGTTTAGTTTTTAACATCTCAATACTTCCAGTGTACCCATAAAAATTGTAATAAAGAAATAACGGCCATTTTCTTTTAAATGTTCAATTAGAACTGAACAATCTACACAAAATTGGCAATCGAGCAGTGAAAATAGCATTTTTCTAGAGCCTATAGTCCCCGAGAACTCACTGTCGAAAGAGTTGACTAAAACATATAAACGTCCAAATCTAGCATTTTAAGATATAGATAATTTACATTGTACTGTTAAATAATACCATTGAATTGTAAGAGAAATTCCTACAAGTACTTCTGCATTCTCTCAGCACAGTAATAAAGATAATAATAATAATAATTTGAATTTGAATTTGTTAATAATAAAGACTACAGCTGAAGCCAAAATGGTCATAAAGTACAATAATATACAATGAAAGATTACAAGAGATACAGACAAAACAAAACAAATAAATTAAAAATGCATCAAATCATCTCGACAAATACCAAATAAAAAATTAGCACATAAGTTTGATAGAAACTAAATTATAAAGTAAAATTACGACAACCTCGATTAAATAGCTATTAAATCGAGCTTAAAGTATTATTAAGAAATTAAATATAATGAAGATAATAATAAAAAATGAACAAATTACAAAGAAATTGTATAATAATACACATAAACAGATATAAGCAATGTAGATAAAACAAAGACAATAGGAATTCAACAGACAATATACCAAACCATGGTGAATTTAATATATTTATTAAGTAGAACATTCCAAATATTGTTTTTTCAGTAAAGAAAAATTCGGACCAAATAAATCAATTTTGAGAGAATTTTTATTTATATTGTCAACACTAGTAAATAGTGGAGAACCTACCAATTGATTGTTACATAATATAGAACAGTAAACCCTAGAATTATACTACTACTACTACTACTACTACTACTACTACTACTACTACTACTACTACTACTACTACTACTACTACTACTACTACTACTACTACTACTACTAATAATAATAATAATAATAATAATAATAATAATAATAATAATAATAATAATAACCATCTATAAAATTCAACAAACATCATAACTTTAACGTAACGAAGATAGAAGGAAATTCAAAATCTTATATAAAACATAGGCTTTTAGCAACTAGCCCTTATCTACATGTAAAGTGACTGTCATTAATTTCTTGTGACAAGTCTGTATTTTAAAAAAAAAGAAAGAAAGAAAGCAATGCTGTAAACGTGATTTGTAACGCTGATGCGTCAGTGCGTGATAATATATTTTGTCATACTTTCCTCCCAATATGTTATTGAATTTTCTTTTTCTTTCTTTTCTTTTTTTCTTTCTTTTTTCTTTTCTTTTTTTTTTTTTTTTTAGTGATAGTGAAGATGAATATTATTTATATTTTGTTATTTAATTCGCTTAACAACAACTACTACTACAAATGCAAAATTCGCAACTCTACTTTGCCCTTACTTCGTTGCCCGCTAAAAAAAATAAAAGTAATAAAGTTGTAGTCACAAAAGAGTTCTTTTTTATTTAAGTTTTTTTTTTTTACTTGATTGACAGGTATTTACTTCCTGCCCTTGCTATCTCTCGATTGGTCAATTTCACCGTAAACACACTTACACACAAAATGGCGTCGTCTTCTTCAGTGTTACTAAAATTGTCTATCCCCCCGCGCTCCCTAGTCTCTTGTTGGTACATTAGGTATTTATTTTTGATTCTTTTTGAAGTTATTTTTTTGATATATACATTCAATTTTTTACGCTCTGCTAAGTGAACTAACGGCTATAGCAAGCCAGTTACTATTATTTGCTGCAGGAAGGAGAAAAAGGAGGGAGCAGCGTATATAAAAAATTACTGCACACACACACACACACACACACACACACACACACACATATATATATATATATATATATATATATATATATATATATATATATATATATATATATATATATATATATCTTGAAAGAAAGAAAAATATATGTCCACTCTGAGTAATGTCTCTTTTGCGTGCAGTGACCAATGCGTATATACACAACACATATTGCCTCTCTATTCGCTTCCATTAAAAAAAAAGTATAAAAAAGAAACTTCCTTCATACGTTCGACTTGTGATGTAAATGTAGGGTTGCTAGATTTCGTAACTTTAAAAACCAGGATAAAAACAGCAAGTGAAACTTTGTATCTTGCACTCAAAAGGACTCAAGTTCATTTCCCGGGACAAGCAACTTGCCTCCAGTTTTTCCAGTAATTGCTTCTGTCTTTCTTAAATCAAAAGTTTATTTATTAATTAGGATTACTTACGAAATTCTCCTGTTGCTTTGCCTTTCTTTTACTCCATACAATAACTCTAGAACGAAATATTTATTTAATGTAATGAATAGCTAGAGTGTTTATCTCAAGCGAATTTGTTAATAGAGCAAAGAAGTTAACATCTTAAGAGTCCCTATCACTGCGAAATTAAAATACCGCTAATTTTACAGTAATTATGTGATATCTTCAAATAGATAAAAGATAATCGAAAAGTGGATCAAGACCTCCCTAGACGATGTTATTTTGCATGAGGTACCGTTATCACGAGTCACCTAGTAGCTTTCCGTTTGCAGTTATTTAGAAACGCGAAAATAAATGCTGATTTTCTAAATGGCAGGAAATCGAAAGCAGATAAATGAGTCGTAATAACGATATCTCACGCAAAATAATATTTTCTAGGGAGAGCTTGTTCCAATTTTCGATTATCTTTTATCTATTTGAAGATATCACATAATTACTGTAAAATTAGCGGTATTTTTATTTCGCAGTGATAAGGCCTCTTAACACCATCATAGTGACATTAAAGGTTCATATCCATATTCCGCTTGAAATCTATAACATTCCCTCAGTGGTGTTATTCTATTTTTTTAACAATATATATATATATATAACAATGGCGGATATATATACAATGGTGGTGCCAAGCGGGCTATAGGGGCTATAGCGCCCCCCCCCCTTGACGCTCAGATATACACTGGAAAATATGGGCTTCAATCCTGCTTTACACTGGATAAAACGGCAAAATATGGTTTAGCCCCTCCCTTGATCATATCCTGGATCCGCCCCTGTATATATATATATATAGAGCGAGAGAGAGAGAGAGAGAGAGAGAGAGACTAGATAGTAGATGAATAGATATAACTCTCTTAAGAAAGAAACCGTTCAAGGTAGACAAAAGCAATTTTTTTACTGGATACCACAAACGACAGGTAGAGACCAACACAGCACAGCATCCTAATTCAAGTTGGTGTCACTAAATTAGGTAGCACTGCGAATATCTTGGAAATGAATTATCCAAGATAGATGGCTGTCATAAAGTATTAGAAATACCTCAATCCAGCAATTGTTGACAATGGTATATGTTGGGATGTAGGATGGGCAGGAAGAGACATGAAATTGTACGCATGCCTTACGTAGCTGTTGTTAGGTAAATAGTATGTGAAATGTTAAGATCAAACCGAATCGCTAGATTATGAAGAAGTAATTAATGTACGTGTGAATTGAGACTAATATATTTAGTTAGGAGCCGTGGCGATTGTATATCCACAAAATAATAGTTGGATAGTTCTTGTGAAGAAGTGTATATAAATAAAAGTGATCATTGGTACTTAAGTGCGTTATTGATCTGGACAAGTTTGCAGTAATACATTAGTCACTATTGAGGTGTGTTTATATTCTTTTAATAAGAATATAGAATTGTAAAGTATATATGCATTATAAATATCCTTCACTACTACACTTATGTGATCCCAGTTCCTATTCTTGATATCTGCGCATTTGAGATTAAGAAATAAACGCTTATACCTTGTTCTGAGAGATCATAAGTTTAACCCTGTAGCTGTAAGAATTTCTTAAAGCAAAGATAGTTAAACTAACATTTACTATTACTGAGTATAACTGGGTAAAATTTATTGTTATGTGTGGGTATAGCAAACGGTTCTGCGAACTAGAAATATTTTAACAGACGCAGTGCGTCGAGCATATGGGAGTAGTGGACAAAAATAAAACAAATTATAATGAAGCTTTTATCACATGTTTATTGTCACAGGGCACTATTTGGCCATTTAGACTGAAGCAAGCGTACTTGAAGTTGTTGAACTTGACAACTGTACTTATACAGAAAGTAATATCTCGTTCAGGAACGTCAAAAAAAAAAAAAAAAAAAAAAAAAAACCTTAAAAATTCACTGTTCACGGCACTCGTAAACACAAACCCAAACGACTCAAAGCTACATAACACTAAAATATAATGAAAAGCAATGCATGAAATGGTTGCAACAGTCTCAGAGTATCTGCAGATCAGTCATCACAGTCACTGTCTAAGTTATGAAATTCGAAAGCGACAGAATTATGGAGCTGGACAGCATCAGCTGAACCAGTTTTGAAAAACTTTCTATATCCGTATCTGTCTTCCTTTTCTTTGCGTAAATTTGTATCTTGGAGGAGACAATAGGATCAGATAGAGTAAGCATGTGCGTCATCAGGTTTAAACAAGTATTGGAGCGGGACGTTTTCCTTGTATGATGTAGCCTAGTGTGACGGAAGACTTTGTGGAGAGCTTCCAAAGCTTCTTCCAAAAACTGTCCTAAGGGTAACTCAAAAGACTGTAATATATCTACTCCATGGACTAGTAGCTTGTGCAAACTGTTGGGCGTGTAATACCACTTGTATAACCATAAGTATAAGTCCTTGGTATCACATATAAGAACTTTAAACATGTCTTTATCGATGACTCGGCCACTAGCAACTACCGTTAAATCACTGATACGTTTCGAATAAGGGTTTCATCAATACATGTTATTTCAGAAGCCTGCTTGGGATAAGCAAAGAACTTTCTGGCTGTATTACAATCAATTGAGGAGTCAAAGCCTTGTTTGGATTTATCCACAACCAGTCCCATCTTCTCTTGAAACTCAGTTTGAATGCTCTGTTCTTCTTTCTCAAAAACTGCCTTGTTTAGTGGACTCCTCACCTGCCACGATTTGAAGGATAGACGGTACGCGATATGTAATAAACATTCGAAAGTTCTTATCATGAGATGAAGGAGGGATAAAACAAATGAAAAGAGAGCTTCGTTTGTAGCCTTACCACAATTTGTGGTTGAATTCATTTCCGTTGGTTTCGAACCACAAACGAAACAATTTGAAGTTGCGTTGGTTCCACTTAGAATGTTACACACGCTGCCATCTATCATTGTTAAATGTAAATCAAAGGCGACATCTAATGTACAATCACCAAGGGACAAAGTACAGTTCACAAGCTTCTCGATGCGAGTCTTCATGTCAGCTTCTCCTCGTAAAACCAATACTGGTGATTCTTCAGAGAAAATAAATCTAATAGGTCTACAATAGGATGTTAATCCTGGACGATCGTTAAACCACAGAACTGTTCCGAATATAACATCAATCAATAGAAGAGGGACAAAGGCAATCAAAAAATGTATTGATCTGTATATTTGACATCATGATCGTTAAATTTTTGCTTGAAAATATTGTGACCTTCACTACTATCAAACCCCCATTTACAGATCAATTTTGTCGTTACATCCTCTTCTGACATCAACGATTTGGAAATACTTTCAACAGTTTTATACAAAAGTTCTTATAGGTCCACCTGTGCAGATGTCTCGGTAACTGTAATAGATTGGAGCAATAGTTCTTTCTTTGTTTTTCTAACACTATATAGGTTAAAAAAACAGTTTTCATGAATGCTGTTGACAACCGACCGCAAGGTGTTGTATTGCCTTTCGGAAAGATAGAGATCTACAAATAAGGATAAGGCCTGCATAACTGATAAGCTTTTAGTTTGTTCGTCGCTTCTTGATGTATTTTCTTTCACTGCTGCTTGTTTAGCAACAAAGGCAAGCTTCTCTGTCGATTTAGTCGCTACAATAGGATCTACGCGCTTATTCTTTGTTTTTACTGAACACTCTGCAAACTGTTTACTGAGTCTACCGCGAGTAGAGCAAGCTCCATCGGTCTTCAGGCTGCTGGGATACCGAGCAGTTATCACTGTTGATACATAGTTCGGAAGTGAACACGCACGATTGAGCCAGTCTTTATTTTTAACTAGGAAAACCGACCGAACTCTGTGTGACATCTGCCATTTTCTGCTCAGGGTCACACGTAATAACTTGTTAATTTCTCTAAACTGCTGTACACGTCTTATCTGGCGTCTTCAAGCTTATAACCAATACAAATAGCCTGCAGAATTTCCGCTTTCTTCCGACTAGCACTGGTGGTTGCTATCCATCTTTCAAAATTGTCCTTGTTTCTCATGGTGTCTTCTTATGCAATTTCAGTAATTACAGTCACTATTGCGGACACTTGCACACATACTATTGCTGAATCCAAAGGAAATCATTAAAGGAAGGTATTCCTGCAGAGATCTCAAGACATGTTTAGGCTTTTTAGAGATATTCCAAATATACCGCAGCAAACTGTTTACCAAACTTTCGTCGTAAAGGAAAGAACGTACCTGTACTATAACTGTCCACTAGAGACGTGAAGTCTCACCCTTCGCCTTGGCCTCGAACACTAGTGCGAGCGCTGTGTAGATAATGACTCAGGCCACTCTAATATAGTAGTTGTGCATGCGGATTGTTACCCACAAGAGTGTAATCTCGACACGGGTCGGTCTAATGTGCAACTTCGCGCACACCTTATGTAGGGCGACGGGGTGTCGTCAGTTTGCGGCTAGGGATTACTGTCTTGTGGATCATTTGTGCTTCATTCCATACGATTTCCAAGTCCGAGGAACATTGTTACTTTTCACATTTTTGTCCATTGGTCGACGCACTGTGAGACGGTTCAAACGAACCAGTGCGAATCGGCTGAATAGCACCACTGCCTCTATGCAACCTGGAGAGTAGTAAAGTCATGTTGGTTGCCTATAACTAAAGGATACGGCGTCGAGTGATTTAACTATCTTTAGCACAATCTTATTAAGAAAGTTTGAGTTGTAGCAATCAGAATCGATTTGCACTGTAACCCTTAACAATGTAGAATACAGACATCATTGATTTACAAGAGGTATTATTTTTCATCTTCCAGAATGTTATTAATGTGATTTTACCGTTTTCTTCTTAAAACCTATAAGTAGTTTAAACGTTCCTTGCATTTTCAAAATTAATTTAAATTATACTACATAACTTTAATAATATTTCAATTAAATGTTGTTATTAAATATTTAATTTAATTTTTATGAAGCAAGGGGCATTTAAATTGGTTTGATAAATCTGAGTAAAACCAAACCATTACAATTAAATTTCATTTCAAAGAAAACAAAAATTAGCTAAATCCTCATATGTGTTTTTTTTTTAGTTGGTATAACAGCGCATATTTTTCAGGTGGTACATAAAAATCATACAAAAGCGATTTCAACGAAAACTTGTGTTACGATATGTAATTAATGCATCAATAATTATAATTTATTATTGAATAAGATATTTATATTACCAAAAATACATATAATATTATCATTTCTTTATGTCAGAATGATTCTCTTCTACCTGATATAAAGTTCAGTAATGTATGTTAGTTCAGAAAAACCATTTTCCCTTTTGTGCCTTTTTGGTTCTTAAATAACTGAGACAAATCCACAACGGACCACACAACATACTAGTAAAGATTTGCCTTGAAATCACAACGAGACCATGGGTCCTTTGATATTTAACTATTTTCCTCTTTGAATATTCATATTGCGATTACTTTTCCTGTATTTCAGTTTTTAATCAGTATGCTTGTCTGTGATACATAAAAAAACTTTATTTAAAAAATATATGTCATAGGATATACTGAAATACATAGCTCTACTACTGCCAATATCACCAATAATAATGATGATAATAATAATAATAATAATAATAATAATAATAATAATAATAATAATAATAATAATAATAATAATAATAATAATAATAATAATAATAATAATAATTCAATGGCCTATGGAACCCGGAGGTTCAATGCCGCGTTCACAAAAACTCTCCACTGACTTCTATCCTTAGCTAACTGCATCCAGTTTCTACTTTGTATTCCAATCTCTGCGAGATCCATCTTAATATTGTCTTCCCATCTGCGCCTAGGTCTTCCTAATGGTCGTTTTCCGATTTGTCTTCCAGTTAAGACTTTGAAAACGTTTCTACTTTCTTCCATTCTAGCTACATGACCCGCCCACCTAAGCCTCCTAGACTTCATGACCCTAACAATGTTGGGTAAACCATATAAATTATGTAGTTCCTCGTTATGAAGTTTCCGCCATTCCCCATTCCCGTTCCTCTTGGGACCGAATATTCGTCTCAGGATCTTGTTCTCAAATACTTTCAGTCTACGTTCTTCCCTCAGAGTAAGTGACCATGTTTCGCAACCATACAGAACAACAGGCATGATTATCGTTTTATATATTTTAAGCTTCAAATTCCTCGACAGAATTCTCTGAATAATAACAGGGATTCCCTGCTTTCAATCGACATTTAATTTCTTCGTGGGTATAGTTTTCATCTGTTAATATTGATCCTAGATACTTCAAAGTATCTATTTTATCAAAATTATTATTATTATTTCCATTGGTGCCCAAAATACGACGTAAAACTTATATAATTTCCTATGTAAATTTAGAAATTTGCTACGTAAAAACCAAAGCCTTAAAAAAAACTATTTTCCATATTAATTAATACACTAAAATCAAAGATGGAGCCACGTATTCAACCCCGTTAAGAAAAGAAGACTTTCATCTACATTTTTTTCTTTTTTTAAAGATATCAGTACACTTTCCGAAAAAAAGGGTAATATATTCCTCTGCTTTGACTCCTTCTGAGAGCAAATCAGGAACAATTCGATTCTTTACCAGCATTTTTCTTGTTGTCGTATCTCTTTCGTGTGTATATTTCATCTTGCAGCGATTTTTGCAATTTGGTCTGCTCTCTTCCGTAGGTAAAAGCCTCTATAAATAAATGGAACTGCCCAGAAAAAACGAAGACCCCTGGCAACCATACGTATATTTGTCCAGGTTTTTTTTTTTTCCTCTCTGACCTCTTACCTTTGCAAGAAAAATGTTATTTATTAGAGAGGAAGGTAGTGAGGAAAAAAGTCACAACATAGTAACCGTTTTTAATTGCTATCATATTGATAAGTATTAAGCTACCCCCATGTCACTCGCCCACTAGCGCCAACTAGCGTTCTAAGCCATAAATTTCCGCCGCAACGCAAGGTTTACTTCATTTATTGGCGGAAACTGTACCTAAACACGCTAACTTCTAGACAACGCCAAACACCTTTGTTTAGTAGCTTGTCGTTATTAGATCCTGCAAGTAGAGGTAGATATTTAAACAATATTACAGATTTTCTTTTTGGAACTTTGTTCCTAAATGAATATCATTTACATATTTAGTGGGCAGTGGGGTAGAAAAATGAAATGAAATATTTAAGTATTACGTCCCACTAGGCTAAAGGAGACGGTGATGATGCGAAATGAATGAAATGGTGGAATGAAGCAAGTGAGAGAAAACAGGAGAACCCCGAGCAAACCCACGCACAAGGTGTTTGTCCACCACGAAGTTCATTTGGCACAAGTCGGGATCGAACTAAGGACTTCATGCGCCAGAGGTAAACGATCTACCACTGAACCACTGCGGCCTTTTTAGTGCGGCAGAGGCTAGGGATCAATGTTCGGTTTTCAAATGAAGGTTTCAGGAATCCTCAAGGGCTAGCCACCTCAACTGATATTTAATCATCCTAACTCGAAAACAATTAAAGTAACATCTTAATTTCACTATTTACTTTCGACTGACGATAAGAGAGAAGAAAGTTTGTTTTTTAGTTTAACGTCCCACTGTTATGTTCCAAGGCTAAGGGAGACGATGAAGATAAGAAAGATGATAATGTTGGAATGATGAGATTGGGAGGGAACAGGATAGCCCCGACAAAATCCACACACACATGGTGTTTGTCCACCACAAATCCCACTTAGTGTTAGCTCGGATCCAACCACGAACCCCAGACTTCAGAGGTGAGCGCTCCACCACTAAGCCACAGAGGCCTAAAAAATTGTGGTGATCATGAAAAACTCGTAACTCTAGATCAGCGTTTCCCAACCTTTTTTTTAACTTGCGGCACATTACAGATGTAACTCGAATTCTTGCGGCACACTCATAGATATTATTATTAATTGTAAATATAAAATACAGTGGTATTTTTTTCTCTGTGATTACTGATCTCCTTACAGAGAAGAAAGCTCGATCAGTGGTTTCCCCCCGTTATAAATCATTATGCCTATCTTCCATTCTAATTTAAAACTTGACAACAATTGCAATGAAATATAGGACTCAGGTTTCTAAAAACACAATTCCTTTTTCGAAAACTGTATCCAACCTTTCACGAAGAAGGATGATCAGTAAATAATGAACGAACAAATAAATCTCTTACTTTTAAAACACAAATGTAGGTAATTTGTATGCACGTTTACTTTGTCAAAAGGATTGAATGATATTTTAAAATTTCAAGTTACGAAATTGTCTGCAACAATAAAGAAGCAATAATGGTCATAACAATGATAACAAATACTTTTTTGAACATTAAAAATGTACAGAAAAGTAAGTCAGTATGAAACTTAAAATTGTAGATTCATTGTAGAGGTTCATAGTAATGTGAAATACAAATATACATTTTTTCCTATGTCTTGCAATTTGATTGATATAGAATTAATAATTTTGTTTCAATTTCCTCGCGGCACACCAGCGGCCCACTCGCGGCACGCCGGTTGGCAAACGCTGCTCTAGATTTTAGAGGATTTAAGCGTTTCATGACCTCTACCATTTAAATGACATACACAAAGTTTTTATTTTTTTTATTATTATGATCCTCTATTCATCTCGATGGGTACTCTCGTCTAGAGGTCATACTGTTCAACGTATCCAAACTAAATTTTCACCTTAAGATATTTTTATTAGATTATCTAGGGAGAGGGTCAAATTTTCTCCACATCCCAAAAACAAATATATACCGAATGGTGAAACTTAAAAAAAGCCATTTTTATCGTTAAGGTCGTTGTTTTCTACTTATTGTATCCAAGTTTCATTAACAACTCTATTATAAGATAGGGGGCCGCGGTGGCTCAGTGGTAGGGCGTTCACCTCTGGTGCATGGGGTTTCAGGTTCGATCCCAGCTCGCGCCAAGTTAACTTTGTGGTGAACAAACACCATGTGCGTGGGTTTTCTTGTTTCCTCCCACTTTCTTCATTCCACCATTTCCTTCATTTCTTATCATCACCGTCTCTTTTAGCCTAGCTGATATAAACGTGGGATGTAAAACTCAAAAATTTCATTTCATTTTCTATTATACGATATGAATCAGTTTTGTGGGGAAAAAAAATTGCGGAGTTGTTTACTCTTTGCTGCATTTTATTTTCGATCGATTTAGTTTATAGTTCATAAATAAATGTTTTATTAACAATTCTGAAATATGGAGTTAATTATTTCTACTAAAAAATTGAAAGTTCATTTCTCTTTTGTCAATTTTCTCGAAATCGTTTTATGCAGTTTTGTTCATATTAGTACGAAATATAGTAACTCCAACTGTAATTAAAGTTAGCGTACTGAAATAGTTTTTCCTCTCAAGGGTCCCATTTGCTATAAACTAAATAATAATCATACCTTTGTTGGAGAAATCTCGTATTTGTATTGATATTTTGTTGGTATTATTATTATTATTTGTTATAAACGTTCATACCTTAAATTTGTTATTACATCAGGGATGCAAATAAGCAACAAAATTTTACTAGCCCAAGAAAAAAATCCACTAGCCCACATCCAACAATAGAAATCATTTACTTACCTTCAGTATGATATTAAATATTCGCTCTCACTGATGAACCACTCGCCCCGGGCGAATGGTTATTAACAACCCTGCATGTATGTTGAATATACATTTCTCTGTTGTAAACTTTTGTTGAAAAATCTTCATAGTTTTGTTGTTATAAACATAACAAATTGTTAAAGATCATGGCGAAAAGTTCTCCCTTTTCTGCTTCGATTTTCTACAGTCAGCGACAAAACTCTTTCCGTTTGGTAAAATTTATTTTTTGAGTGACGGTGGTACGGCTGGAACCTACAACGGTGATATGGCTGGAAAGCACAGAAAATTACATTGTTTCTTTTTTTTAATTTACAGGAAAATGGACTCAAATTGTACTTTCATTCTGAACTTATTTACGAAACTAATTCCATCAAACGGAAAGAACTTTTGTCACTGACTGTACAACGTATAGCTGTTCCATAAATTTTTGTTCTTCACTTGATTTTCCTAAAAAGTAGTCAACCAGATAAACAATAGGCCTATATGTAGTACGAGATCTCAAGAACCCATTCGAATTTTGATCAAACTCGGCATAAAGAGTGACCTTGACTTGCTTAAAATGCATGTGGGAAAAGAAAAACGAAATGAAATAAAAATCTCTTTATTTGGAAGGGGATCGAACCAGGAGAGCTGCAGGCACCAGAAGTAAACGCTCTACCAGTGAGTAATCCTGTCCCCCTCCCATATGAAATATGAGTATTTGCCTTAGCAGTCCTTTTGACTCTCGAATTGTAGGCAATCGAATTTGGTACTCTTGCTCTCCAGAATTCTAATTGATTTTGACCAAACGTGGCACGAAAGTAGTCCTTGACTAGCTTAGGAAGCTATCTCGTGCGGATATTTGATTACCAAGTTATTAGCCATTGAATTTGAGATTCTAAATATATATATGAACAATAATTTGGAAATACATAGAACAAATCTGTTAAACATCAGAAATGGATAACAGCTAGCATAGATTAGCAACTTCTATTAAATATAGGGCGTAAATACTTTTCGTTATATTGCATATCTTGAGTCTATGAAATTCTTTTTGTAAAGAATATCACAATGATTGAACGTAAACAAGAGATAAGCTAATCTCAGCTGCAACGATGGAAGCTTCATTGACGTATTAAAGTTATAATTTATCTATTTCCTTATGAGATTTTTGATTACTAATGTGATAAACAACTGAAATACGATACATTAATGTAGTTTCCATCGGTGCATCTGCGATTAGCTTATCTCTTGTTTACGTTCAATCATTGTGATATTCTTTACAAAAAGAATTTTATCGACTCCAGATATACAGTATAATAAAAAGCGTTTATGGCGCACGTTTAAGAGGTCCCATCATGGCGAAATTAAAATACAACTAATTTTACAGTAATTATGTGATATCTTCAAATAGGTTAAAGATAATCGAAATGCGGAACAAGAGTTAGCTAGACAATATTATTTTACATGAAATACCGTTATCACGACTCACTTATCTGTTTTCGATTTCCAGCCATTTAGAAAATCAACATTTATTTTCGCGTTTCTAAAATGGCTGCAAACGGAAAGGTACTAGGTGACTCGTGATAACGGTCCTCATGCAAAATAATATTGTCTAGGGCGCTCTTGTTCCACATTTCGATTTTTTTTAAAAATCTATTTGAAGATATCACATAATTAGTGTAAAATTAACGGTATTTTAATTTCGCACTGATTATAAGTTCTTAGTCTATACTAGCTGAATGCACTCCTTCCTTTTAAGCTAAAACAATGAGTATGTGCTAAACTGCGAAGATTTGCTGAACTATGTGAAGGACAAATGATTTCCTCAACCGAGGAACTTGTGACTACTTGGTAGTCATTCTTAAAGAACAATTTTTACTTTGACAGTTACTCAACAAAGGAAATAGTACGGAAGTTCATTGAGTAAAATCTAAATTTAACACTCCACATGTTACGTTTCTATTTTTCTATTAAATAACGAGTGCATTTGAAATGTAGAAATTAACATATAAACGAACTTCTCAGCTCTGAGTGATAGCTTTAGTCGGTTTGTAAACAACATTCTTAAAATAAGATTATTCTAATTTTATAAACAACTTCCTCCTAATTTGCAAATGAAAAGGACTGGAAGTTTCGTCTCATGTGTTTCTGAAAGAACTTTAATAACATCATGCCACCGCTGCAAAGAAATCTAGACTGTTATAATGTTCAAATAAGTATACTGATCCTGAATAAAGTGGACATTACCTCCCACGCAGATCCAATGTAAAGCTAATTTTTTTTTTGTAGGTATCTAAACCCCGGGAGGAAGGGCATACTGGGATAAAATACTCCTCATTGGGTATTCCAACAGCGTATCGGAACATTAAGCTGCCAGGAAGTAGGTGGAGTGAGTTTACTTCCGGTTTAAAAAATAAAGGGCTCTCTATTGTAATATTACGTTGTCGGCCTGTCTTGAGAGACACCTGTGTTTTACAGGATTCCATGTTAACGAAACTACAAAAAAACGTTTTAACATCAGTCATCCAGCCCCCTGCTAATTCTATTTCCTACGTCAAAATACCGACAGTATTCCTCCCCCCTCTCTCTTCTTATACTATCCGTCATAAAAACTCACACGTAACATGTATATAACAGAGCAAAAAAAATTCATTGCCTTTCTCCACCGGTATATTGTAATTCTGGCTGGTTGGCCATTGTGAGAAACACAATGTGTTGGTATAAAAATAAATAAAATTGTGGTGAACCCCTCCCTTTCGGTTGCACCGTAATTACCCGCGTTGGTTAATATGTATGCCGTCATTAGCATACTTTTTATTTCATTAGGAATTAACTACCAGTCATTTTCGCCTCATTGTACCGCGAAACCTCATTTCCACATTGGTTACTGTACACAATACTTGAATGTCAGGTAAGGGTGGGAGTGAATAACATCTGCTCGTAGAAAGAGTAGACTAATTTTTTTTTTATACATTAAGAATAAAAAGAAACGATAATATGGATATTTTTTTGTCGTAAAATTATTCAATTTGAGTCTAATTTTCATAACAGAATAAAGTGGTTCAAAAATAAAATATTAAGACAAGCAACTCAGAGTAGAATATTGACCTATTAACGGCTTTGAACTTGATGTGGTGTGGCGGAATACGCTGCTCAAGGTAGAGCGCTCACCTCTATTGCAAGGGGCCCTAGTTCGATCCCTGTTGTGAGTTTGTAATGGTTAAGATCATTTTCTGGAGCCACGGTGGCTCGGTGGTAGAGCCTTCACCTCTGGTGCATGAGTTCCTTGGTTCGATCCCAACTCGCGCCAAGTGAGCTATGTGGTGGACAAACACCATGTGCGTGAGTTTTCCCGGTGTTCTGCCTCATTTCCTCCCACTTTCTTCATTCCACCATTTCATCTATTTCCCATCATCACCGTCTTCTTTAGCCTAACCGCATAACCATGAGAGGTAAAACTTAAAGATTTCATTTAATTTCAAGATCATTTTCTGAAGGTTCCCCCGTTCCTTTTTACATTCCCATTTCACAAATATTCTTTCATACTAATCCTTTATTTTCATTAATAATTCGTCTCCTTTAGTCTAAAGAGCTTAAACGAGGGAAGTAAAGCTGGAAATTGGATTTCATTTACCATGATGGTTCCCAAACCTAGTTTATCAGGTGACCCCCTTTCGAAAAACCCTACATATTTCATGCCCCCTTTGCAATGACGAAGACAAAATGTCGAACACGTATCATCTCTGAAGTTTGCTTAAACCAGTGGCAGATCTAGCTGGGGCCGGGGGCCAAGGCCTTCCAGTTTTTTTTTTTTTTTTGAGTGTTAAAAAGAATCTGAAGCTATTATTTATATATATATTTTTAAAAGTTCATAATAAGCATAACCTGGGTTCTGGCTGTTTCCCCCACTTTTTACTTTCTACATCCCCCACTGGCTAAACTTAAATTTTAATTGGTCTTTGGTGCTTTTGTCTTAATTTCACAATTTATTTGTCAGCAACTTGCACCTCGCCTTGCTCCTTCTTCACATACCCCTCCCACAGGTTGAGAATCAATCACTCATGTACAACATGGCTAATCAATCGTTTTATCACTTACTTTCTTATGGACTAAATTTATTTTTAGTAGATAAGTTCTACGTATTTTTTGTTATCCTAAAAAGTATTTTGTTTTCAGGATATGACTTATATCTGGAAAACTACATATAGTGTAGCCAAACCCAAACTATCACTTAACTCACTATTATGTACTTATTTCATAGAAAATACGAAAACTCGATTTAGGGGACGTTCAAAAGTTTTGTGGCCCTTGATCCAAAAACTAATTATTGGTCAAGATCGCAATCTTTTGATTCATTTTTTGGGTTTTCCTAAAATTCTTGTTTCAAACGTTTGACTAAGTCCAAACCGCAATATTGATGTTCTACAACCTAAAAACCAAAAGTTTTGACAGGAAAATATTACACACGGCTACGAAGAGGTCAAGATGTATCAATATGCTAAGTTTGATGACTGTCGGATAAGGTCACCTGAGGGCTACGACTGGAATGACCTAATTTTTTGATGTAGTGCGTGCGGTATCACACAGCCCTAGGCAGTGGCGGTTCTAGATCGAGGCCGGGAAGGCCTAGCCCAACCCCTAATTTTTTGAGTGACAAAAATAATTGAAGCTATCATTTATATATTTTTGAAAGTTTACAGCAACTGATGATACATTTATCATAGTCTGTGTCCTGTCTGGCTCCTCAGTTTTTAACTCATAGATCTTCCACTGGCTCCAGGGGGCGCATACAGGATGGGTCCACAGGGTTCCGATCAAGCTTCAAAAAGTTAGAAACTCAATATACTTTTGTACACTTTGGAGAGATGGAGTGGGAAGGATAACTGTGATCGTTCCTACATGTATAAGTGAATATTTTTATCTGCACCTTCTTCTGTTTCTCGCAAAATGTCATTTCTCTATGACTTACGGTTCCCGATATATGGCTCCTTAAACCTTCCGGAATTCGAACTTTGTTGGCCAATATCTGGGGTACAGTGGCCAATATGTGGGGGCCACCGGTTACTATTTAGTACCAAATGTTCACTACCCTCTTAGGTATTGATCAACACCAATATCATGTCTCTATAACTTACGGTTCCAGATATATGGTTCCTTAAATCTCCGGAAATCGGACATTTTTTGGCCAATATTTCGGGAACAGTAAGAATGACGCGAAAAAATCCATCACTTTCCCAGATAGTTTTTGATGTTCTATCGAATGGAGGACTCAAAATTGAAAAAAATAGCAACTAACACACACATACACACAAACATACAGAATTCAGTAACGAACTCTTTTAAGTTCGTTGAAAATGCGTTTAAACTAACCGAAACTAATCTGTCCTAATTTAAGAAACACTTATCAAAATTATGTAACCTAAACTGAACTTCATTAATCGAAAATAAACTAACCCTAGTTACGATTAATTACCTCTTAAAGTAATTGAAGCTACTCTAAGTTACATTTACGAAAGACAAACTTTACTGAAGTTACATTTAACTAGCATAAGCTAAACTTAAGTAAAACTAAATTATGCTAAGAGCTAAACCTAACTAAGTAACTCTATGGCCTAAGGAACCAGGAGATTCAATGCGCATTCACAAAAGCTCTCCACTGACTTCTATACTTAGCCAACTGGATCCAGTTTTTACTTTGTATTCTTATTTCTGCGAGATCCATCTTAATATTGTCCTCCCGTCTACACTCAGATCTTCCTAGTGGTCGTTTTCCGAATGGATTTCCGGTTAATTAAAAATAAATAATTCCTATTTTCGTTCATTCTGGCTACATGACCTTCCCAACTCTAACAATGTTTGGTAAATGATATAAATTATGTAATTCCTCGTTATGAAGTTTGCACCATTCCCCATTCCCCTTCCTCTTAAGTCCGAATATTCGTCTCAGGATCTTGTTCTCAAATATTTTCAGTCTAGGTTCTTCCATCAGAGTAAGCGATTATGTTTCGCAATCATACACAACAACAGGCATGATCATCGTTTTATATATTTAAAGCTTCAAATTCCTCGACAGAATTCACGACGACAAAGAGATTTTGAACTGAATAATAACACATTTGAGATAAATCTTCAGACAAAGAAGTGTATAGTGACTTTGTTTGTTTAGTACCACTGACACAAATCCCGGAGGGATAAGGGGGACATGTCCCCTCCAATCTTGAAACTGAAGGGGGCTGTCCCACCAAAAATCCGATTTAAAACGTATTTTTTGGGGGGAGAAATGTGATGATTTGTGTCCGATTGCCATAAAGGAAATTGAGGTGAAATTGATGTACCCCCAGAATAAGCCTCAAATCTGTCCGCCTCCCAATGTTCAAGACAAATCTGCTCCCCCTAATCCTCCACAGCATTGTTTTTCAATTTCATAAGTATTTTGAACATCGCTTAAAAAAAATGGGAACTGTCTTACTCGTCTCTCCACGTTGAAGACATATTTGCACTGCTGTTTAATACACACATACTAAACATAAGGAAAGAGTTGTGTAGTACCAGAATACAACTAATCAAGGCAGAAGGAGAGTGTTTATTCTAAGAAAATCCAAATTTTAATGTGTTTTTTCTTGTGTCACGCGTATTTTGCATTGGGGAAAAATAATAAGTATACATCTAGACCTATATGTTCTTTTGTGTGTGGGTACTATGAGTTAAGCAAATAGTATTAAGCGTATCAAAATATAAGTTTTAGCTACAAATTCTTGCTTGAATTAATTCCACCATGGAATTCATTCGTGGTAGGCAGCCATCTATTATTAAATAAAAGTGTTTATTTTATTTTTTTTAAAGTAACGATTAAAAGAAATTGGATGTCCACATGGATAGGTATACAAAAAAGAACAGGGAGTTGAGGGAGGGGGGGGGGCATCTAGCTTAAACATGATTCTTTCTGATTGAATGAGTTTGAAAATCCTGTGCGGCGGAGACTGTCGGTCGAGTAACAGCTTTCATTGTTGTCGCAACAATAGGACGTCCGCCACAGAAACTAGTGGTGGTGGTAGAATACGTCTGTTTGTGTTGGAAGCCGACAGAACAGAGAATATACAGGCGTTTTTTTTTAACTTAAAAAAAAGGAAATTAAAAAAACAGGTCATTGCTTTGCACTTGAATACTTGAATTTGGTTTTGAATGACGAAAATCGTGGAAATGAATAGAATCATCCATGCGAGGACATGTAGAATGAAAAGAGCTCGTACGGGGGAAGGAGTATAGGGGAATTGGATGTAAGGATTTCTAACAGTAATGGAAACAAACAATTGAAACACGTCGTCTATACTGTATATATATATTTAAAAAGTACAGATATAGCCTTCTTTATATTTTTTTTATCTATCCTCCCCACCACATTTTGTAAACAACAACCTAATTGTAAAAAGAAATAAATACAAAAAGTGAAGTGGTTTGTTTTCTGTAATCAGCTCTGAGTATCTTTCAGCTCAGACTTGATTCACAATGGAAGAGCTTAAAAGGAGAGAAATAAATACAATTTCCAATATCTATGCTGTTCTAATTTATAGTTTATTTTTAGTATTCTTACTAATATCCCTTTCCTAACTTACTAATAGAACTACAGGGTGGTTGCAAATTCAAAACCTTATTATCCTAGAAACTAGCATCAGCTCTAGATGGCGTTTAATACTGTTTACTAAAGTGAGGTTTACCATTTATGATTTCAGAAGTGATCCAGTGAAGGTCACAAAATAGTTGGTGTATACATCATAGAAGACAGAGTTAAAATTGCTGCCAGGTATGAAGTTCGGAGGTCGGAGGTGCAAGTGCAGAGATAGAATGGCCTGCACGCGGCCCCGATCTAACCTCATGCGACTTCTTCCTTTAGGGTTGGGCTAAGGTACAAGTGTACAAGTTAAAAGCAAGGGATATTAAGAGTCTTGAACAAATTATTCGTGAAGTGTTTGCAAATATTCCAGTTGAGATGCTAAGAAGAACCTAAAACATTCCTGTTAGTAAAACATTCCAGAAGTGTGCGGAAAATCCGGGTGCATACGTTGAAACATAATTTAATAACCAAATGATACACCCTAATAATGTACTCAATGAAAATAAAACTGTGATAGATTGTTTACTTTTTGAAACATTCATTATTACAAATAGATAGACTTTAAAATTTATTTATTTGTTTATTTATTTAAATCCGCTGACTCCAACAGGAGAATCCCAATTACAGGAGTCTTAGATAAAATATTACATCTATGTTATCAATTTAAAACAAACACTAGAATAAAAAAATACAAAAAAATAGAAACACAAAAATAAAAAATACAAACACGCATAAGAATGTCAACATACATAAGTATTCATGTTTCGAGACCTATTACCATTACTACCTACTTGATTATGTGCTGCAATTTACAGACAGGGGTTTACATATACTCCAAATTTACATAAGTTTCCACCAAAGTACAATAGTTTTTCACTTTACAACTAAAATCCAAATCACATATTTTTACTAATTTGTTGTATGCTTCACACATTGCAAATAATGGTGAACTTTTATATCCCACTGTTTTGGGTATTTTATTTACTAAAAGATTCCTATTTCTTAATTTACATGGGGTAGCGTTAAAGCATATTCTTTCCAAAAACGTAATATCATCAATTAATCCATTCATAATTTTATATAGGAACATTTGCTGGGCTACAATCCTTCTGTTTGTTAATTTGACATAGTGAAATTCCCTTAATAAACCACATATACGAAATTTTTCTCTGATATGATGAAACTGAATATTTTTTGAAATATAAGTATCTTAAAAATTTCTTTTGTATTGCTTCAATTTCATTTTTTGTGACTTACAACTTGGTGACCATACTATTGATGCATACTCAAATTTGCTTCGAACTATTGAATTATATAATATTTCAATAACTGATAAATCATGGATATTTTTTTTGTACTTCTTATGATAAAACCTAACATTCGATAAGCATCATTCGTTATATTATCAATATGAGTTTTAAATGACAAGCTATTATTAAAATATACACCTAAGTCTTTAACCTCATATTTCCTTTCCAATTCAACACCATTTAAGTAATATTTACAATCAATATAGCTCCGCTTTTTAGTTATTATCATAAATTGACATTTTTGTAAATTTAGATACAACATATTTTCAACACTCCAATTGTAGACTTCCGCAATATCGGATTGTAACATATATTCATCATTCTTATTTTTTATTTCTTTATACAATTTTAAATCATCCGCGTACATTATACAGTTCGAATGTTTAATTTTAGACGGTAAATCATTTACATATATTAGAAAAAAATAAAGGTCCTAAGTTAGAGCCTTGCGGTATGCCAGAACTCATTTGATAAAAAGAAGACTGATGACCGTTGTGTGAAACATATTGTTTTCTATATTCAAGATACGATGCCACTAATTTTAAAAACAACAAACTCAAACCAAAATTTGACAATTTATTCAATAAAATATCATGATTAATTTTGTCAAATGCCTTTGAGAAGTCAAAGTATATAGTATCCATTCTATTTTGTTTATGCAATGCATCCTGTACATCTTCAACAAAATTAATCAGATTTGTAACAGTTGATCTACCTGTAAAAAATCCATGTTGGTTCTGATAAATAAAAGACTTAACGTGATTAAAAATACGTATATAGAGTATATATTCTAGGGATGGCCAAAATTTTCCGGAATCCGGATTCCGGAAATTTTGTTTTCCGGAATCGGAAAATTTACTTTCCGGAATTCGGAAAAATTCCGGATTTCGGAAAAATTCCGGAATTCGGAAAAATTCCGGAATTCGGAAAAATTCCGGATTTCGGAAAAATTCCGGAATTCAGAAAAATTCCGGAATTCGGAAAAATTCCGGATTTCGGAAAAATTCCGGAATTCAGAAAAATTCCGACATTCGGAAAAAATCCGGAATTTAGAAAAAATCGGAATTTTTCCGAGATCCGGAATTTTTCCGATTTTACTTTCGGGATTCCGGAAAGTAAAAATTCTGGAATTGGCCATCCCTAGCTAGTAGCTGTTAAAAGAGAAACACAATAATGAATATATATACTGTATTAGTTTCTTGTAGTTGGATATGTCTTTATCACTTACGTAGACAATTGCTACTTCAGTTATTTACTGCTTTATGAGAAGGTCTTATTTTCACACACAAAAAAGTCGCCGGTATGTCTCAAACATTATCGCGTTCCCACCTGCAGCTGCTCCAAAGCACTGCAAACTACTTTTTAATCAGGCGAAAGGCAGTGAAGGAAAAGAAATCTCAACAAATATTCTAATAACATTCGCTTATTGTCAACATACCTACAGTGAGCGCAGAAAGTGTTCGTACACCGTGCATACTTTATATTGAAAACAGCTAGCATGAGAACGGGAGGTGGAAAATATATATATAACCAGAATTAAGACTACACATTCATACATTTTATTTCTATATACAAGAGAAAGGCCAAACAAAGACAATCACTGTTTTGCTCAGAAGAAAAGAGAGAATTCCTTTTTTGTAAACGCAAAAAGTCACCGTACACTTATGATTGAATTAATGCTTATAAAGTATATTACGTTATTTATTATTTTGTGGGATTACCCTGTGCGTTAATGATTGTCTGTAGTCTTCGTGGCATTGATTTCACCTGTAGTAGTTCGTAGTTCTGTAGCTTCGGGACTATAGAAGTCAGTGGAGAGCTTTTGTGAACGCGGCATTGAACCTCCGGGTTCCATAGGCCATAGAGTTAGTTAGTTAGTTAGTAGCTTCGGGACTGATTATGTCCCATTCTTCTTGAATAGCTTTTCTCAGGCCTTCTTTAGTAGAGAAGCTGTGCCTTCTGATTCTTGTCACCAGAACAGACCATAGATGTTCTATGGGGTTCATGTCTGGGGATTGGGGAGGTGTGCGAAGCTGTTTCAAGGTATTATAGAGTAGCCACAATCGAGTATTTTCCACTGTATGTTTGGAGTTGTTGCCTTGCTGAACAATAAATTGTTTTCTGCGCACTAGTATGGAGATTTTCCTTTAATATGTTAATATACACTTTGTGGATCATCACTCCATCGATAAAGTGGAGACGACCCACTCCTGAGGCACTCATACAACCCCAGACGAGCACGGACCCTCCTCCGTGTCTTACTTTAGGGACGAGATTTTGAGGATTCATCTCTGTATTCACCTTGCGTCATACCATACGCCTCCCATTGGATTCGATAAGATTAAATTTACTTTCGTCCGAAAATATGACCCTATTCCAGAAAGAAGCCTGATCCCTTATCTTTATACTCTTTTTCAAACTTTAGTCTCTTTATACGATTTGTCTTGTTCACCCATAACATTTTCCTGGCTATCCGAGCATGATACCCTACAAATATTCCGCACTGTACTGGCTGATACTTTAACACCGCGTGTTTCCAGATCCGTTGCCAATTGCACAGCACTACTTTTCGGAAACTTTTTTCTTTCCCTAATAATGTAACGTTTATCTTGTTCACTCAACACTCTTGGTCTTCCAGGTTTTTTTTGTTTTTTTGTTTTTTTTTTCGCACAGTGATAGAAACATTATACATCGCAATTATTGTTTGTACTGTTGAACGAGGTCTGTCTGCAAGGTTTGCTATCTTTCTCAAAGATTTACCCTTCTTATGCAATTTAATAATTACTTTTCTTGTCTCCTCATTTGTTTCTGTTCGGTTGCTTACCAGTTTTACAGCCCACCGTGCAGTTTTTTCACTCCTATTCACAACTAAACTCGTTCTGTTATTCGTCATGCTATAAACAGAGGTGTATAATCAGGTGAATACTAGTGAACCCCAGTTGTGGTATCTTTGTTTCGTATTCGTACGTCAGGTGTACGATCTCTTTTTGCGTCTACTCTATACACTTTCTACGGAATTTATTTACTTTCTGACCATTAAACTTGTCTTTTTGTTCTTTATTGGTATATTCATAAAGCTTAGTTTTCATTATTCATATTGTGTGTGTTACTACACTTCTTAAATTTTCTGTTTCTTTTTCGCAAGCATTCTCGTTTCAATAGCATAGGTGTACGAACACTTTCTGCGCTCACTGTATGTACAGTAAATACAAATTTATAATTTTTGACTTTACGAAGTATACAATGTAATTGTTCAATAATTAACATAAGCAGGCATTCATTAATTTATATTAATATAATAATTAATAAAACTAATAAGCGGGTGATTGATGACTCAGTGGTAGAGTTTTCATCTATGGTATTCTAACCCAGGACATGTGGGTTTTCGATGGCTGATTTTGTGTTCGAAAATTTTTCCGGTGGTAGGCCTACTCTTGGTTCCCTTTCTTATATTTGTTCCATCATCACTCATTATCGAATTTAGTTTATCAAAACTCTATAGCCATATATTCATTCTGTCCGTCAGTGAAACAAACAGTCTCAAGTACTATCTGATGGATTACCATCAATTTTGGCCACGATGTACAGAGTCAATAGTTAAGAATCGAGTTCCCTGATGAATGTAATATTCAAACCGGAAGCGGTACAAATCAACCATTTCCGGTTTTAACGTTAATCATTATATAGTAAATATGGTAATAGATAGCGAGAAACGGTTTCCAGTAATCGACATATATAACATTCATGTAGATAGAATGTTACCCAATTTGTGCATCTGCTGAAAATAATGAGCTTAGGTATTTAGAGAGCATTTTCCGCTTTAGAAAATGTGTGCTTGGTAAAAAATGTAGAGAATTAGCTGAGTCAGGCACGTAGCTAGAATATGGTAATAGGAAGGGGGGGTCTGTCACGAAATACTGTGGTTATTTACCAGGGGCTCAATCATTCTAAATTATTTTATTGGCAACATATATTGGTTCGTTTAGCCAAGATTTCTAATGGAGGGATGATATGAAATACTGTGGTTACACACCAGAGGCTCGATCAATCTAAATATTTTACTGACAACATACCCATATTGATTGGTTAGGACAATAAAATGAGGATATATTAGTATGTATTTTAATAAGAAGCTATGAAGATATCTCGAGTAAAAAATTATAAAAAAGTATTTAAAAAGATATAGTCTTCCGAGGTCATTCGAACGGTGTCGAGAATTTTGCGTCTGGGAAATTTGCGCCCTACCTCAAGAACAAGGAAAATTGCGCCTGCAATGTACCTCCACCGGGAAGTTTGAGCCCTGCGAAATAAAAGAACCTATTCGAGCTTACGCATTTGCTCGGAAGGGCTGACATTACAGCATAAACAATCCTCCCCCCACAACCATGCCATTTGTGATTTATTTTCATTGTGGCTATATAAGGGGAGAATAAACTTCAATATAAGCCAAAAGAACACAACGGATCAACGCAATCACTGCTTCTTCCAGAGATGATTTTGGGGGAACACTGGCCTCCCCAGAGCTCTCAAAGTGCCCCCTCGGAGGAGACCAAAATAATACGTCTATAATATAATAATAAATAGAATAGTACCAGCAGTGACCCCCTCCGGAATACTAAGTGTGCCCCCCGGAACATTTTTTCTGAAAGAACGACTGAACGCAATTGTGTGTTTAAAGTGTAATTCCAGCAAGTAAACACACTGTACATAGTTTTCTTGATAATATTACTGAACTGATTTTAAATTCACTTTACATTTTCTTTTCTATATTTTGTGTCCTAAAAAGCCAAACAACTCGCAAGGATTGTGAACAGAGATATCTGGGTAGAGCCAAACAGCCTTTTGTAGATTAAATTATACTCTTTGATTATATTAATAAATAATTATATATCAGTCATTTATACTTTTATTGTAAATTTTGTAGTATAATGAAAAATTGTATTTGTATGGATTGCCCTTCAGTGAACTAAAATTGTATTTTTTTTTTTTTCATTTGTTCGGAATATTATAACGGATGGAGTAACTCGCTGAGACGATGAGAGGCAAGCCTAGTTCAAGTGTGAGTGGAAGTTACTTTACACAGTAGAAAAATAAGTTGAATTGTAGGGCGCTAACATCCCAGTACAAATATATAGCCGGCGCATTTTCCCCTCTTTTTGCGGTAGGGCGCAAACATCCCAGTGCAAATATATTGCGAGCGCATTTTTTCCAATTTTTGTGGTAGGGAGCAAATTTCCTGGACGCAAAATTCTCGCATTCAAGGGAAATATAATGTCCGTGAAGTTGACAAGCCACTTATGTCAGACTCCAATTTCGACTTTAAACGTCGCTAGTGCTATGTTAGTGTTCGATAGTGACGCAAATCGTTAGCACTCCACAGATAACGTGTGCTTTTTAAATAATGGATATGTCTTCTAACTGCATGCCAACACGCCCACTTCTAAGATTCATCTCAAAAATGAGGTTAACCGTTAGAGCAAGTAAGTGCTCATTAGTACCATTAACATTAACGTTAATGCCTCCATTGTACGGCCCTTTGAGTAATAATTACACCACGTATAGTCTCAATGGGTCCCTATATTCTCGCGAACATTCTGACGTGCCCAAGTTAGTTACTTTTTTTTGGAACTATTGTTTATCTGTTATTGTTTATTGTTTATTGCTAGTCTGCAGAGTAGTCCTTACATTAATATGCCATTGTCCTTGATAATCATTGCGTATTTACAAGCAGTTTGTTATTACTGTTAGAAGATATCAAAAAACAACAGATAAAATCTACTACTTAACGGTTCATATTTTTCTTTTACAGTACACAAACGATTAATAATAATAATAATAATAATAATAATAATAATAATAATAATAATAATAATAATAATAATAATAATAATAATAATAATAATAATAAGACTATTCCAGCATAAAAGTTATCAATTGCATCACACTGGCAACAAGCGACGCATATTTTAACTTCATAAAAATTCGTTTCTCACGATTTTCTGGAAAACTACGTATGATATCTTCATTCTGTCAAGTTGTTTATCTCAGTGTGATATATGTATTACCTCTGGACAATATCACAGTAAAACAAAAATTAAATATTAGGAGTGCATCGTACTTTTGGACTACATCTCATTAACCATGGGAAGATTGAGTAGTGTATACTTTAGGATGTAAGTTTCAGCTTAACTTGCATCATACATTCTTAGGATTACAAAAAGGAAATTTGTTCGTTTGCATTTGAACAAAATTCTTAGGATTACAAAAAGAAAAAATAATTTTTCCGAATTCCGGAATTTTTCTGAATTCCGGAATTTTTCCGAAATCCGGATTTTTTCCGAATTCCGGAATTTTTCCGAATTCCGGATTTTTTCTAAAATCCGGAATTTTTCTGAATTCCGGAATTTTTCCGAATTCCGGAATTTTTTCGAATTCCGGAATTTTTCCGAAATCCGGGATTTTTCCGAAATCCGGGATTTTTCTGAATTCCGGAATTTTTCCGAATTCCGGATTTTTTCCGAAATCCGGAATTTTTCTGAATTCCGGAATTTTTCCGAATTCCGGAATTTTTCCGAAATCCGGAATTTTTTCGAATTCCGGAATTTTTCCGAATTCCGGAATTTTCCGATTTTACTTTCCGGATTCCGGAAAGTAAAAATTCCGGAATTGGCCATCCCTAATATATTCTAATACCTTGGCTGGAGCACAAATTATTGATATCGGTCGGTAATTTTCAATTTTATTTTTTTCTCCACTCTTAAAGATTGGACTAATACGAGATACCTTCCAGGTATTTGGAAACATCTGTTTTTTAATCACCAAATTATATATATATAACATAAAGGACGCATTAAAACCTCCGAGCAACCCTTAATAATATAAGGTGGATATTCCATCTATTCCACATGTTCTCTGAGGTTTTAAATTACGGATAGCGTTTTGATATTCTGTCACATTTACAGGATCTAATTTTAGTGTACTATATAATTGAGAATAATTGTTTCTGTCATTCACTCTATAAGTTGATGGAAAATCATGCTGTAGAATAACAAATTGGGTTTTGAGAATAGAGAAATGTGTGGGACACATGGCTTAGTAGTTATAGACCCGTTCATCGCTGGTTCAAAAGTGAGGTCCTTGGTTTTTATCTCAGTCAGTTGCAGATAACCAGGATATTTTCACCACTGCATTGGTAAAATAAATAAATAAATAAATAAATAAATAAATAAATAAATAAATAAATAAATAAATAAATAAATAAATAAATAAATAAATAAATAAATGAGTAAATAAATAAATAAATAAATAAATAAATGAGTAAATAAATAAATAAATAAATAAATAAATAAATAAATAAATGAGTAAATAAATAAATAAATAATAAAATCTTTCAGTTTAACGTTCCATGATTATTCATATTAGGCTAAAGGAGACAATGATTAATGCAAATGAATGATAATGGAATAATTGGTAGAATGAAAATATTGGAGGAGGAAACCCTCGGACACGATGTTGTCCATCACAAGTTCACTTGGTCGGGGATCGAACCAGGGACCGCACGAACTAGAGGTAAACGCTCTACACTGAGGTGCCGTACCCCTACCACTACAATCCTGACTAGGGCTTTCTCTGGCGGTACGCAAAGGCATACAATACAGGTACTTTTTTTAAAAAAATAATACTAATTTCACTAGCTATTTTTCACTACGTGATGAAAATTTCAATTTAAATAGATTTGAAGCCTTGGAGCAAGATTCTATTATGCGAATTTAAATATAACTCTATCCACCATCAAGGGCGCCGATCCTGGGGGGCCCGCGCCCCCCAAAGCTCATGTGGGGCCCCTTTTGTATTTCTGAATATACAATATTTGGCATAATTTGAATGCAATTTGTCTTAAAATCCTTACATATATACCTTCTGCATCTGAATGGGCCCCCCAAATTTACAGAGAAATCGGCGCCCTTGTCCACCACGACTCTGGAACTTATTACATGAATAATTAACATTTTCTGCCCAAAGTTTAATACAGTTATTAAAATTAAAATAAATATTTATTCGTGTGTTTATATGTTCCTAAGACATCTCTTTCATTGAGTGTCCAATGAAGACAACGACAAGTTGTCGAAACTGTAACATTTTATTTTGGTTTTAATATGTAAAGTTTATTTAGCTCTGGCCAGAATGTGTTACTTTGCATGAATTTAAAAGGTGATCAGTAGGGGGCAGCACATGCTAAGTTCTAACACATTTAATTTTGACGTTTGCGTTTCCAGCCAATCAGAACGCGTAGAATAACTTATTTATGACGAATACCGGCATCTCTTTTTCTAACTCGTCACAACTGTACTATCTATATACAGTATTAAAATGCTAGGTTTATATGTTTGTGGTCAAAAAAAGTTTATATATTTGTGGCCAACTTTCGACAATGAGATCTCAAAGACCACAAAGTGCTAGAAAAGTGCCGTTGTCGTTGGTCGATTCTAAATTTTGTGTAGGCCTACATTTACCAGTTCGTCGTTTTGACCCTATTAGTTTAATATTGCCACTAGGACGTTAAGGTTGATATCCTTGTGAAAGGCAACCGGTAGAGGAGCTACGTATAGCGGGTTGAAGAACATTTCAGGCGTTTTGCTTTAATCTGAATGACAAAACCTATTGCAAGCTGGCAACTTTAAAAGCTTGTGGACCCACAATAAGGTGTACTCGGATATGGAATTATAAGGAAAAAATATTTGCATTTGGTATCATCTATCACATATCCAAGTTTGCCACACAAACTCACCCCAACATTCTATATATTAACCCCTTCACATATGACTTTTTCGGTTTTTTTTTTTTCAATGCTGTAAACATCTATGCCTATTCTGGCGCTTACTTAAACTAACAGATATTCACAAAGTACATGAAACCTGTAAGCTTCTCTCTTCTATTGACAGCAAGCAAGATACAACCGCTCAAACATCGAAACGCGTGACACGCGTCAAAATACAGAAGTGAAAAGTGAAAAGCAACGCGTCCAGCGCGTCAAAATATGGCAAGGGGTTAAAATACTACGTTTATGTATTTGTCTATAGCGATTCACTCCTTTATGAGTCTTCATATTCTTTACTTGTATAAGTGAAGGAACTTGCACAGACATACTGAGAAGTGGGAAGGAGATTCACTCTCATATTAGAACTATGCGTTGTGTAAATAGCGAAGGTTCAGCTAGTTGTAATCAAGTTTGCGTAGAATTTATGAATCGGGAAATAAGAAGGGATGCTGAGAAGTCTCTGGCTTTCGTTAGAAAAACAAGTCAAAGTCAAAGTTTTATAATGGATTTATTCAACATATTTCCCTTTAAATTCGATGTATTTTTTTTGTTTCAGTCCTGCAGTCTGTTTAATCCCTCCATTTATTTTTTTTTTTTTCGGTTGGATTTGAAATCATGCATTTCTATCTGCTTCAGAAATGTTCCTGAACTTTTCTCCCTTCAGGAGGTTTCTCTCTCTCTTTTTTTTTTTTTTTTTTTTTTTTTTAATTTGGGAATAAGTGATAGTCAGAACGATATAAGTCAGGTGAAGAGGGCGAGTAATTCCAAGATTCAAACCTTAATGTAGGCAATTTATCCATTGCAAACATTGTTCGTGTGAGGGGATACACTATCATAAAGGTAGAGAACTTATCGGGACAACTTTCTACGGCGTATTTTCTTCGACTCTGTGTGAAGCCCATCTAGTAATGATGCATAATAAACTCCGGTTATGGTGACACCTTGTAGACAATCAACAAAGATTACCCCATCCTGATCCCAGAAGACATTAGCAACAACCTTACAACTGTCATTTTTGCACCCGAAACTTCTTAGGCAACGGCGAACCATTGTTACACCATTCTTTCGATTGTTTTTTGGTCCCTGGAGCATACAAATAAATTCATGTCTCATCATCCGTGACCAGTGATTCTTTCAGACATAATGTTCCGGGGGGGGGGCACATTTAGTATTTCGGGGGGGGGGGCACTCTTGGTACTATTCTCATTATTATATTATAAACGTATTATTTTGGTCTCCTCTGGGGAATGCACTCTCAGAGCTCCGGGGAGGCAGTGTCCCCCAAAAAACATGTCTGGAAGAAACACTGTCCGTGACCAAATGTGCAACAAAATTAGTTACATCTTGCTTAAAACGGCTGAAAATGTCTTTGGAAGCAAGCACTCTTGCATGGTTCTAGTCTGCATGCAAACATTTGGGCACCTTTGGCAAGAAGTTACCTCATCTCAAAATGATTACGAATATTGACGCTAACGCGTGCATGGGAGATGCCTAGATCCTCTACTATCTCTTTTTTTATTTTCTTTTAATCAGAAATGCGTCGGTTAGAGAGAATAATTTCATGCACTGTTTAAATTGTTTCTGGCACAATCATTGTGAAAGGTCTCCCAGGAGTGGGGTTAATTTTCAGTGTGAAAACGCCCTGTTCTAAGTTTGACAACCAGTTTCTTAACAGTAACATAGTACGGGATGTGGACTCTCCTCTCATTTGCAGCATCTCTTCATGGATGGTCTTTGCAGATTTTTCCTGGAGTAAAAGAAACTTGACAATTCCTGTAGTTTCAACATCATTGAACTAGCCATTTTTACACCTCATCTGCAAGAAAAATAGATCCATTAGTTCCAATGCTGTGATATTGGGTCACGAACATATAAAAACATATAATTTTCAAACAAAATAAAATATATTCAAATTGGACAATGGGAAGGATTTGAAGCTAAAGAGTTTTCAGTATCTACTCATAATATACTATATTATACATTTTCGATTAAGAAAACAGTTTCTTTATTGCAAACCACTGACTAACTAACTCTATGGTTTTGGAATACGAATATTCAATGCCACTTTCACAAAATATCTCCATTGACTTCTGTCCTTAGCGAACTTGGAATGATATCTTGTATTTTCAGCGTAATTTTAAATATCTTTTCTTATATTTCCGGGCAATGTATGATTTTAAAATATCCACTAACCAGTTCGAAGATGAAGAAGAAAATACGAAAAAGAAATAGAATCAAAATTGATTCTAATATGATGATTTGATGAGTTTTTGTCTTTAGGTTGTCATAACAACGTTTTGGAAATAAACGATATAATTCAGGAACCATTATATAAAAAGATGTATGCATAATGATAAAGGTGTGTATTTATTTCAATAATTGTGTGCCACAATAAAAGCAAGGAAAGCTAAATGCAATATACACTGTTTTAAGAGATTTTAGTAATATAATCTAGCTATAATTATGACTGAGGACCTGTGTATAACGAGTTACGTTATAAACTGGATCCAGTTTCTACTTTTTACTATTATTTCTGCTAGATCCATCTTTATATTGCCATTTCATCTGCACCTAGGTTTTCCTAATAGACGTTTTCCAATTGGATTTCCAGTTAAAACTTTAAAAGCGTCCCTACTTTATTCCATTGTGGCTACTATAGTGCTGCCAAAATGTCTCGAGCCGTGGCAAAAATGCGAACTAAAGCTCACACCCTCGATACACCCACGCGTTGAGCCAATAAGGATTCAGCTGTTGCTGAGCGAGAGAGCCTTAGCGAAACGGAGTGGAATTCCTTCAGCCGATAGCAGCGCCTGGAACGTAAGACTAGGTATCAAGTCAATGTGGTCTATCTATAGACCTGCCTACCTAAGCCTCCTAGATTTCATGACCCTCACAATGTTTGGCAAACGGTATAAATTATGCAGTTGTTCATTATGAAGTTTCCGCCATTCTCCGTTCCCGTTCCTGTTGGGTTCGAATACTTGTCTTAGGATTTTATTCTCAAATACTTTGAGTCTGCATTCTTCCCTTAGAGTAAGCGACCATGTTTCACAACCATACAGCACAACAGAAATGTTTATCGTGGACAATTTATGCCCTTTAAAGGGGCAAACTACTAAATATTTTTTCAAAAGCTAACATTTTTTCTTTTGCCCGTTTTTCTTAAGTGGAAAGAGATAATGAAATGTAACTTACCACAATAATAGATAATATTAGTCTACACCCGAAAATACGAATCGCAAGAATAATCAGTATTGCCATCCATAGAAATTACGGTGTAGTCAAAATATGAATTACCCAAAAATCTAGGTTAAGAGAGAGACTAGAAAAATGAACTCAACGGTAATTGATGACTTATCATGTTGTCTTGGTCCCTTGTTAACCACTTTTTAGATAATATTTGTATTTATTTTGTAATAACTTTCATAACTTATTACAAAATAAATATTACAAAATAAATACAAATATTATCTAAAAAGTGGTTAACAAGGGACCAAGACAACATGATAAGTCATCAATTACCGTTGAGTTCATTTTTCTAGTCTCTCTCTTAACCTAGATTTTTGGGTAATTCATATTTTGACTACACCGTAATTTCTATGGATGGCAATACTGATTATTCTTCCGATTCGTATTTTCGGGGTAGACTAATATTATCTATTATTATGGTAACTTACATTTCGTTATCTCTTTCCACTTAAGAAAAACGGTCAAAAGAAAAATTGTTAGCTTTTGAAAAATATTTAGTAGTCTGCCCCCTTAAATTGGACGACGATGCAAAGTGAAGCAAAGTATAATTTTGAAAAGGAACTTAGATTTCATGTATACGTTTGTCTTATCTAAATTTACTTTTGTCGCTACAAATACATTGTCAGCGTGTTATGGGCCTTCGTGCTATGCGTTTACAAACTACATCGGTACATATGTTACAAAGATGATGTCTGTAGATAAACAGGGAAGGAGGCTAAGTTAAAGATCCGGTGACATGTATGATATACAACAGAAACAACAACAGAAGAAACATATATATAGATAATTAAAAAAGGAATTAACACAACAAGAACTATCTAAATTTATAGCAAGAAGACTACAACCGGATACCCGCAATTTGTGCAACAGTGCGAAAACATCTTCCTGTGAATTCCACTTAGTAGATAGTGTTTAAAATATCCTAATGGTGCCCTGCACTGTAGAACCGAACAAAAGTTTTTTTTTTTTTTAAGGCTTCGGGATTTGACTACGATTTTTGATCGTATTTTATTCATCAATGGGGAATTACTCTTAAGATTTAAAGAAAATAGCCTACCATGTTCGCAGTGGTGCCCACCTCCCCCCCCCTCATGTCCATGATGCACCCCCCTCAATTGTCTATCCGTAGGTGTTCTTCCATGAAAAAAAATTTTGCTATTAATTTTTACACCTCCTCAAACATATTTATATAGATTTTAACCCCCCCAAATATTTCAATGACGCAGTTTGCGTCATAGCCCCCCCCTTGTGGCCACCCCTGATGTTCGTACAAATCGGACATTTTTTAACGGAATTTATTCTGAAATATTTTGTTACAATTTTGGTTATTTATTGCTTTTCCTGCGTAATTTCACCTGATGCAATAAGAATATTTGGGATAACCGTAGTCCAATGGTAAGAACGTTCGATTCATGTCCACGTGGTTCCGGATTCATGGATTCATGCTCCCGGGTTCGATTCCCGGCTAGTGCTTTCCTAATTTTCGGCTTTTACCCAGCGTCGTGAGGCAAAACTGGGAACTTACGGGAATGAAAGACGTGACGACCAGTAGACCCCTAAGTCTAGAAAGCTCCCGATAGGCTGGTTAACGATAGGACGACGCGATGTGTTCGTCGCTAGGTTAGACGTAGTTCCGCCAGTCGCTAATAGATGGCGTGGAGTGGCTCAGGCCCACAAATAGGGCTTTTATGCCAAGTGTTTTTTTTTTTTTTAAATAAGGATTTTGACCAAAATGAACGCTGGGACTGTCGAAAATCATAGGGTCACAGGGTTATGAAATTTGTCATTTACAAAACTTATTTTAAAGATGGACTAAATTGACACCCTGACACGTTGGTAGGGATGCGCCCGACGCAAGATTTGTGGCTGTCTCGTCTCAAAAATGTGCTGTAAAAGTGATGTCTCGACTCGAAAAAGTATATTTCTCTATTGGAAGAGCCGTGTCTCGACTCGAATTTTGTCAGGAAAATCCTGTCTCGACTTGTCTCGTGCGCATCCCTACACGTTGGAATCTCAAACAATAGGAATAGTTAAGAAAATCTTTAAAAAGATATACATTATACAAGTACAGTGTTATTACAAATTATATTCCAGATTCCAGAAGTTTTGTATAACAGTCAGACAGGTAGAAGTGCTATCAATGGAAACAGAAACTCAAAAAAGTTTGTTTTATATTTGGTTCACATCACATACTTTTAATATGAGTTCACTTTATCATGGGACACATATCTAAGCTACAGACTTGCCATACACGTTCTAATACGTTATTGAGGGCCGCGGTGGCTCAGTGGTAGAGCGTTCACCTCTGGTGCATGATGTCACGGGTTCGATCCCGACTCCCGCCAAGTGAACTTTGTGGTGGAGAAACATCGTGTGCGTGGGTTTCCTAAGGGTTCTCTCGTTTCCTCCCACCTTCTTCATTCCACTATTTCTTTCATTTCTAATCATCACTGTCTTCTTTACCTTAGGCGGCATAACCGTGGGACGTAAAACTCAAAGATTTCATTTTTTTTTTATTTCTAATACCTTGTAAGACTGTCTGTTTGCTTTGTCGCCCGCTTTCAGGGCCTGCAACAATTTGAAACGGTAAGGAACGAACAACAAAGATTTTAAACCACAGTAAAATGTTCTGCACAGTTGGTTATGGAAGTCTCCTTCTTTGGTGGTTGCAGTGGTGAATTGTTGTCGGGACTGCCACCGCTCAGGAATGCTTTATATTACACCCCGGACTTTTCAAGTAACTAATCAGCTGTTTTCGAAAATTTAATATCGCTGAAAAATTTAGAAACTACTAGAATAGGCTCTTTTTTTTTTTTTTTTTTTTATAGCACGCTTCGCATCTAAAGGATGGATCTGTCTGTAACGCGTTCTTGCCATGTCACGATTAAGTTGCGAGTTACAATATGCTACGAAACATAGCAAAACGTTACACTACTCACAAATCACTGTAACACACTTGTTCACGTGTGGCAACTAAGCGCTTGAAATACCCGCCAAATAGCAATGACTTCATTTGATTGGCTGGCTGATATCTAACGTCACCTATACGACACAACCAATAAGACGTCTATTGGATTAAAACGTTCACGTGAGTGCTAGCAGAAAATACTTTAAAAGCCAAGTGCATTTCCGGGAAGTGTGCCAAGATAAAACAAACGTACTCTAGTAAAATTAACTTCTGAAAATTGCCAACTAATGCAAAATTACAGTAAATGAAAACATTTACCTCAAAGAAAATGAGAGGGCCGCGGTGGCTCAGTGGTAGAGCGTTCACCTCTGGTGCTTGGGGTCCCGGGTTCGATCTCAGCCCCCGCCAAGTGAACTTTGTGCGTGGGTTTTCTCGGGGTTCTCCCGTTTCCTCCCACTTTCTTCATTTCACCATATCATTCATTACTCATCATCACCGTCTCCTTTAGCTTAACCGGCATAACCGTGGGACATAAAACTCAAAGATTTCATTTCATTTTTCAAAGAAAATGATCCTTTTATAACAGATTCGAAAATCGAATAACAATAGGCTAACAATCATTCGATCAACTTGAATGCTTACAACTATTAGAATTCATTGAATATAAGACTCAAGCCAACAGTGACATGAAGGAATTACTTCTGTAATTAAACTGGCCTTTTCAATATTACTATACGGGTATTTCAACTTTACATTAAGTTTCCATTTTGTATTCAATATGTTCTCCACATAAACAATTAAGCAAGCTACAAATATCGTTCAAATATATAATTTCTTCTTGAAATAAGAAAGCAATAACTCTGCTCATAATAAATTATTAAAATTCAACTCAACAGATAATAAACTGACTCGGCTATAATAATTTCGAGTGACAAGAGGACATCACAACTCTCGACGTTCTAACAAAACGGACAGTGGTTGAAATTTACTACTGCAAGTGCTTCCGGTTTGAATATTTATTTCCCTAGAGCAGAAACGGTGAGAAATAGTAAGATGCAGTCTTTTGCAACTGATTCTGTCTTCTCCCTTCGCCCTTTATTCAGTCAGGAAGCGGTTTAAATTAACCATATCCGGTTTCAACCTTTATCGTCATAGAAGAAAAACAGTAAATAATAGCGAGTTATGGGTCTTTGATATGAATTCAGAGTCTGAAGAATAGGTTTCATCTTATGCATTAACCCTCTATTCAAACCGGAAGCGATTCAAATCAACCATTTCCGGTTTCAACATATCTATATCGCCCTAGTACAAAAATGGTATTAGGTAGCGACAAACTGTTTTCTGCAAACAGCTCAGGGTCTCAAGAGAGTATAAAGTAAATACCCGCAACATCTAACAAAGTCGGAAGTGGTTGTAATTTAATAGTATTCCGCTTTCAATGCTGATTTCCATAAAGTAGAAACGGTAAGAAATATCGAGATGCAGTTATTTACATCCAATTCTGCTTCTCAGGAGTAGATCCTTTCTCCTTTCTTAACTATCTATTCAAACCGGAAGTGATTCAAATTAACGATTTCCGGTTTCAACTTTTATCGTCACAGAAGAAAAGCAATAAGGCATTGTGAGTAATCGCTTTCTTATATTGATTCAGCTTCCGAGGAACAGGTTCTATCTTTGATTTTATGAATTTATTGCAACCAGTAGTTATAAATGTATTACCTCAAGTTTGGGTATTGAATTCCTATAATTTGGAAATCTTCTGTAGTTCCATATCGTGAAACGAAACTCACTTGTTTACAAGTAAACTTAGTTTCGTATCTTCTGGTGTTTCAAAAGATTATACCACTAAAAATAAAATTAATTTAAGTTGAAATAAAATATAAGGTTAGGACTACAATAATACAGATCAATGTAGACCCTCTTTCATAGATACGTCTCTTTTCCAGAAATCCTGGGACTATCAGTGAACTCATCCACCATCAAACAAAGAAGATACAGCGTCTTGTAACAACCCTATACCTCAACTCTGCCGGAACTGCTTTGCATATGATCAGATTAAGCACCGGTGCACCAAACCCAAAGTCTGCTTCACATGTGGAGGAAGCCACACCGGCAGTTGTAATATGCTCATCAGTCACTCATTCTGTACTACACGTACAGAGGAAGAACACAGTACCGGCATCAGCAATTGCTCCGCCAGACCAAGAAAGCAGTACATTAAGAAGACGCCAAACATCTTGGTATCAGGACCAGTCACCAATGCAACCAATTCCGGCTTTTTTTCAGAGCCACGAACTTAGCCCCCCCTCCCAAAGCTATCATGCAACCAAGACCCCACAAAACTTCCCAATTCACCGAACAAACGACACAGTTGACATGAGAATCAAGCTAACCATAGAAGAGGCAACTCACAAGATTATGACATGGATTCTTCTATATTTTCTATAACAACAGAACACCACTCTCCGAAGCCATAAAGAAAGCCTCCAGCACAGTATTCAAATAATACCCTAGGACCCGTTACAACAAAACAAAAAGACATATACAGTCATCATCCCCAACAACGAAGAACACGTTTCATGTAAGACATAACAAAAATGAAAACAAGTAAACACATAGAAGCATACATCACACACCAAGTAGTAACACGCACACACTAACCTCGGTACTCTAATAGACTAACGAAGCAAAAATACATAAACAGATAACATAGCTAACACATGCACAAAGGCAACGTACCACCGTGATGGGCTTCACCAATGGAAGAAATACATAACTTGAATAAGAGGAGTGAAAATTCATCCAAGTTACCGAGAAAGTCAAGAGCAGCAGCATCAAGGAAACCAACGTCAGTACCAAACTTCCAGTCGGTTCAAACAGAAGCGCCACAAAGAGGTACTCAAGATTCACTGCAATCTACAATCATCAAACATTTTCAAATTCACTATTGAATAAATCAGCAGTGGTATTGGAAGTACATTCTCTTACTATGATGAGGGAGGTTGGGAAAGACAATGACTTGACTTGATAAGGGAATTTTTTCCCTTTCTTATACGCAAGCTAGTACGAAGAGAAGTAACAGTTCATTTTATTCTAGGACAAACGCCAGTGGCCGCATGGTCCTGAAGATCTACTCGGGCAGTCTTGCTGATGGACATCTTAATCAAGTTCCCCGATTCGAGAGGTCTTATCCAGCTAGTATCGCCCACCTTCAACTGAGAAGCCCCTTAGCCGGACATTTCTAAACCGACCTTTCAAGTACCCGTTCCAAACAGTCATGTTTACTGGCAGAACCAAAGCTCCAATGGTTTACTGCCGGAAGCTTCAATGGTCAAATTCCCTTTTACACATACACACACACAAACACACACCTCAGAACATAAACACAAAACGTGGCAGGGGCGGATCCAGAGAGGTGATCGCCCCCCCCCTTCTCAGGAGAGGAAACTTTTTTATTTTATATATTAATAAAGCCCAACCTAGAATTTGGAGCTCTTAAAAGTAGACCTAAGTAGCAGTATTACATCCCATCGCCCTCCCAGAAGTCCGTCCTGGATCCACCCCTGGCTAGGTCGTAGGAAGAGGTCAGTGGCTGTCTTTTTCACTTAAATTTACAGTTGGGCCCATAGTTGGGCTACTTCAAAAATTTATTAACTTAAAGAGATATTTGTGCAGAAAATATTGTCTACAAACTAAACCGATCCTCGTCTTATGTAGATTATTATATAAATAAAATCTATATTCTGACAATAAATGTATGTACACTCATGTCCAAAATTATTGTCGCATGTCTATAAATATATTGTAGGAATATAATTTGATAACGAATTCGCCCAGTATTTGTTATAATGTTAGTATGTGTATAATCGGCAAAGACATGCATGTGGCAAATTTCATGTCAAAAGAGAAGTAAATAAGAACAATAAAACGAAAATAAAACTTTCTTGTCCATTTAGCAACATTTGATTTTACTCATTCTAATTTTCGTATTTATAATTTTTTTCGTATTTATAATATATATGAAATTTGCCACAAATATACATTTCTCGATTATACACATAGTATCAGTATTAAAAGTACCCTGCAAAATCATTATCAAATTATATTCTTACAAGAAGACAGTTATAGATATGCGACAATCATTTTGAACATGTGTGTACAATCATTACATATTGTAACCTTTGAGTACGTTCTTATTTTTTTAATAAACATTCTCATTGCTTAGCAGAAGCAAAACCTATAGTTATTGTACATATATATTCGAGTAACCACCCTTTGCAAGAAGCTTCCAGAAAGAAGTCAGGTTACTACCCTAAATTTGATTCAGCTGCTACCCTAGTAGCAAATTTTTATTTTGAAACCTTGAGCAAAGGAGAATCATTCTTGATGTATTATTTTTATTCAAAATCATTAACAATGAGATAGATTGTTCGGTACTAACGAATAAGAATGAGATAGATTGTTCGGTACTAACGAATAAGAATGAGATAGATTGTTCGGTACTTACGAATAAGAATTAGATAGATTGTCCGATACTAACGAATAAGAATGAGATAGATTGTTCGGTACTAACGAATAAGAATGAGATAGATTGTTCGGTACTAACGAATAAGAATGAGATACACTGTTCAGAACTAACGAATAAGATTAAACTTCAGGTTTCTACCTTAAGAACAAGGATAGCAAACACGAATTTCTTTTCCTGTGAGAAAGCCAGGACGAATGTACTAATGAAGTCCCCTATGTGGTGTATATATAGTTCTTATAACAAGTAGAGCAAGGTAAGTAGAAGTTTAGATATTTGTAGTATATCTGCAAACGATTTGCGAGCTGAATTGTTGAACCATTTTAAGAATACTAACTTATACAGAATACTGTAATTGGGCCCTAAAGGCCTGTTGTATTCTTAAATAAATACATAAATTGTTAAAGAATAAAACATCGTAACAGATGATAGAATCAATATACGACCCGCATATATCATATTCGATAACAGGACAGAAAACTTTCATCATCAGTGGCGGATCTAACCCGTTCCTTGGGGCGCTAGGGCCCCCCAATTTTTATTTTTTTAGCGACAAAAACAATTTAAGGAATTATTTATATATTTTTGGAAGTCTATAGTAATCTCATAATATACCTACCACAATCTGGATTCTGGCTACCCCCCTCCAGCTTTCACCTTTTAGATCCGCCTCTGTTCATCACAAATAATAATTATTTTCTTCTTCCAATTTATCATCAAAACTGGTGACAAAAAAGATCCATGAAATTTTTGTACATTTGTAGGAACACATGTAGTGATACCTAGGTACAATTTGAAAAGATACTGGATTATCCATATGTGAAAAAAAGGCTACATTCTTGCTGGAACTGAAGACGAATTGGAATGTAGAAACACACGAAGGAACCAAGGATAGTTTAATTAGTTTTTTTTTTAATCAAAAGGACAGAAGCAAGAGACATGAAAAAGGTAGCTAACGACAAGGAACAAGAATGGCCGCAGACAACACTTACTCACCTCGTTACGCATTCCGATGGCGCTTGCGTCGTATTTCTTCCAGAAGATGCCGCCAGATAGCGCTAGTGATGGTATTTAAACAGAAAAATATTAATAACGTTATTACGGGTATGTGGTTTTACCTTTCCTTCAGCTTCACAAATCGTTATTCTGTGTGTGAAGAACAAGAATTAAGTGAAAACAAAACACTAATATAAAGCGCACAGTATAATTGGAAAATAAGTGACTATCTGCATTCTTTATCTTTTCTTTTTTTTTAACTTTCTTTCTTCACATTCCCTGAGTGGTTTATTTTTCTTGTTAAGCTCCAATCCTTCAGTGATTTTTCATCTTCTATCAACGATGTCCGTATTCCAGTCTTCACGTTTCGTTCTTTTGATAACCATCACACACATACAGACACTGTATGTTCGTATCAGTGTGTGTGTGTGTGTGTGTGTGTGTGTAGCTTGGTAGCTGAAATTTAACTACTGTTCGTTGCATTTTGGACAGACATGAGTGATATACCTTGTAAGAGAAAAGTTTGTATCTTGTTAAAAAAAAAAAAAAAAAAAAGCTTACAAAGAAAATGTATTTTGTCACAACGTTATGTATGAATTTAAAATCAAATTGAAGGTGAAAAAAATACTCCTTTTGTTTTGTTAAGTTGGAAGTTAACAGAATTTAAATATGCAACAAAAGAAAAGAAGATTATAATGCTGTTGACAGCTACTAACAACCTGTTTGTTTTTAAAATTACTGGACAAGTGGTTCAGTAGTTGTTATGTGGTTAGGCTGTTTTCTCAAAATACTACATAAAATAAAATTAAAGTTGTACAATACTGACGCCAGTTTTTACGCTTCGTCGTGTAAGGTAGCTGCAGGCCGGTAGCCAGCCGAAAAACGTAGGGGGGGCTGAAGTTAGGGGGGCGATTCAACCATATTATAGTTCATAACCATACTATAGTTTATTTGCAAGCCTACTGTGAAAATTTTAGGGGGCCAGCAAAAATTATGGGGGGGCCAGGCCCCCTAGACCCGCCCTGGATACGGACCTGGGTAGCTGGGAATCTATCTCAAACAAGAGGTAGCGAATTACGGTCTAGAACAGTGATCGCCAAACCATCGATCGCAAGCTACTAGTAGCTCGAAGGGACATTTTCGGTAGATTGGCGTTAACGCCCCGGTTGGCTAACCTGGATTCCTCCACTGATCTGATGCTAACGACAGGGGGCGATGACGACAACTGCTTGTTTGTTTGTTTCTCCCACGCAACTGCCATATTGTCAGCCTCATCTCATAATTGATTGTATACGCGTGGGCTTGTGCACGTTATGTTTCTCGTGTGTATATTAGACATTTGCTAAACGTTATGTTTTTCATGTGTATATTAGACATTTGCTAAACGTTATGTTTTTCATGTGTATATTAGACATGTGCTAAACGTTATGTTTTACGTGTGTATATTAGACATTTGCTAAACGTTATGTTTTTCGTGTGTATATTAGACATTTGCTAACTTGGATAGTTCGATTTCATATTTACTAGAAATGTAAGTTTATAGGCAATAAACAAATGTAAGTAGAAAAAAGTTGGTACTTCTTTTGGTTGGTAGCTCACCATAGGATTTAGAAACGGTACGGTAGCTCAGAAACTTCGTAAGTTTGGCGACCACTGGTCTAGAAAGTACAGCGTTAGTAACCTTCCCGTTAGCTTCGTATCATCCACTTAAACGTGCTTTATCTGGTTGATCATAGCCTTCTATAGATTGGGCCACTGTGGCTCAGTGGTAGAGTACTAAACAAGTTTGTGTTGGACAACTTCGTATCAGCGGGTTTTCCTGGGGTTCTCCTGCTTCCTCCCACAATATCATTCCACCAATTATTTCATTATCATTCAATTTCATTAACCCTTTCTGGGATTTTTAAAGTCAATTTTAGACTTTCAGTCAAGCAGCTGCTGCATTATCTCTATTTATCCTATGATCATGGTTCGTACCTCATTCACTTCAGATTAAAGCAACCTTTCAAATGGTACCATTTGCATGTCTATATCACATACCTTAAAAGGGTAATTCGAGAAAAATTATTGATCCGATCAGTAAATATTGTAAAAATTCTTCAAAATAGTCTCCATGAGCGCTGATACACTGCTGTCAACGCGACTCCTACGCTGCAAAGGCTCCCTGGAAGTCAGCTACCGTAACCTCTTTCAGACACTCTGTGACAGCCCGTTGAATTGAGTGAACATCTGCGAAACTTTAACTTTAAGATTTCTCTTGAGCTTTAAGAGCAGAAAAAAGTCTGGTGCGCTTACATCGGGCCTGTACGATGGCCACATTTGTTGAGGGGCGTAAAGATCTCTCCATCTCTTCAAAGGTCTCCCGTCCGTTGTTGGACTCACTACCACGGAAGGACCTGGGTTCTTGACAGGGCGTCGTCTTTGTAAGTCTCCTTGACCAAGGCAAGCGTCTCGGAAGTGGTTTTGCCCAGATGAAAGCAGAATTTAGTTGCGTAGCGCTGCTGCAGCGTACGCACCATTTTTCACGTTTTTCTGTCGTGACAAAAACTCTACAACAGGTTTTGCGCCACACGTGATCGTCATGCCGTCAGAGCTCGGACTCGACTGCAGCCAGGTGCGTTGCTTAGCTTAAGCCCTACGCTACAAATCGCCCTTGCTGGGAAGCGCGTTGCTGACGAATGGGGCGCCGTGTGGCGGCCAGTTTCATAACTTTAAGGAGAAACCCTATATTACGAATATGCTAAGCAAGTTGTATAATATTCCAAAATATCTTATGAACAATTGACGTGCCCTCTCTTATAATTAGGATTACAGGTTTCCTGTAATGGAGAGAGTAACTAAAAACTATAATTCTAATGGAACATGGTTTTTTTAGTTGTGAAGTTCAGGAGACGCCACTAAAGCCAAAAATATGCACTTAGGGTGTTGAATCGTTGGCCCTCACTCCCTTTTTAATGCTGAATTATTCGCTACTTATAGCCAAATAGAAAACTTATAGCCAAGTTTTCTAAAGTATAATGGCTCATCGGAAACACCACTTCCATTGGAATAGGGAAATGAAAGGTATATGCGAGATATACGAGTAAAAAGTAACGAATATTGTCTAGTTTCGATAAGAGTTCGTTGTTCTCCTTTTTATATTCGAAGTCACAGATCCCAGCCCAGCCACAGATCCTTCCGTTGAAGATAGTGACAAAGAAGAAATTTGAAAGCCAACAACAAGACTGTTATTTAAGGACACAAAAACTAAAAGAGATTCTCTTTTACCCTCTCTTGAAGGTGTGTATACATATTTTTATGGCGTCTATAGCTTGGCTATAAAAGCCACCTTTTACGAATCTTTAAGAACACCTCGGCTTTCGTAGATAGCGTTTTGTCTCCAATGAGTTTGTGCCCTGGCATAATATTATTGAGGCTTTCCTTTTTAAACTCTGTGTGTATACGGGTACATGCAATGCCTACCTATCTACCTTCGACGCAAATGATCGTCATCTTTCGATGAGAAGGAAAGAACAAAAGAGAAACGAATAGCGCGTTTTATTAGGTTTATTACTATCCACATGAAACCATCTCAAAATTTCCAGCAGTAATATAAAAAGCAAGCAAAGTTACACAGACTCTAAACGCTACAGCAGATGAAGAAAGAGAAACAAAATGGCGAAATTATGCATGATCAGAGATCACTGTTTACTAAAATCTACTTTTTTTAAAGGGCGGCATTTTTTTCATGTGCATATTGAGGAAAAAGAAGGGAAATTTCTTTTAAACAATATTATTTTTATAGCAAAAGAAAATAGCGTTTTTAATTCAAAATCAACCCTGTTTTACGAAAGATTGTGTGCTGGGAAATTTAACAGCTATTGTCAAAGAGACTACCAGATTATTTAATGTTTGGATATTTAAGCATTCAGTGGATTGTGAATTTATGAAGTATTAAAAGAATACACATTTCTCATTCTAATATTTTTCTCTAAAAAATAACGGCAAAAACTTACAGCTTGGTATTTTTTTTTCTTTTAGAGAAAAATATTAGATACTATCAGTTAAGAAGAATTGTTACATTTTGTATATAGGCGTAACTCGTACGTACAGATTAAGTTTAAAAACACCACCAGAAATGACTGTTCAAACATTGAAATTCTGTAATTAATTTTCTCTTCATTTCGTCGAAAAGATTTGCAATGGACGACGTGCAGACGAAGTTGAGAGGGGACACCACAAACATGACTCGTTTTCTTGTTCCGGAAATTGCCGCGTAATGTCTAACCAAATTGTATCCTATTATCTAAATTTCGTTTATTTATTTATTTATTTATTGTAGAGTATAGATGAAGTTAAAGAAGTTTATCACTTTACTAACAAGTAAGTCCAAATTGATATTTTTTGTAATGTGAAAATTGCTCAATTCTATAAACCAAATATACTTAACAAGAATTTTAGGGAAAAAAGAATGGATCAAAAGATTGAGATCATGTCCAATAATTAGTTTTTGGATCAGTTGCCACAAAATATATGAACACAAAATAGATTTTACGTTTTTTTTTTTTTTTTTTTTTTTTTTTTTTTTTTTTTTTTACGAAATAAGCAGATCATACTGAATTAACTGGTAGTTTGAGTTTGGTTAAACTATATGTAGTTCTCCATATATAACACCTATAAGAAAATTTTTGATTGAAATACAAGGTGGGCCAAAAGTAGGTATACACTCCTGCATTGATCAAGTATAACATTCTAGCTTATAGGTTTATTTGCTTCGGCTGTTTCGAGCTTAAGATATAAGTAAAAAGACATTAAGAACAAATAATAAAGAAACTAAGTCTGCCTGATAAGAAATGTTATAAAAACCAATGAGTTGATTATAATTAGTATGGGACTGTATACCTAATTTTTGGGCCACCCTGTATATTGGATCTTTTGATACATTTTGGATCAGCGACAACAAAATTTTTGAACGGCTTCTAAATCAAATTTTCGTTTGTTTTTTTTTCGGAATAAGCACATCATATTGAGTTAAGTGATAGTTTGGGTTTGGCTACACTATATGTAGTTCTCCAGATATAAGGCCTTCAAGAAAGTTTTTGATCGAAATAAGTTATATAGGATCTTTTGATCCAAAAAGAAAGATGGAAGTTTTCAACTTAATAATATAGAGTCACTGTAGCTCAGTGATGGAGCGCTAATCTCTGGTGCACAGTACAGATGCAAGGGTTCGGAAATAACACGGCTTAAGAAAGAAAATATAGAAGATAGAAACATTTATTCACGTCTCTTTTGCCTAGAAATATTTAGAGTTTTTCAAAATTTCAATTTAAATTTTTAAAAAAGAATAATTTGGTCTATATTATTGATATTATTAAAATAAAACTCAAAAATATATCTATTGTCTTCTGGTAGAAAGACTTAAAAAAAACGAAAGAAAGAAAAGGAAAAACTCATAATAGAAGAGAAAAGGTCAGTTTCTAGGGGTAAAAAGGACAAGGAATTAATTTGATATCGCTTTCTACTCCAACGTACAGCTTTTGCTTTCATAACGTATCTGCACTGCTTACTGAAAGTATATTCGCAATTATCACTACAATTTTAAGTATGAACTAACACTTCACTCAGCTATATGTTTCAAAAACTAAATTAACTTCGTATGGGGAAGTGAACAATTTTTTTATAATACATTAACAGAGACGTAAAAAATGTGAAAGGAAAAGCAATTTTACAATTGCCAAGGTTTCTATTTGAATTATTTAATTCGAGTCTAATACCTTTTTTTCTTTTTTCTTTTTCATATCTGCTATACGACACTAGAGAAGTCCCCCAACTGTGCCTTTGACATGTGTTGTAATGTAGATGAAACAATAAATAAACTTATTATTTCCGGTATTCAAATAATAAAAGGTGCCCCTCTTGCGGCTTCTCGAAGAAATTAAAGCTGACTTCGTCACTAAGACAAGATAAACTTCGTATAGTGTAATCTTTACTACCAGTGGCGGATCCAGGGGGGGCGATCGGGGCAATTGCCCCCCCAGAAGAGAAACTTTCTTATTTTATATACATGAATAAAACCTATCCCAGAGTTTGAAGCTGTTAAAAGTAGCTCTATGTAGCAGTATGACAACCGCCCCTGTTTGCTACTGTTTGTGCTTTAAGGATTTAATAGATTTCTGGGCTTTCGATATCTATGTTCATGTTAGCTCGTCACGTACGAGAGATGACGTCCCTCAGCGAGTACAGTATGCGGGGAAAGGTAAGAGAGAAAGGATTGGGGAAGGCTGGAAGCGTCCAGGGACCTAGAAGTTAGGTACCACCCTGGCATTTGCTTAGTGTGAATGAGAAAAACCCGGGAAACCCTCACTCAGGATGGCTGGCCAGAAAAAGCTTTTCCACTTTTTCGACAGAGTGTCTCCACCGGGAATCGAACCCGGAACCGTTCACTGTTTGTGCTTTTAACTGAGAACTTATTCCTACACCTGCGATCAAATTCAGAAGCACAGGTTTTACCAGCACGGCTGCAGAGAGGTATGTTTCTTTTTCGAATATATATTTGCATCCAATATAGACATGTTTGTGAAATATTCTTTACCTGTTGGAAGAATGTTATAAAATTCATACATAAATAATTCGAAATTTATTTTGAAATATCTATTTAGTGTATACAGTGAAACCTCTACTAGCGGACACCTCTATAAAGCGGACACCTCCCGTAACGGACATATTTTGTAATCCCCAAACACTATAATAGGAAAAAACATATTGGCAAGCCTCTCTAGATCGGACACTCTCTAGTACGGACACGGACAGTCTTTTCTGCCTTTAATAGGCACTATTTACCTCCATATTACGGACACCTTCTCTAGAAACAAGTTGAAAAGTACTGTAAAAATATATTTTTAGTAATTCATACATGTGTCACCAAGGAATCATTTTGACATTTTGCTTCCTCAACTGTCTGCTCAGCAACCCAGACGAAGCGTCTCTCATGTCCTTTACTTGCATTCCATTCCCACCAAACCTGTTTTGGACACAAAAGTGATTGACAGTTGCCCCCTATTTAGGATGGCTCATTATTCTGCTGTCCCGCTGGCGTCTCTAATCAAGCAGAAGACAAGTTGGGTAGTTTTTGCCCGCGGTTACGCATATTTCTCAAAAAAAGACTACTGGACTGCAATTAATCCACAAATTAAAGAACAAACTGAAAACGTAGAAAGTGATGATAAATGTAAATTGCAGAGAATTACAACATCTTATTTCCATGTTGTGCCTCGAACAGAGTAGTGGATGGCGGAGGATAATGCAGGTACAGTAACATTTTGGTAATAATCGTGAATACATGGTTCATGCAAAAATATTTTTTTTTCTAATTGCATATTACAATGTTTACTAATTTAAGTAAGAAAATATTGAAACCTCTTTAAGGTGGACACCTCTCTATAGCGGACAAATTTTGATTCCCCACGCCTGTCCGCTTTAGAGAGGTTTCACTGTAGTTTGTAACTTATTCTGTTACACGCTTGAAAATTAAAATGAATATTCAAGCGTACGAGTAGATAATAGAATGTTAAGATAGATTGTGCAAGCTTGTTAATTATCTCCTCCCATCACTAGAAAGCGGCTAATGAATTCATTTAAACTTATAACAAAGGCAACCTGCAATTGACTTGTAAATAAGCTTTTATATACATATATATTTCTTTTAGTGCTAGAATAAAGGGTTGAAAATTTTATCAGCAGATATGGAGGAAGGAGCAGGGATTATGAAAAAGTAATTCCATTTTACACCACAGCATGCATTTAAGAATAAGAGGGAAAAGGGGGGGGTTAAAGTTCCGACTGCTTGGGACAGATGGCGTGCAAATCACCTCTCACAGAAACAGGAAGTCAGTAAGCATTTTCCAAAGTCATATTACATTTTAACTCTTTTTAACAGCGTTGTGTAGCGCTCTCAAACTCCATTTTTAGATCTAATCGATGGAAACATTCAGTAACCCCCGCTTTGCCCCGCCCGTCGTGCACTCCACTTTTCCTCTGACAATGCATGAACCAGCCATAAAAGCTAAATAAAAATACAACAAAAAGTTTTTCTTTTAACAAACGCTCATTATAACGCTATAGTAATATATGTAGTAGTGTATCTTTTCTGCTTAAACTCACTTCATACATAGTCAAAGAGTTTTTAGCCCATGATGATGAATTGGAAAGATATTTGTCTGATGTTATCGCTCGAAATGGTTGATCAAATTCTACACAAACGGTTTCCTGATCATACATACAGACACACGCATTTTACAAACTCTGCTGCTACTATTAACAAACCTTTGCTACCACACTACACTAGATGCATTTACGTACACCCACGCGAGTATTTAAATGATTCTGCTAACAAGTTCTCCTATTATCCCTATTTTCCCTCTACTTCTCTCGAAAGAAGAGTCTGTTTAGATTTATTTATTTGTTTGTATGTTTATTAGATACAGGGTGTTTCAAATAGAATGACCCAATTTAACACTTTAAATAACGTCTAATAACAACCACAAAAAATGTAACAAAGTATAGAATAATTACAAAGTAGCAAAGTTTTATATTAGAGTTTTAGAAAATGAAATATTTCAGTTTAACATCCCATAATTACGTTCTCAAGGTTAGGGGAAACGATTTTTAAGGCAACTGAATGAGGATGGAAGAATTCGTACAATGAAAATGTGGGAGGAAACGGGAGTCACCCGAGAAAGCCAATGGACAAGATGTTGTCCACCACAAACTTACTTGGCCGATGGTCGAACCAGGGACCCCACGCAAAAGAGGTAAGCTCTCTGCCACTAACAGTACCTCCCAGAGTTTTATAGAGAACCGCTATCAGGTGGCTCTTGGAATGCGGAAGGCGGAGTAATCAGGCATAAGGGCAGTTAGTTCAGAACGCCAGACATTACCCCCCTGATACTTTTCCGTGTGCTGATATGTGTTGACAACAGGGGCGGATTCAGGACCGACTTCTGGGGGGGGCGGTGGGTTGTCATACTGCTACTTTTAAAGGCTCCAAACTTTATGGAGTCGATTTTATTTATATATATAAAATAAGAAAGTTTCCTCTTCTGGGGGGTGCGATCGCCCCCCTCTGGATCCGCCCTTGGTTGACAACCATGTTTCTGTGCCATTGTTACCTACGGAACTCGTCGAAGTGCAAGACATGATCTCAGCACAAGTGAATTCCATCGATGTCAGTGCCTTGTTCAAAGTGAGACGAATTTCTGTCTGGGTGGTGGATACATAGTAAATTAATAGTCATAGTCAGTGGAGTAGTTAGGAGAGGCTTTCGGGCTCAAGCCTTCCCAGAAATAAATTTGTTATATGAACAACTTCATTAAAATTTGTCGGCACCCAAAAGGAAAAATGTAAGTGCTTATTCACGTCTTGCGGACAGCCCCCCCCCCTGAAACAAAATTCTAAATACGCCACTGGTCACAGTGAATACTGAATTAACAAACTCATTCGAGGTAATTGTAGTAAGAAAAGATTCCTGACCTGTTATTATAGGCAACCCACATTTCTTTAGTACTGTCCAGGTTGCATACAAGCTAGAGTGATAGATTTTTACACGGGAAAAAATAAATGAAATCTTTAAGTTTTACGTCCCACAATTATGCGGGATAGGCTAAAGGAGATGGTGATGATGAGAAATGAAGGAAATGGTGGAATGAAGAACAGTGGGAGGAAGCGGGAGAAACCCGAGAAAATCCCCACACACGGTATTTGTCCACCACAAAGTTCACTTGGCGCAAGCTGGGATCGAAACCGGGACATCATGCACCAGAGGTAAGCGCTCTACCACTGAGCCACCACGGCCTCTAGAGATTAAACGGGATATAAATATCCACCGTTGCTCGTGAAAATGCTAACGGATTGGCTCTATTAACAAATGCTTCCGAGATAATTGCAGTAAGAAAAGCTACTTATCCTTTGATTGTAGGCAACCAACATTTCATTGTTACCGTGCAGGTTGCATAGAAGCTAGGGAATATTAGAACTTTTAAATCCATATGAATAGTCACCGTTAGAAGTGAAGATATTAACGGATTGACCTCATTAACGAACTGGGTCGAGATAATTGCAGTAAGAAAAGCTACTTATCCTTTAATGATAGGCAACCAACATTTCTTTGTTACTGTGCAGGTTGCATAGAAGCTGGGAAATGGTAGAATTTTAAAATCCATATGAATAGTCACCGTTAGAAGTGAAGATGTTAACGGATTGACTCCATTAACGAACTCAGCCGAGATTATTCCAGTAAGAAAAGCTACTTATCCTTTAATTATAGGCAACCAACATTTCAGTGCTACTGTGCAGGTTGCATAGAAGCTAGGGGATGTTAGAAGTTAAATACATATGGATAGTCACTGTTAGAAGTGAATATGTTAATGGATTGACTCAATTAACGAACTCGGTCGAGGTAATTGCAATATGAAAAGCTTCATATCCTTTTATTATAGGCAACCCACATTTCTTTAGTACTGTGGAGGTTGCATAGAAGCTAGGACCTATACAGGTTTTAAACGTAGTAAGGATATTCACCGTTAACCGTTAATATGTTAACGGATTGATTCTATTAACAAACTCGGCCCAGACAACCACTCTAGCTGCATTTAAAAAAGGAAATAGTTCAAAAAGCTCTACTTCAAAAGTTATAATAGTATGAAGTAACGAACGGACGTGTTAACATTACAATCTTTCAATACTCTTTAGCTTGAGGCTCATAATTGATAGTATGCAAAAATCGTGTGTGTATCGATCGAAAGACTTGTTTGTCCAGACGCTGTTGTTAATATTTACCTAATTATCATGCTACAAAATATAGTGCAAAATACAATCCTTTCGTTGCGAATAAATTAATGGAAAGTGCTTTGTTTCGCAAGGCGGAGCAAATTATTGCAAAAAACATTCGCATTTAGTTGGAACTAGAGCATAAAGGCCACACTTCTATACTCGCCAATACAAAAGAAATCAAATTTTCCAAGACATCATGAATATATGAGAAGAACAGAACGCACAGTAGGGGATGCGTGAGTAAGTATTTGATTCACAGAGTGCAACGTATGGACTTAGTAGTAATAAAAGAAAAACTGTTTAGAAAAAACTTAATGACTAAAGAATGAGTAGGCGAAAAATATCGTTTTTCCCGATTCCCTTCTGCTCTGACCTCCATCGTATATTCTGACCCTCATGTCTCCGATGATGAACAGCAGACTCTGCAGGAGGGATGTGTTTCGGGTGGAAGGGAGAGGTGACTTGGCGAAACTTCCAAAAAATACTTTATACCATTCAATTGTTTCGAAGGCTTCGATCAACTCGTAACGGACAAATCTAATGGTTAAAAGGTGAAGTTCAGCTGGAATCAAGATTAAAATGCTTACTGAAAATATATTTAATTTTTATCGCATTATATTATCTATAAAATTGTTTTTACAGCAGTGAATAATTTCATAAATAGCTGCACCGACAGTGGCGGAACTTCAATTTCAGCCATCATCTACTTGAAATTCTCTCTAGATTCATGCAAAACGTGTCAACTTTGCCCCTACTTATATAAAAAAAAAACTCACCAGTGGCGTATATAGATAGCAAAAGCTTGGGGAGGGCAACCAGAATCCACACTATGATAGGTATATCATGAGTTTACAATTTTTCATGGATTTCGCACAGTAGCGTACGCAGAAATTTATTTCGGGGGGGATCCAAACTCAATATGAGGGTATTTTATATTAAAATTCCTAAAATTACCCCTAAAATTAGGCTAAATATGCATAAAAGTCGAAATTTCGGGGGGGGGAGGGAGTCAGGACTCCCAGGACTTACCCCTTCCGTACATCCCTGATTCTGCAGAAGTTTCCAACGTAACTCTCTCCCGATAGATATTATGGCTAGATCAGACTTGATTGTGGACCTCAAGTATTGTACAACAGAAAAGCTGCAATTAAAGCTATATTTCTATGTAATGTTTCAAAAATTTTCCAATAAAGAATTAAAAGTAACGCTTACTATAAACTTTCAAATATATAGTAAGTGATTCAGAAAGTAATACCTCCAATCCAAGGCAAATGACATTGGAAACATTCTGAACTGATGTTTTAAGCTATGAAATGCCACTTGTTTCACCTTCCTACCTTTTCTTCTACCAGAGTAATGGAGCAATCAATAACATTCAATGGTGACGTCTGGTTGAAACAGCTTTTCCTGTCATTGAATTTCTGACGGCGGGCACTCAGATATCTAACATGACACCTCAAACCAACTGGGGGCGAGATTAAGGATCTAAGCTTAAGGAGCACCTTAAGAGCCAACACTAGAGTTGTGTCGTGGAGGTGGTACCAGCCAGCAGCCACCACAATTCTTCGCCGACGGCATGTTTCGCGTTGACGCAAGTGTGTTGCACGTAACTTGGGCTATGTTGAAAAATGGTGCCACCATTCGTAGCTGACATTGCAAGCTTTCCATTGATACCTGTATCGAAGGTATCTGTTAAACACAAATAAAGGTATTACGTTGGAAGCATTACTTTCTGAATCACCCTCGTATGTAATAACCAATAATTTTTGTCGCTCAAAAAACTGGGTTCTTAGTCTCCCCTGGTTTCAGGCTGGATCCGCCACTGAATCTTAGGATTCTGTGTGAGTATTTCCCTAGCTCTTCCCTAAGATCCTACATTTCTTCTTAATTTTAGTGAAGAACTGAAAATCGATGTTAAATGTAAAGTTATCTTCAAAATGTGATAAAATAAACTAATATATCTTTCCAAATCTTTCCTTAAGAGTCTGCAATCTGGGTGTACAATTTATATCATAAATGTAGGGTACTGAATGAAAACTCTTTAAACAAAACAGTACTAGGGAACAAGGAAGTTGGAGTTATAATATTCTAACGTTGGTTCGTCCGTCTGGCATTCCTCACAATAACTCTTGAATGAAAACGAATCTTTCAATTCTGAGTTTTGCAACTCACAGCTAGTGCGATTATGTCGGCTAAGTCCGTTAATAGACTCAATCCGTTAATATCTTCACGGCTAACGATGAATATCCATATCCAGTCGAATATTTCTAACATTTCCTAGCTTTTATGCAACCTGTGCAGTAGCAAAGAAATATTGGTTGCCTATAATTAAAGGATATGTAACTTTTCTTCAATTAGCTCGACCGAATTCGTTAATGGAGCCAATTCGTTATCATCTTAACGGGTAACGGTGACTATCCATGTCCCTTGAAAATTTATAACATTCCCTAGCTCATATGCAACCTGCACAGTAGCAAAGACACGTTGGTTGCCTACAATTAAAGTAAATGTCGCTTTTCGAAGTTCAATTACCTCGACCGAGTTCGTTAATTAGAGTCAATCTGTTAACATCTTGATGAGAAAAGCTGACTTATGTTTGTCCGTTAGAGCACACGATAACGCTTGAACGAAAGCTAATTTTTGAGTTCTTTTTTAATGCAACAGAAGTCACAAGTTTTGGCATTAGATGGCAGTATACGTTCCCCAGCTGCTGACATCTACCGGACGATATATACTATTTTTATAGAGTTTATTATTTCATGTAGTGGCATATCTCAGATATTATCTGGCTCATTTTCTTAATTTTTATCTTCATTGTTCTTAAGTTACAAAAATTGAAAAGCTAGTGTAAATTTAGTTAGCAAGGAGCTACAACAGATGTAAATTACTCGTACAGCATATGTTCAAGTACACCCCATAGGCCCTACGTGGACAATTTATCAGAAATCGAACCCTTTACATCATGCAACCAAAGGCGCACGCGCAAGCCACTATACCAACTATGAGGGCGATTCTGAAAAGAAAATGTTAAATCTTAATTAAATAAAGAAAAAGTAAAAATAGAAAAAGTCGAGCACAAATCTCTCTTCTTTTTGATTAGATGTGTTTAGTGTTACACTTGGTACCACTTGAATAGCATTTGCCCGGGCCAAGCGGCTTGGAGTTTGCATATTCCACTTTGGATGTTCAGTCTCTTAATTACCTTCGACTAAAGTATGCAAAAGGTGGGGCGGGGGGAGTTCGGAGCAGCGTGTAGAAAAGGAGAGGAAGGGAAGACCAGCTACTAATTTATGGTCCAGTCAAGAATTGGGTGGAGCTTTGGTACCATGTATCACACACACATAGCATATATACACCATAGTTGTTGTAGATGGGGGGATTATTTGCCTTCAGCAGTTTCCAGAAACCTTCTTCTTAATTCCACATGCACCCGTTTCTTCTCCCTGGCCCCTTTCCAACTCTTCTGTTCCCGCGCAACACATTACACCAAAGTAATTGAACATCAAATAACGCTCATTTTTCACCCATTAACAAGTTACGTGGACGCAATACTCTCTACTAACAGGGATGCTCGCTTCTACACACACACACACACACACACACACATATATATATATATATATATATATATATATATATATATATATATATATATATATATATATATATATATATATATATATATATATATATATATATGGGGGCGGTGGCTCAGTGGCAGAGCGTTCACCTCTGGTGCTTGGGGTCTCGGGTTCGATCCCAGCCCCCGCCAAGTGAACTTTGTGGAGGACAAACACCGTGTGCGTGGGTTTCCTCGGGGTTCTTCCGTTTCCTCCCACTTTCTTCATTCCACCATTTCATTCATTACTCATCATCACCGTCTCCTTTAGCCTAACCGGCATAATCGTGGGACGTAAAACTCAAAGATTTCATATATATAACTTTATAACTTTATTAACAACTCATCGGGAAAGTAATCAACTGAAAATATATTTATCAAGTTTTACAAAATGTACTTTTGTTATATACTCTAGATGTTCTGCAATCCAATAGATAGAAAGAAGATAGTAAAAGATATGGACTCTGTCACTTAATCTCAACCCTATGGACCAGTTATTTAGAACTGATTGCTCTGGGACGTCACAGTTCTTTGCTCCTCTTCTCAGTAAACTATACGGAAAGGTGAAGGAGCAAGTAGGAAAGAGCAGTGGTTATTTCACTACTCGCGTAAGTATGTACTCGCATTTTCCACACACTTCTGGAATATTTTAGAAACAAAATTCATGGCTGTTCTTAGCAACTCAACTGGAACATTTGAAAATACTTCACGGATATTTTGGTCAAGACTGCTAATATCTCTTGGTTTTAACTTGTACACTTGTTTCTTAGCCCAATCCTAAAGGAAGAAGTCGCATGAGGTTAGATCAGGGCTGCGTGCAGGCCATTCTGTCGGTTCCTGGCGGCCAATCCATCTTCAAATTTTCATGAAACCGTGCTCTCACTGGAATTGCGTGTGAGGTGGAGCTACCAGTTGTCAATAATTTCTTATGGCAGTTTTTTTTATTGTTTTAGAATTAAGCGTTGCATTCGTACTTCACTCTTGCCTTCACAATCTCTGCACTTGTACCATCGACCTCCAAACTTCATACTTGGAGGCAATCTTATCTCTGTCTTCTACGCTGTATATACGAACTGTTTTGTGGTTTTGATTGGATCAATTTCTGAAATTATAAAATATAAACCTCACATTAGAAAATTACCAACTAAAGCTGATGCAAGTTTCTAGGATAATCTATATTACAAATATTTTCTGGACTTATAGCCACTCTGTGTATTGAAAAGGTAAGTAGAAATAAAGTGTAGCACTTCCAATTTTAGTAGAGTGTTACGGGTGGAGATATTATCTTCTCCTGAGACGCTGCCTCTATTAAAAATAAAGAAAACACTTGTACGTATCTGTTGTCATTTTTGTTCTATGGGATCAATATTGAAACCGGAAACGATTGACTGTAGCACTTCCGGTTTGGGTTAAGGTATGAGGTGAAACCTATTCTCGGGATGCTGAATGGATCATACGTGGATACTTCAGAAAGTTATGTCTCCAAGTCCATTACTTGGCCAATAGTACTCGAAACATTCTGAGTTGTTAACCATTAATACAATGATGTTTAAGCTATAGAATGTCATTTGCTTCACCTTCCTCTCTCTTCTCATTCCAGAGTAATAGAGCAATCCATGGCATTCAGTGGTGACGTCCGGTTGAAACAGCGGGCTGTCATTGAATTTCTGACTGCGGAAAGTTGTGCGCCCAGGAACATTCATCGCCGGCGACGAGTCATGGATACACCATTACGACCCGCAAACAAAGCGTCAGTCGATATGGTACCGCCACACGTCCTCTTCTCCGCCAAAAATAAAAATGAAAGTTGTCCCATCTTCTGGCAAAGTATTTTTGACATTCTGCGTCATCCTGCCTATAGTCCGTATCTTGCGCCCTGCGGCTTTTGGCTCTTCCCCTTACTTAAGGATCATCCAGTGGTGACGGACTACAGGCGGGTGAGGCAGAATGTCAACATCCCTTTGCCAGCAGATGGGACAACTTAAAATTTTGGGAATGGGACTTAAGAGTCTTCATCCCGGCGAAATTAAAATACCGCCAATTTTACAGTAATTATGTGATACCTTCAATAATTTTACAGTAATTATGTGGAACAAGAGCGCCCTAGACAATATTATTTTACATGAGAAACCGTTATTACGACTTACTTATCTGCTTTAGATTTCGAGCCATTTTGAAAATCGGCATTTATTTTCGCGTTTCTAAACAGCTGAAAAAGGAAAGTCACTAGGTGACTTGTGATAACGGCATCTCACGCAAAATAATATTGTCTAGGGCGCTCTTGTTCCATATTTCAATTATCTTTTATCTATTTGAAGATATCACATAATTACTGTAAAATTAGCGGTATTTTAATTTCGCCGGGATGAAGGCTCTTAAGCAGATGGGAATTAAGGGCCAACGCTACAGTTGTGACGCGGATGTGGAAACAGCAGTTCGGCAGCGGTGTAGTCAGCAGCCGTCACAATTCTTCTCCAACGGCATGAAAAATCTTGTTTGGTGTTGGCGTAAGTGTGTTGCCCGTAATGAGGACTATGTTTTTAAAAAAATAATGTCACCGTTTGTAGCTGACATTGCAAGCTTTCCAATGATACCTGTATCAAAGCTATCTGTCGAACACAACTAAAGTTATCACCTTGGTGACATTACTTTCTGAATCACCCTCGTATTAAAAAAAAAGAAACGCTTCTCAATATCTTGTACCGTTCTTGCTTCGATAGCTGTCAACAGACAAAACAGACGAACAGCGATAGCTCTTCTATATAAGTCGTGCAATACTTATCACGTAGGATAGTTTGCAAGTCTCAAGATCAACATAGTCCCATTCTATATCACTACTGGCTGAAACGGAGTCCTTGCCGCAGAGAAAATTACAGCACAGATCATGGAATAATACGCATTGTATGTGCATTATGAGTGAACAAAATCTGTAAGTTGTGGATGTCCACCCACTGCTCGTATGACCAACGATAGATGCAATCAAAAGAAGAAAAACTACAGATGTTATCTCAAATGTCTAAAAAGACGTCTCCAAGATAAATACAAAATGAATGGATGCGAGATCCACATATATCAAATTGAATGCTCTACGATTCTTACGATGATGACCATGGTTTCTGGCGGGCGCTGTTATAAGATCACCAATCGTGATACTTTTTTTTCCTTCTTTCTTTCTGTTCGCCAACCATGGAGACACCTTCTGGCAAAGAACTACTAAATCAATGAGAAAGGCGTTTTCTCTGACAAAATTCACTCCCCCTTGTCATAGAAGTCGCTTACGAAAAAAAAAAAATATTTCGATCTGTCTTCTTGCTCTCTTCTTCCTCGTTCAGTAGATGGAAGAAGTGAAAGATGTTATTGTAAAATCAGTAAAGGGATTCAGATATTTTGAAATTAAGAAATATACGAAATCAAAACTTAAATTACTTTTTAACAACTATTGTGTTTACTCGAGTAATAGTCACACTTTTTGTATCATTCTTTTAATGTGAAAATCCAACTGCGACTATTACGCGAGGAAAGCTGCCATTCAATTATCACTATGATCAAAACTATTTTGAATTTTGATACATACAGTATTGTGTCAACTTAAAATGGAGGGTTAAAGTAGGTTACTTGATCTCTGTTCACAGATGAGTCACGATATTACGTATCAGTAAACACGAAAAGTTGTTTTGCTCGGATTAGTGCAAAATAAACAATATCAAAGGAAATCTCATTTACAAAGACAAAAGTCCCATAGACTGCGACTTTTATGCGAGAAATTTTTGGCGAATATTTTTAATTCAAACTTAAGGTGTGACTATTATGCGAGTAACACGGTAAAATAAGAATTAATAATGCCCAAGCAGCACGTTTCATAGGTTCTGCGGTTAACATGAAACCACCGCTTTCATAGACTATTGGCCGGAAACCACCCCTTGCATATGTCATTGGTATACAGGATTCTGGATTCGATTCGCGGTAGCACAGCAATAAAATGCAAATGCATTATGATTCCGGATTCCACTTTAAACTGTAGATCCACTCTCAGATAGCATCGCTGCTGAAAGAGGACTATAATGTTCAAGAAAACATTGTTCCTAGTATCAGAGACAACTCGCAAACAACTTGCTGTAAGCTTGAATTGCAAGTCGGCCAAGCTTGCATCCAGCTTGATTTGAAAACGTGCAAGCATGCCGCAAGCTGTGTTCCAGTGACAAAGTTACATGGGGGCAAACTTGAATTCAGTGTTCTATTCAAGCTTGATGCAAGCCTTTTAGAAGTTAAGTCCAGTCAATAACCAATGAACGGCTAGTTGTGCTATGACACTCTGCAAAGGGTCTAAAGCATCATTTGCAAGTACAACAAAAGGCAGAATGTATACAAGCATGAGTTTCAAGTGCAAGCCTAGAAAGCCAAAAGCCAACCACGCGCCAACTTGCCGAAAGCTTTCTTGCTACTAGGGGTACATGAGCACACTTCGTAGAAAGCCAAGTTAAAGAGAAAATAAAATGAAATGAAATGTTTCAGTTTGACTTTCTACGATTATGGTCCTTTTAGGCTGAGAGAGACAGACGATGAAGCCAAGTGAATGATGATGGAAGAATTGGTGGAATGAGAAAATGGGAGGAAACGGGAGTACTCCGAGAAAACCCACGGATACGGTGCTGTCCACCACAAACATGCTTGGTCGGGGATCGAACCAGGAACACCTTGCACCAGAAGTAAGCTCTATAATCCTAAGTCACTGTGCCCCCTTAGAGTCACGGTACCAATTTTAATTTTAGGGGTTGCTACTTTTTTGTATGCCGAAAATAATAGTTTTACTTTATTTGAACTTCATTACAATGCAACATGTCTGGGGGACACGGGGGGTTGAGGGCGGACCATGTAATCGGGGGGAAGCACCTGCTCTTTGCCCCTCATATACTCACATTGGACTGTATCTCACGTGACCAAATTAGTGCCTAAAGATAAGCCACTGTGACCAACTTAAACAAGCCTTGCTTGCAGTACATATGCTTCATCCTATTCTGGTTCTGGAACACACACACACACACACACATAATACATACACACGTATCCGAAGACTATTACATAAAGTTTACATGCTCTATAATTTTCAATATTTTTATTAGAAATATTTATCACATCATCTTTGCTTCTCTCGACATAGTTTTACTGTGGAACAATAGTTCTTGACTCTCGTGGTAATAACGTCCAATCAGAGAGAGAAAGAAAGCCCCTTTGGGTGCATTACTCCTCAATCAAGATCCTCCCTCTCCCATCTGAAGTACAACCAAAAACTCACCCAGCCTCAAGTCGTATGCAAATCACTAATTGGAGACGGGAATTTAGAAGGGGAGGGAAAACTGTGGAACAAACTTGTTCTATTCTTTCTTTTTTCTTTTCTTTCTTCCTTTTTTTTATAAAAAAAGGAAGTCTTGCGACATATGAAGATACAAAAATAGATCAACCAAGCAGGTTATTATTATTATTATTATTATTATTATTATTATTATTATTATTATTATTATTATTATTATTATTATTATTATTATTATTATTATAATATAAATTCCTGGTGTTCTAGCTAGAGAACTGCCCGAGCCTAATCCAGCCCGAATGTACCTAGGCCCGACCCAGCCCGGGCCCGATAAATTTTAAAAGTTTCATTTTGTAACATTTTTCACGGGTACACTTCTTCAACGTTTGCCTTTATTCTAATTATCGTTTAACGAAATTCAATAATTATTAAAGAATTGGAATTAATCGGCCCCAGCCCGGCCCGATGAGAAATCAGTGTCGGCCCGCCCAAGCCCGACCCGGCCCAAAGAAATAACGGAGTCGGCCCGCTCAAGCCTGGCCCATGCAGGTCTCTAGTTCTAGCCCAAGGCTTCTGAATATACATGAGATGTGTTTTACGAATTACTGTATTTCTACCTGACGAAAATGAGTTTCTCAGAAACGGCTCATAACCATATACCAGTAGCGCACCCACAGGGGGGCGGAGTCTATTCGGTCCGTACCCCCCCCCCAAAAAAAACTTCGTAACTCAACATACATATGTACACTTTCTCAATTACTCTACTTGTTTACCAGGGAAATGATTGATGTAGCATGAAAATTTGATCTTACACTTCATCTGTACTCTTTCTCTTATAAAAACAATCTAGTTCTATCATTATTTCCTAAAAATATAGATGGAAGTATAACCTATACTATAATACTATAATAAAACTCTACTTGTTTAACAGGGAAATGATTGATGTAGCATGAATATTTGATCTTACAGTTCATCTGTACTCTTTCTCTTATAAAAACAATCTAGTTCTATCATTATTTCCTAAAAATATAGATGGAAGTATAACCTATACTATAATACTATAATAAAACTATACTTGTTTAACAGGGAAATGATTGATGTTGCATGAATATTTGATCTTACACTTCATCTGTACTCTTTCTCTTATAAAAACAATCTAGTTCTATCATTATTTCCTAAAAATATAGATGGAAGTATAACCTATACTATAATACTATAATAAAACTCTACTTGTTTAACAGGGAAATGATTGATGTAACATGAATATTTGATCTTACACTTCATCTGTACTCTTTCTCTTATAAAAACAATCTAGTTCTATCATTATTTCCTAAAAATATAGATGGAAGTATAACCTATACTATAATACTATAATAAAACTATACTTCTTTAACAGGGAAATGATTGATGTAGCATGAAAATTTGATCTTACACTTCATCTGTACTCTTTCTCTTATAAAAACAATCTAGTTCTATCATTATTTCCTAAAAATATAGATGGAAGTATAACCTATACTATAATACTATAATAAAACTATACTTCTTTAACAGGGAAATGATTGATGTAGCATGAAAATTTGATCTTACACTTCATCTGTACTCTTTCTCTTATAAAAACAATCTAGTTCTATCATTATTTCCTAAAAATATAGATGGAAGTATAACCTATACTATAATACTATAATAAAACTCTACTTGTTTAACAGGGAAATGATTGATGTAACATGAATATTTGATCTTACACTTCATCTGTACTCTTTCTCTTATAAAAACAATCTAGTTCTATCATTATTTCCTAAAAATATAGATGGAAGTATAACCTATACTATAATACTATAATAAAACTATACTTCTTTAACAGGGAAATGATTGATGTAGCATGAAAATTTGATCTTACACTTCATCTGTACTCTTTCTCTTATAAAAACAATCTAGTTCTATCATTATTTCCTAAAAATATAGATGGAAGTATAACCTATACTATAATACTATAATAAAACTCTACTTGTTTAACAGGGAAATGATTGATGTAACATGAATATTTGATCTTACACTTCATCTGTACTCTTTCTCTTATAAAAACAATCTAGTTCTATCATTATTTCCTAAAAATATAGATGGAAGTATAACCTATACTATAATACTATAATAAAACTATACTTCTTTAACAGGGAAATGATTGATGTAGCATGAAAATTTGATCTTACACTTCATCTGTACTCTTTCTCTTATAAAAACAATCTAGTTCTATCATTATTTCCTAAAAATATAGATGGAAGTATAACCTATACTATAATACTATAATAAAACTATACTTCTTTAACAGGGAAATGATTGATGTAGCATGAACATTTGATCTTACAGTTCGTCTGTACTCTTTCTCTTATAAAAACAATCTAGTTCTATCATTATTTCCTAAAAATATAGATGGAAGTATAACCTATACTATAATACTATAATAAAACTATACTTCTTTAACAGGGAAATGATTGATGTAGCATGAATATTTGATCTTACACTTCAAGCCCATGTAAAAATCCAGAGTCAGAGTTAGGAATTGCACGTGTATAGAGCAACTGAGTAATTATACGTAGCTTCATTACACAAATATTACTTGTTGAAGTCAATTAATATTCCCAAGATATAAACATAATGGGCCTTATGCAGAGTCGTTCTGACGAGTGATTAGTACCATACTAAAGAGTTCGACTAACATATGTTTCCTGTAGTAGTCAGGCCTTTAGTATAACTCTAATCATACGTCAAAACGACTCTGCATAAAGCGGATTGTGTTTTGTAGATAATCTTGAATTCTGATCCTTGGCAGAAGTGAAAGGATATACAGGAAACTATAAATTAAAGAAGTTGGAGTGAACGAATAGATTGAAAATTAATATTAAATATATCCATATAGGAGAACCGAGTAATTATGACTGCATTATTCAGATATTCATTTGCAGACGTTAATTAATATTCCCCTAGTGTAAACATACTCGGTTTGTAGGTAGTATAAGATTCTAATTCTAGGCAGAAGTAAGAAGTTCGTATAGAAAACTGAAACTTAATCCGTTAGAGTGCAGGAATATTTGATTGATTTTGCACCTCTTTAAGCAGCGAGGTTATATGAGACGTTGACCTACAGCTAAACGTGTTATTCGAACAACAAGAGCTTCGAAAGGAAATCGAACCCGTGTCTTCCACGTCAAAGACGCATACACTAATCGCTTAGCCACGAGAAAGCTCAAGTGGAGAAATAGATTGAGAATCAGGAAGATAATTGTCACGTATACGAGATCTGAGTAGTTAAGGCATAATTACTCAAATATTCACTTCCATTTCTTCTAATATTTCTCGTATTTTAAGCAAGAATAGATTAAGAAACAGAAGAAGAAGGTGATGTATACGAGAGCTGAGTAGTTATCGCTTAATTACTCAATTATTCACTTGCATGTCTTTTAATATTCCTCCAATTTTAGGAAAGAATAAATAGAGAATCAGGAAGAAATCACGTATATGAGATCTGAGTAGTTATGGCTTAATTACTCAAATATTCACTCTCATGTATACTAATATTCCTCCGATTTTAGCTAATCAAAGTTCATATACCGGTAATCGTTCACCAAGGTGTTAACAGAACTATTAAATAAAAAACATTACGAGAAATCAATCAGGTAGTAGTTGCCTCTGAGAAACCACTCTGAAAGTCATTTCTAATTGACGTTCATGAGAGTGAAAAAGGAAATTTCCTGAATACCGGTGGCCAGCGGTAATAACAACAGAACTCGGCATGTCATATATAATGTGACTTACTCAAAAGATAACAATTAATATTTCTTGCTTTAACATCTTAATACCCGCCACAGAGGAAGAAAGATGTTTTGAAAGGGACTATTGTTAACCATACCCAGAAACCCTCCTCCCACAAACACTTTCCTCCCTTCCTCTCGATTTTTCTGTCTGGTTAAAACAAAGGCCAATAAATTAACAACGAAAATAATAGTAATAATAATAGTATAAGTTTGAAAGTAAAGGCACAGAATCACCTTGAGGAAGGCGGTAGAATCAATCGAAAGGCCATAAACCAACGGCATTCTTCGAACTCTGGACAACACCGCCTCCAGGGGTACCATTTGACCTTGTGCCTCGTACTCATCAATAGCGTTTTCTACTTCCAGTGGGTGGCTGGGCAGGACTGTTTTGTCTGGGCTGAGTATATCCATGCACAAACACATGCACACAATTCAATGCACCTTGTCCAATAACTTGATAATTGTTATTACAACGAATCTTTTGCCTTTCTTTTCTTACAGGCCCAGTTAAATTTCTTGGAATGTAAGGACTTTACAAAACAATCCTGTCGAAATGTAACACTGTGTGCTAGGGCTGTTTTAACACTGGATCTGATGGTCACTCAGGGACCCCACGAGCAGAATTATATTTATTACATGTCAAAGTAATCGTAGGGATTCCAGCATACCACAGATGGCCATTTTGCACTGGGCTCGCTTATTTCTTTCAACTGGGCTCTCGCTCACTTCTCTCAATTGAGCTCGTGCTCACTAAACTTAACTAAGCAACTAGACTCGGGCTCACACGAGCTCTCGCTCACTTCTTTCAACTGAGCTCGCGCTCACTAATTTTAACTAGGCTCGGGCTCACACGGGCTCTCGCTCACTTCTCTCAATTGAGCTCGCGCTCACTAATCTTAACTAGGTTCGGGCTTACACGGGCTCGCGCTCACTTCCCTCAACTGGACTCGCGCTCACTAATCTTAACTAGGCTCGGGCTCACTCGGGATAGCGCTCACTTCTTTCAGCTGCGCTCACGCTGGCTCGGTCTCTCCTCCCTTTCTGTACTGAGCTCGCGCTCATTAATCTTAACTACGCTCGGGCTCACACGAGCTCTCATTTCTCTCAACTGAGCTCGCGCTCACTAATCTTAACTAGGTTCGGGCTCACACGGGCTCGCGCTGACTTCGCTCAACTGAGCTCGCGCTCACTAATCTTAACTAGGCTCGGGTTCAATCGGGATCGCGCTCAATAATTGAGCCCGAGCCCGATTGAGAGAGAGTGTCGAGCTCGCGAGCGTCGGGCTTGCAAGTTTGGACACTTATGAAACACTATGGTTTGCGCACGAACACATATTGCTAATAAGACAAAGATGCTGCTTTTAAATTAAATCACTAGGAATATTTAAGAGGAGTCTTAGGACACGGAAACATGATTGAAGGCCCCCAACTCCACTACAAAATGTTTCAAAATATCAGCAAACGTTTAAGAGTATGACTCATAGTACACGTGAATGACATGAATACGTAAATCTAGACTCGGTTAGGGGGCTCGGCTCCCCTGTAACAACCTTCTGTCTCCTAAAAGTATGTATGTATGAATTTAAGATGAACTCAAGTAAGTCTCTACCGAAAATTATCTCATTTCCCTTGAGTCAGTGTTCTGGCTACGGGCCAGCGTAAATCAGGCGATATAGCAAGATTTATTGGTCCATGTGTAGTACTTGTACTTGAACTATGATTAATCAACGTATGTTTACGTCGTCAACTTCATGATGCCCTCCTCTAAGTTAAAAAGGAAGATTCCAAGCATTCAAAAATAATTTGTTTTTCATTATGATTTTTTTAAAGTAAAAATTTTGAAGAGCATAAAGAATTATGTAGAAAAACAGATGTAGCCGCCCTCTAACATAAAATGGCGGCTTGAATCAGAAATAATTCTTTGTTAGGTATTGAATGTTTTGAAGTAAAAATTGTTAGTATTTTTTAATATAAAAAAATTACTACTCTTTATGTTGTTTAAAAGAACGATTTTAACCTGAAAAAGTTAAGTAAAGGAAAAACAAATTATTTCGTACGCATTTTGAATTACTATTTTAAAATTCGAGGGAAAGGGCACAGTTGTTCAGTAGTAGAGCGCTCACCTATTGTGCTACGAGTCACTGGTTCAATCCCAGACCAAATAGCCTTTAGTGGATAACACCATGTCCGTGGCTTCTCCCGTCTTCTGTCGCCTAAAAGGCAGAACTGTGGGTCGTAAAATTATACATTTGACTTTCTTTTCATTTTGTAGTGCACACTTCTGCTTTGAACTCCATTCTACACAATACGGCATCTAGGATGAGCTGGACATGTTCATCATATGCAAAATATGCTTAAGATATATTTTCTATAGATTTCTGCTTAGGAAGCCTGCGGAAAAAATCACGTTGGGTAGAACAAAAAGACGTTGGGAGAATAATACAAGATCCATTCAATAAATAACCGGAAAAGTTGTATTAAAAAACACAAAACTTCAACACAAAGTTTGTGCTTCTTTGTTATTTTTTGGTGGTATCTTAGAACTATTATCAGATGGGCCTGGGACTTCTACCTCGCTAACGGGATGTTGGGAATCAGTGAAACAAGATGGCGGCACCCTTGCAGGTTTACACCAACTTGGACCAATGAAATGTCTTTAGATTTCTGTTACCTGAAGGGTTGAAACCAATCGAAATTGAACGTTTGATGGCAGTGCAACATGATGAAAGTTGTTTGAGTCCAACACAAGTATAAGGGGGGAAGATAAATTCAAATGGATTGTAACAAGGGACGACATTCTTCAATTCCAAAACCCAAGAAATTGCAAACTGAAAGAAGTGCTGGTAAGGTCATGTTGACTTTGTTTTGGGACCATAAGGAAGCAATTCTTGAACATAACATGCCGAGAGGTCAAAGTGTAAACAATACGACGTACGCAAACCTTATTCTTGAAAATTTGAAACCAGTAAGTTTGAGGAAGCGACGTGGACTGATGTCCAGTGGCATCCTGCTACTGCATGGCAACGCGAGGCCACATGCTGTTAGAGTCACATTAGAAACCATCAAAGACCTGAAGTTCGTCTGCTTGCCCCACCCTCCGTAATCTCTGGCACCTTCATATTATCACATTTTTAACTCACTGAAAGAAGCCCTTGGTGATTCAAGATTCGCTGATAATGAGGAAGTCCAGGCAGCAGTGCATAACTGGTTACGCGCACGCCCCCAAGAACTCTTTTCACGAGGAAGTGAGGAGCTTGTCCAGCGCTGGCATAAGTGTATAGAACTTAAGAGTCTTCATCCCGGCGAAATTAAAATACCGCTAATTTTACAGTAATTATGTGATATCTTCAAATAGGTAAAAGATAATCGAAATGTGGAACAAGAGCGCCCTAGACAATATTATTTTACATGAGAAACCGTTATCACGATTCACTTATCTGCTTTCGATTTCGAGACATTTTGAAAATCGGCATTTATTTTCGCGTTTCTAAACAGCTGCAAACGGAAAGCCACTAAGTGACTTGTGATAACGGTACCTCACGCAAAATAATATTGTCTAGGGCGCTCTTGTTCCATATTTCAATTATATTTTATCTATTTGAAGATATCACATAATTACTGTAAAATTAGCGGTATTTTAATTTAACCGGGATGAAGACTATTCAGGGGAATTACTCGTATGTTGAAAAATAAATGTTTATTTCATTCTCGTAATAGATTCTTTAAAGGAAAAACCGGTTTCTTTTATTGCACAAAGACCTTGTACAAAGCAAAATCTTTGATAGATGAACAGAAGAATCATAACTGGACTCGCTTTTGTTTCTGCGGTAATGAATTTTTGAATTCCTTAAGACATAGAATAAGTTATGACAAATACATACAGCTATCTTGTAAACCTGAGTAGGGAAACATTATAAGTTTACAATCATGTGTAATATGCATGCGAAACTATTAAAGAATCCAGGAGAATCTAGCTAGGCAGCTAGAATCCAGAAGACACGGTACTTCCCCCATTCCTACTGTGAATGCGGCAACGCATGAATTACCTAAGCGAAGAGGAAACTGCAGTTTGTAAAGGCGTATCTTATATTAGCAGCTCGGAAGTTGACTTCCCTGCCACTTCAGATTCACCGGAAACCTGATTCCAAATTCCATTAGCTTAGATAATGTCACATGGAAACATCACAGAACGCTAAACTTGTCATATCTACTTGTGGTACCGGATACTCCAACGGACGTTATCTGCGGCTAAGAACATGAGTTTGCGGGAGATAACGGGATTCCCCACCAACCGAGAAATTTTACTTCTTCCTTTGCCTTGATTAGATGAAGAAAACACCAACAGGTGCTTTGTAACCATAAAGTAATTGCGAGCATGCAAACAGATGACCGCAAAAAGAGAGAGAGAAAAAATAAGTACATGCCCTCTTTCTTGCCTTGACTCAAGGTTAAATTAATTCTGAATTAAACCACATTGGCTGCTGATTAAGGTAAGTGAGTCCTACACAGAGTAATTTTTTGTTAAATTCAAGAGATGGGTAATGACAGTTTCTCCAAAGGCTAACTGAATAAATAAAGACTAACCTGTGCATTTTCCTTAGCAACACACGAGTTCCCTCGTGGCTATATGATTAATGTGTATGCCTTCGACGTAAGGGTCCCGAGTTTGATTCTCACTGAAAGCTCACGTAATTCGGATCCACGTTAAGATGTAGGTCCAAGTATAATGTAGCCTTGGCACCGAAGAGGATACTAAACTCCAATTCAGCCTAGTAGTACTGATAGTCGTCATATTTGGGATTAGTAAATAGTGATTGCAAAAATAAAGTGGCAAATACATTACATTAATGTAGCACTGATAGTCGGTATGATGAGTAAATGGTAATTGCAAAAATAAAGTGGAAAATACGATGGCCGAACATAGCATTGACAATCAGCATGTTTGAGAGTGGTAATAACAAAAAATAAAGTTGAAAACACATTGAACCAACATATCACTGATAGTCGAGATGTTTGGAATTCGTAAATTGTAACTGCAAAAGTAAAGTTGAAAATACATTAGCCCAATGTAGCACTGATAGTGGACATGTTTGGGATTGATAAATGGTAATTGCAAAAATAAATTCTAAAATACGATGGCCGAACGTAGCACTAATAGGTTGCATGCTTGACTGGTAACTGCAAAAATAAAGTAGAAAATACGATGGACGAACGTAGTACTAATAGTTGGCATGTTTGGAATTGGTAAATGGTAAATGCAAAAATAAAGTAAAAACACTTACCTAACGTAGCACTGATAATCGGTGTGTTTGGGATTGGTAAATGGTAATTGTAAAATTAAAGTGGAAAACACATTGACCCAACGTAGCACTAATTTCGGTGTGTCTGGGATTGGTTAATAGTAGTTGCAAATGTAAAGTTGAAAACACATTGGTCCAAAGTAACACTGATAGTCGGCATGTTTGGGAATGATAAACGATAATTGCAAAAATAAAACGGAAAATACGATGGCCCAACGTAGCACTAATAGTTGGCATGTTTGGGATTGATAAATGGTAATTGCAAAAATAGATTTGAAAGCATACTGGTCCAACGTGGCACTGATTCTTGGTATGTTTGGGATTGAAAATGGTAATTGCAAAAATGAAGTGGAAAACACATTGGCTCAACGTAACACTGAGAGTCGTCATGTTAAGGATTCGTAAGTGGTAATTGCAAAAGTAAAGTTGAAAATACGCTTGCCCAACGTAGATGAAAGAGTAAGTTAGGAAACTACAATTTGCCGTCATTTATGAGATTTCTTCCTCTTTTGCCTAATTCCTTATCTGCCTAATGACTCTCTGGGACTTTTACACAATTTTGTTTGTAGCACATATTTGACCTTATCTTTAGGCAAAACAGAAATTCCTGTTTTGTCTAATCTTACTAAGAAAGGGATATTTAGGGAATTTTAGTAGTAATTATTAGAGCAACCCACATTATGCTTTTTTTGTTTAATTATGATTTTTTCCAAATTATGCTTTATTAATGTCAATCATTGTTTTACATTAATCGTGTATAATGTATAATATTTACTACACACTAGCAGCGTTCACCCCGCTTCGCTGCGGTCACCCCGGAACGCAATAAACTTTGTTACTTAGATAATTTTTACTTTTTCGCTTTCAAGTGATATGATAAAAACCATAGAAGATTGCAGTAAATGTTAACATTATATCGCCTGTCATTTATGTTAACCCGCCCCGCTTCGCTGCGGTCACCCCGGAAGTTTTCGCTTTCAAGTGATATGATAAAAACCATAGTAGATTGCAGTAAATGTTAACATTATATCGCCTGTCATTTATGTTAACCCGCCGAGTGACACGGTCATGCGGGTTGCATATAAATACGTTTATTTTTATACCTATGATGAACTAACAAAGGATTTGTACGTTATGGACACTTGAATGGTCAATTATCTCAAGACACTGGTAATTAAAAATTAAAGTGATATGATAAAAACCATCTAGGGTCAAAATCCTAATAACCCCCCCAAAATAAAAGAAATTGGTTCAGCCGTATTAGCGTGATGAGGTAACAAAGGATTTGTGCGTTCTCTTTTATATATATAGATTAAATATTCTAAATATCTTGATCTATTTGTTAATATTTTATGCAACCAGTTTCTTTCATTTTGTATTACTTGTGTGCGTCTTAGAGGTGCATATATACAAAAAGGAAAGCAAAAGATGCCACCAAAAAGTACAGAAAGTGCTCAAGTTAAAGAGGTACACATAACAACAATATAGTGTGGAGTTCTTGTGTACTATTCATTGTTGGCGGAAAGTTTTCTTCTTCTTTACCTTTTATTCTTTTCTCCACATCAACAGATTACACCGAAAAGTATACAGAAATAAAAATAAGCTTTTCATTATTGCAAATGTTCTCAATGATTTTGCATTGTAAATATTGGTTTTAAAAAAAATAATACATGTTAAACAGAATTTTCCACGAATTATTCTAATTGAATTTCTCAAGAATTGTGATATATATTTTAAATTAGGCTTTATGCTTTATTTCCTAAAATTATGCTTTATTATGCTTTTAAAATTAGTTTCTTCTGAATCCTTAGACATCCACAACCATGTTCAAGGTACCAAAAATATGTGTAATTTGCTGTTATGCTTTTTATGCTTTTGGGTTGCCCTAGCAATTATTGTCATTATAGTGAAAGGAGATTTTAATAATTTCATTTTACTGACTTATTCTTAAAGTTTACAAGTAGTATGAGTATCACCGTTAGAAATATGCGTGTCACTTGAGGGAAAAAAACAAACAATACGTACAATCTACTGGTAAACGGTGTGTTTTTTTTAACATACAGGTATACTGTATAAACATAAATAAACAAATTTAATCCTGTGACAGAGAAACTACCAGTTACTATCAAGGACACCCATCAGGGGGGAAAAGGTGGGGCGCTTGCCCCCCCAAGAGGAAATTGTACTTGGGAATATTGAAAACCCAATAGAATTTTTACATTAGTTACAGAAAAATGTGAAACTATATTTGAAACTTCGCTTATACTTACCCTCCCTTAGAAACCACAACATGGGCGCCCTTGGTTACTATTGACAGCGAAGAAACATATTTGTTAGCGAAATAAAATTTATTTTTCTTGATTTTGCCACAAAAAATACACATTAGAATGTACCCTCCAAACATTTCATTCTTTCCACTTGATTAATATATCCATTTATATAGGCTTATGTATGAATTTTGGACAATATTATTACTAAATAAAAATTAAAATTTTATGTTAATCATCTTTTTGTGCGACAGTTCATTAAATCCTTGCGCATCAGTGACATCCATGGAGAATGTCATGAAAACATATCCCTTATTATTTGTCGTACTGATCCTGAAGATGATGAAATTTGTTAGTGGATTAAAGGTAAGACTTAGTTTTACTATTTCTTCTTAAGTGACAGGAAATAAAAAAAAGTTTTGTTTCAGTAGATGTCAGACATAAAGGAGCATTCAATTACAACACACATGTGCTTGTTTTGGCGATAAAGATTAGCAACTTTGAGATCGTATTTCGAGAGCGGAAAAAGAAAAGAGAAAGAAAACTTTGGCTTTGATCTCCAGTCAGTGTTGCCAACCGGAAGTAGCATAAAATCAATTCAGATCATCAAAATTTCCCCTTTTCAGTGCAAGTGTTCCACAATGCAAATAATTGTTGTTGTTTTTTTTTTATCAGTATTACGAATGCTCTTCCTCACGCGTGCACAATAACTATGTCATATTCAACAGTCTAGACAGTCTTATAACAGTAAATGAAAAGTGGTATTACCGCACGCACATAGGAAAATGACACCTGGAACGCAAGGAGATAATTTTACTGTATCTTGCTAATGTTGGGTTGAAAGCTTCTTTAAGGGTATATTTCAGCATCAATTTTATCTTCATAGGTAGCTTCGTTATTGAAGAGCATCAATTCTTAAGATTATAAAAAATCTGGATTTCCTCAAAAATTACGCATGGGAATTGAAAATCACCTATATCATATTATTAAGTTTGATAAGAACTATCGTTTGATATATGTCTCAGCTTTTTCATTTTTTTTTTCGTTAGGTGCTAACAATATTTTGTCGAAGTTGAATACCTCTTTCCATTGTACAGAATGAATTTCTATATTTTTACATGCTTTTCAACTGTGTGTGAGATCTTGCAGCCTTAATTTATAACTCTTTTCCCGACTTCGTACAATGATGACATTTTGCACAAACAAACGTAACTCGGATAGCAACATTATATCCCATTATAACATTTATTCATTTCTATATACAGGGTGCGGCAGTGAATCGGGCGATTTTAAAAAAAACGTTATTACGACAAAATGATGAAATTTATTTGGACGTAACAAGTTGGAATACAAACCAGACATGTCACCAAAAAGAAACAAATGTGACAAAAAAAAAGAAAAGAAAGGAAATAATGTTCCACCGAAAACGTAACTGCCCTAAAATGACATTTTACAGATAATCGCCATTCCGCTATACACATTCAGTAACCCTCTAGCTAAGGTCACTCATTACTTGTTCCAGCATATCCAAGGGGATTCTCGGAACTTCTTTCGTGAATGCGACGTTTCTGTTCTGGAATTGACCTACAGACACAAGAAAACTATATTGTAAAAAAGCATTGTGATAATTTTCCTTTGTAGTGCAATACTGTTTTTATTTTATTTTGTGCAACACTGGTTTCTGTTCGGTGATTTAAATTCACAAATAAATAAATACTTCCATGTCTAGTTTGTATTCCGACTTGTTAGAATCAAATAAATTTCATCATTTCCTCGTATTAACGTTTTTAAAATCACCCGATTCACTGCCGCGTCTGTTATTTACATGGTTTTAAAGTTAAATCTCATCGTTTGATTTCAAAAGATCAATATCAGCCTTTTACGTATTCAACCAAATTTACTGTTCGGTAAAGCGGGTTATCTAAGATACAGGCGTTAACATTCATAAGTATCGAACGAAGTTTCTCATTTTTCACGATTTTTCATAATACATTTGAAAAAAAATAATATATTTAGAGTAAACAAATATAACAAATAAATCGTACCAGAAAGTGAAAGTGTAATTCTGTGTTCAAGAAAATTACCTTTAGTATAAAGAAAGCACTACTTACGCATAATTAAAAAAGTACCTTCATAAAGAATCACTTGATTTACATGAGAATTGAAAAAATTATAACTTGATCGTACATTAGAATGCTCCCCATGCTTCTTTTTAGTCATAAATAGATTTTTTTAAAGTAATTTTGTTGAAAACAGATTTTTAAAAGTAATTTTGTTGAAAACAGATTTTTAAAAGTAATTTTATTGAAAACAGATTTTTAAAAATTAATTTTGTTGAAAACAGATTTTTAAGAAAAATTATTTTATTGAAAACAGAATTTTTAAAAAAGTAATTTTATTGAAAACAGATTCTTGAAAAGGATTTTTTTTTCAGTACGACATGTTTTATTTTGTATATTAATTTTTTGTTTAAAGAAAACATTTCTTTAGATAATGTTAGCAAAGTATCTCAGAATTACATTCTTGCAGAGGAAAGAGACATTTAAATTGTTTTAAAGAAGAAACCAATCAAACTAGACTATCCAAATCCTTATTTGTTTCAAATAAAAAAAAATATTCTCTCATATGAAGGGTTGAGGGTCACAACAGCATATGTGCCACGTTCATAATTTTATATTAGATGTGACATAGGTAGTTCTTGCGCAAAAAATACTCCAGCTTATTAATAAAAACAAGAAATCACCGCTAGAATCAGGACTGAATGAGGGGCATGTTCCTTTTCATGTTTGGTAAAGAATAGAATCGGGGGCATATATCTGAGAGATTTCAAATTTGGTGCTTAGAAGACCCATCCCTCCATATACAAATAAGTGGATTCAGGAATAAAAATGACTCGGTAGTTAATGGTCTTAACGCTCCCCGACTACATCTGATATTAGCATCACACAATAAGTCTTCTATTCGATTTTTTCTTCAACTGGTAATTCCATTTTTTCTTCAACTGGTAAAGTTTGATTTCAAAATTGCAGTACATAATTTAATTTTTAGTATAAGATAAAACACCAAACTAATTGTTATTTGATTGCCAAATAATCTGAGGGTAGCATGCTTGGCATATTCTTATAGTTTTATCATAATACCTAGAAATCACAATGCTTTTGCAATTATATCGGGATGTGCATATGTGTAAAATAAATCAACAGTCTGTTGCTTTAGAATAGAATATTTAATTATGACAAACAGTCTAGCTGTTCTCTCGAGTATTATAGGCGATCATTTCACAAATCTCTTAAATTGATGTAAGTTAAATGAAAACACAAAAAGCTGGAACTAAAATTTATCTTTACGGAGTCTTTTGGCTGCAAAGGTTTTTACAATGTTCTTAAAAGATAGCTTTGAAGCTAATTTATGCTCTATGGATATGATCCTAAGGTTGGTAAGTCGTTTTTTTTTTTTTTTTTAAGTTTCTAGGTAATTATTTGATATTTAGTTTGTTAAAACTCCTTTGCTTACTTTATAGTGAAAATAAATATTTGCCCAGTTTTGCGCCCTCCACCCAATCCGCCAACCGGGCCACAAGCCCCCTTTTTCCCCTTAGTTACGTCACTGCCTAGGTAATACAGATAGCCAATGAGCGTTCTAATATTGTGTACTGTACTATCAAGCTAATCCACAATCCTTGTAATCTCATGTCCACGTCAGGTTCACTATCCCCAACGTAGTTTTAATAAAAACAGTATAATTTATTACAAACTTCACTACCTTATTAAGTACCATAATATGTATCGTTGGAACATGATTAAATAGTTTCACTTTTTAAGACACGGAACTGCATAATTGTTAATAACAATCTGTATACTATTTAGGTATTATAATATTATCTAATATAAAGATGCCTTTTATAGCAGTGCAGTAGTGGTTTAATAATAATAAAAGTTATTAATTTTTATTTTTATGCATGGTAATTTTTATCGAATAAATCTTAGTTATAATTATTATTAATAATAATTATCAACAATTAAAAGAAAACGAAGTAATACGTTCTAAGGAAATTATTTTTGTTAATAATGTGACAACTGCATGTTAAGAAGATTCGCTAGAGTGCATTTTGGAACTATTTTGTGTGTAAGTGTTATATAAAGATTGTTATCGTTTATGCAGTTTTTTGCACATAAAGAAGCAGAAGGAAAAAAGAAACATAATTTCGCAAAGTTTCCTTTAAATTATTAAAGATAATTTTATCTTTTTTCCACCAAGAAATTCCAATTTTAACAATATTGAACAATTACTCTTCATATCCCACTACCTGAAACGCTTATTCTTCCCATGAGAGAAAATAGATTTATGGAGAATATTTTAAGGTATATTTTAATCCCCTTAGGAACACCATAGTATAGTGGATAGAGCATTGAATTCACGTCCGCATGGTTCTGGGTTCGATTCCCGACCGGTGCTTCCCAATTTGCGTCGTGAGGCAAACTGAGGAGTCACGTGAATGAAAGACGTAACGACCAGGCCCGTATCCACGGGGGGGGGGGGGCAAGAGGGGGCCGGGCCCCCCTATATTTTGGCTGGCTCTCATAAAATTAGACGGTAGGCTTGCAAATGAACTATAATATGGTGATGAAGTATAATATGATTGTGTCGGCCCCCCCAACTTCTACCGCCCCCCCCCCTAATTTTTTTGGCTGGCTACGGGCCTGGTAACGACCACGAGGTCTAGAAACAGTAGCGTCATTTCAGATTTGGCTTGTGGGGGCGGCAATACCCCTTGATATAAGTAAAATTTCGCGTTTTTCACTGACTTACTACTATTCTATTGATAAAATCTATATAAATCTCAAACTCGGAGGGGGGGGTAAATGCCTTTCCCTGCCCCCCTAAATGACGCCAATGTCTAGAAAGCTTCTGATACGCCTCTTAGAGACAGAGCGATGCAGGGCGCTGACCACGTGTTTTGTGGCTAGGGTGGATAGTTCAGCCAGTCGCTAACAGATGTCGTTGGAGCTGTTCAGGCCCACAAAATGGGTTGTTACTCCAAGTGGTTATGGTTATTTGAGTCCCCTTTCTTTCCATCCTATTATTTCTACTCATTCTCTTTAATAATCTTTCAAAGTCAATTTATGGAAATAAAACTGAAGCTATGAAATGAATTCCAAACGGTTCAGCTGTTTTCTCGTGGAAAGGCGATGACCTACAAGTCAAAAATATTAAAGAAATTACCCCTGTTTCCATCTTTAGAAGCAGAATTTTCGAAAATGCTTTAGTACATACCATAAATCTACCTTAGTGCTAAATAAATCTACAATTTTCGTGTATTGTAAATTTATGGTGCGATTCACGACGGAACAGGTATTGGCATAGTGAAAACTAATTATAAATGTTGTGAATTCCTACCCGTACAGAAAACAGATGACGATCATGGCCTATTCGGCGGGCTCCGTGACTACTACTAACCAGAAAGATAACAGATGAAAATCGTGTCGTATAACAGTCAGTGTTGCCAACTTACTACAACGGAAATGGCGGGCACTTCAAAATTTGCATTCTTTATGGGATACCCTTTACAGTAAACAAATACACAGTCTGTCTCAGCTGAATGAAAACCTCCACCAGTCATTATCATTGGCAACAAATAGCACATTTTTTACAGCCACAATTTTTTTCTTTTCTTTTCTTTTTTTTTTTTCCGAAGATGCACATTATATTTCCTTCAGTTCCATTTGGTCATGTGGGCCTATGTTTACTCTTTGGGTAATATTATGGCTACAGAAAATTTAAGGAATTGGTTATACTTTTGGACAATGTGTCATGTGTCATTAAGTATCATATTAAGTGTCACTTGGTGAGTGTACACTTCAAAGTATTGGTTTCATATTAATATATGGCGATGGCGTGCTTATTATCAGGAATATAATCTGGGAGAGGGCAGCTGTAATATGAAGAGCTCAAATCCGAAAAAAGCCTGTCAAAAGAGTCACTTTTTTTAGGAGACGATTTTTTTGTGTGTCTTTCCATCATACTATTTCTGTGAAAGAAAAGTAACCTACATAAAACAAAATTGTAATTGCCTACTTTTCGGAACATAACGGTGAAATTATCATCTGTAGCAAGAGTTATATAAGCGTTTTTAGGTATGAGTCAGAAAATAACTTCAGAGAATACTGTTGACTAAGGACATTTTGGAAAACAACGCTGTTTTTCTTTTGCCTACAATTAATTTGATTTATGGAGTTTCGGCATGAATCCTAGTTTAATATACGACGATGCTGAAATGGAACTTAATAGAACCAATATCTTAAAATTGACAAAAATTGACTTAGGCTCTTTTGGAATCCACCCCTTCAATTGTCCTCTTCCCTGAGTTTCATATATACAGGGTGGTAGGTAACTCCACCGACAAACTTTGGGAGGTGAAATAAAAAAAAAAGTTCTAATAAACATGGGACGAAAAACGTCTCCTTTGAGAGTTATGAACCGCCGAAAATTCGAAAAATCATGTTTCAAAACACCCCGCCTTAGGAACTATAGGACCTATCCCAAGCTGTTTAAGGAATTACACAGGAACTAGTATGCAAACTATCTAAATATCTACGTTTTACCATCCTCCGTTATCGGAGAAACGAACGCGTTATTAGTACTTAAAGGAGTATCCCTATACCTCAATTTCCTTTCTACAGTTCGTTTAGCCGATAACGGACCACGGTAGAACATAGATATTTAGAAGGAGCGCATACTAGTTCCTTTGTAATTCCTTAAACAGCTTGGGATCGGTCCTGTAGTTTCTAAGGCAGAGCGTTTCGAAATGTGAATTTTTCGAATTTTCGGCGGTTCATAACTCTGAAAGGAGACGTTTTCCGTCCCATGTTTATTAGAACTTTTTTCTTTCATTTCATATAAGGAATCACCTCCCAAAGTTTGTCGGTGGAGTTACCTACCACCCTGTATATATCAATAGTATAGCAATATGAGGGGCAATGAAAAATTCCCGGAATTCTGTTGTAGCTCTTTATTACTACAATATAAGTAAATATTTATTTAATTACCCTCAAAGTAGGCACCTTCGAAACACAGACACGTGATTCACCGCTCCTGCGATTGTTGGAAACAATGACGCAAGGTCTGAATCATAGCGTTGGTTTTCATAAATTCTACGGTGACGAAACGGGTACCGATGTCGTTTTTCCGTAAAGCATTGTCACCCGTAAACTGATTTTAAGGCTACTAACATAGGTATTTGAAGCAAATTTTCCCAATTTGTATAAAAAGAAAACTTGATGTTGGTGGGTTGCTCGAACTGCGACAATGCACGAACTGATTACCACATACTCTTCCGTTTAGGTACACTACTCGTCAACTGAGTGTCATGACCTGTTCATGCTTCTCATATTCATGATTAAGGAACCTAAGAACTGTACTGCATAAGATTAATTGTGATGGTATCACAAATGAAAAAAACTACAACACTCCGAGCAGGGGTGCCATTTCAGACTTCGCTTGAGGGGGGCAAGAGCACCACCTACATAAAACTTTTACGTTTTGTACTAGTATACTAGTAGACAATCGATTAAAGTGTATGTATTCCTCAAACTCTTGGGGGCAATTGCCCCGTCCTGCCCCCCCCCTAAATGACGCCCCTGACTCCGGAAACTTTTTGATTTCTCCTCGTATATTAGTTAAAAATGTGAAACTCGACTTACATTGGTAGAAAATCATTCCTTGCCCCTCCCTCGTACGCAAAACCTTCAATGACGTAGCTCGTTTCCTACAGCATCATCTTTAAATTTTAGTAAAATCAGTTTTTAGATTTTTCTCGAAAACTGTGCATGAGGATTTGCATTCACTCTGTTCAGCTCACTCAGATCTATCATTTTCCTCTATACGGTAATCTACTCTAAACTTAATTTCTGCCTATTGTAACACAATTTTAAACAATAGATTAATGTGTTCATTCATCTGTTTAAGAGATGTCCTGTAGGAAAATCTACCTCCTAATGTTGAACTTTATCTTGAATAAAAGTTTGAAGCTTTACCAACGTAAAGAAAAAAAAGAAAGAAAAAAGAAAGAAAGAAACAATTAAAGAGAGAAAAAACTATTGGTTTCTTTAATGAGTGGCTACCTTAGTACTTTGCGGTTAATGTGTAGTAATTTTGCGGTCATTATGTTGGCATATATATCTCTTTTAGCTTGAAGCTAAACAAAGGATCACTGAAAACGAAGATCAGTTAGTGGAAGATTATATAACAACAACTCCGTGCATCTAATGAAAATATGTTCATTTTATGTACCTATAATTTCACTAAGTACTTCATTAAATATGATTGGTTAGTAGATAAAAATGTGAGAACCAATGGAAGGCTTTTATATACAGGGTGAAAAAAGAAATTTATTTTCGTCCAAAATTGTCTTTGGATTTCTACTTGTTTACTTTGGCAATTTCGCACATTGAACAATATGTACTTTGTACACCCCACACGCCTCATACCTATCCCCTGATTTCCAGGCTCGCAGTACAAATTTAAGAATAATGTAAATGTCCAAGGGATTTACCTTGGGTTTCACATAGATGTACAGTTACAGTATAAATTTTAAAGATAATGGAAATATTCACGAGACTTCCATTGGATTTCATTGGGATTTACCTTTGGTTTCACATAGATGTACAGTTACAGTAGAAATGTTAAAGATAATGGAAATATTCACGAGATTTCCATTGGATTTCAATGGGATTTGCTGTCACTGTAGAATCTTTCAGGATAATGGAAATGTCCAAGGGATTTCCATTGGATTTCACATAGATGAACTGTTACAGTAGACATTTTAAAGATAATGGAAATATTTACAAGTTTTCCATTACATTTCAATGGGATTTATCTTTGGTTTTACATAGATGTACAGTTACAGTAGAAGTGTTAAAGATAATGGAAATATTCACGAGATTTCCATCGGATTTCATTGGGATTTACCTTTGGTTTTACATAGATGTACAGTTACAGTAGAAATGTTAAAGATAATGGAAATATTCACGAGATTTCCATCGGATTTCATTGGGATTTACCTTTGGTTTTACATAGATGTACAGTTACAGTAGAAATGTTAAAGATAATGGAAATATTTACAAGTTTTCCATTACATTTCAATGGGATTTATCTTTGGTTTTACATAGATGTACAGTTACAGTAGAAATGTTAAAGATAATGGAAATATTCACGAGACTTCCATTGGATTTCATTGGGATTTACCTTTGGTTTTACATAGATGTACAGTTACAGTAGAAATGTTAAAGATAATGGAAATATTCACGAGATTTCCATCGGATTTCAATGGGATTTGCTGTCACTGTAGAAACTTTCAGGATAATGGAAATGTCCAAGGGATTTCCATTGGATTTCACATAGATGAACTGTTACAGTAGACATTTTAAAGATAATGGAAATATTTTCAAGTTTTCCATTACATTTCAATGGGATTTATCTTTGGTTTTACATAGATGTACAGTTACAGTAGAAATGTTAAAGATAATGGAAATATTCACGAGATTTCCATCGGATTTCAATGGGATTTGCTGTCACTGTAGAAACTTTCAGGATAATGGAAATGTCCAAGGGATTTCCATTGGATTTCACATAGATGAACTGTTACAGTAGACATTTTAAAGATAATGGAAATATTTACAAGTTTTCCATTATATTTCAATGGGATTTATCTTTGGTTTTACATAGATGTACAGTTACAGTAGAAATGTTAAAGATAATGGAAATATTCACGAGATTTCCATCGGATTTCAATGGGATTTACCTTTGGTTTCACATAGATGTACAGTTACAGTAGAAATGTTAAAGATAATGGAAATATTCACGAGATTTCCATTGGATTTCAATGGGATTTGCTGTCACTGTAGAAACTTTCAGGATAATGGAAATGTCCAAGGGATTTCCATTGGATTTCACATAGATGAACTGTTACAGTAGACATTTTAAAGATAATGGAAATATTTACAAGTTTTCCATTACATTTCAATGGGATTTATCTTTGGTTTTACATAGATGTACAGTTACAGTAGAAATTTTAAAGATAATGGAAATATTCACGAGATTTCCATTGGATTTCAATGGAATTTACCTTTGGTTTCACATAGATGTACAGTTACAGTAGAAATGTTAAAGATAATGGAAATATTCACGAGATTTCCATTGGATTTCAATGGGATTTGCTGTCACTGTAGAAACTTTCAGGATAATGGAAATGTCCAAGGGATTTCCATTGGATTTCACATAGATGAACTGTTACAGTAGACATTTTAAAGATAATGGAAATATTTACAAGTTTTCCATTACATTTCAATGGGATTTATCTTTGGTTTTACATAGATGTACAGTTACAGTAGAAATTTTAAAGATAATGGAAATATTCACGAGATTTCCATTGGATTTCAATGGAATTTACCTTTGGTTTCACATAGATGTACAGTTACAGTAGAAATGTTAAAGATAATGGAAATATTCACGAGATTTCCATTGGATTTCAATGGGATTTGCTGTCACTGTAGAAACTTTCAGGATAATGGAAATGTCCAAGGGATTTCCATTGGATTTCACATAGATGAACTGTTACAGTAGACATTTTAAAGATAATGGAAATATTTACAAGTTTTCCATTACATTTCAATGGGATTTATCTTTGGTTTTACATAGATGTACAGTTACAGTAGAAATGTTAAAGATAATGGAAATATTCACGAGATTTCCATTGGATTTCAATGGAATTTACCTTTGGTTTCACATAGATGTACAGTTACAGTAGAAATGTTAAAGATAATGGAAATATTCACGGGATTTCCATTTGATTTCAATGGGATTTGCCTGTCACAGTAGAAACTTTAAGGAAAATGGAAACACACTGAATTACCCATGGCACACGGAATTTCGTGCCTGCCACAACATAAACTATAACATAATAGAAATATCCACGGGATTTCCGTTGGATATCAATGGGATTTGTCTGTCAAAGTAGAAATTTTAAGGATAATAGAAATAAATATCCAAGGGATTTCCCTAGGATTTCAATGGGATTTGCCTGTCACAGTAGAAACTATAACGATATTGGAAACACGCGGGATTTCAATAGAATGCGCCTGTCACAGTAGACACTTTAAGAATAATGGAAACACACTGGATTTTCCCTTGGATTTCAGTGGGACTTATCTATCACAGCAGAAACTTCATAAAGTATACAGTATAGGGACAAATAGTTTTCACAGCTTTGCTGGCACATACGCACTCTTTCGTTGAAGTTTTGCATGACCATTTTGCATAAATTTTCTTGATACAACGTTCAATTTCCTCCTTCGAGACGTAGGTAGTCGTGGGCTTGTTGGCATAGATCTTAGACTTCAAAAAATCCCAAAGACAAAGGTAAAACGGAGTTAAATTGTATGTCTGGGAAACATGGGGGCCGGACCCCTAAATTTTTACTGGCCCCCTAAAATTTTCACGGTAGGCTTACAAATGAGCTATAATATGGTGATGAATTATAATATGGTTGGATCGGCCCCCCTACATTTTTGGGCTGGCTACGTGCCTGTCTGGGCAGCCAATTCTGATCGCCAAAGCGGGAAATCACACGACCAAGAAATGACTCATGCAGTAATTGAATTGTTACACGGGCCGTATGGCATGTGGTACTGCCTTGTTGAAGCCATATGTCGTCGTCCACATCTACAGTATATCTTGCAATTTAGACACAAAAAGAAAAAAAAACTGGTTTAACATGTCGTAATAGCGAGTACCATTAAATGCGACCAGCCGCATTTTCGAAGGAGAATGATCCGAATATGCCCCCATCCCAAAATCCGATTCTCACGTACTGCTTCAATGTTTTGTGTGAACAATTTGTTGAAGAACGGCCAGAGTGTTTAAGATCACAACTTGAACCTATCTCAGTATTTTCTTTTTAAATTAATCTCTTCGCAGTTGATGAAATTAAATCACTATTCCGATCATATTTTGTACGAAAATTGCGAACTGAAGCTATGAAACCTTCATTACTTTCAAAATATTACTCAACAATGAAAATATGTTGTTGTTTCGTATAGCGCTCCATCTTTAATAACCCTGAACTGTCAGCTGTCCTGATGTCTTTTTTTTTTTTTTTTCGTTGCCGACACCTTACCACACTAATGTCAAAAAATTAAATTATTGCGTGAGTTTTGAGACATCCATTAAATGACGTGGTTATCGTACAACAACAAATTTTAGGTTTACAAAAAAAAAATGGTTTTTGTCGATTTTCTCAAAGACTACGCATGAGGATTAACACTCATCTATATCTTTTGTTCTGCTCAATTAGATCAATGAATTCGTACGTCTTATCTTTAGATAATTCCTTTCATTGTTATACGGTTACAAAACCACACGACCAATGTAGTAAATTTATAAATAAAGCAGATACAACTAATACACGTAAAACTAAAATCAACGTCCTTTTGGAAATCCAATTGCCTTAGATGTTTTGTTTGTGTGAGATTTGCCTCGAAGTGGATCAAGTGAAGAAAGAAAAGTGCAGAGTCCCCTCCCTTTCCACTTCAACCCCACCCACGAGCGCTTGCGCTAAAAAGTTGTTCCTCTTCATTCTCTCAGTTTCGGAGCACTTTTAGAACTCCAAAGGTTAAAGGAAGACTGTAATTTACGTGGAATCCATCTTTTAGATGAAACATTTCTCTTCCGAGCAAAATGCCTCGATTAACCAACATTAAAAAGGTTGGGATGGATCTATTTCAGGGCTAGGAGGGGACAAAAGGTCACAAAAATAAAGAAACGTGATACTTGTTGCTTTTAAATTAGAAACTATTGGCATGACATTTTTGTATAGTAATGCGGCAAATTTAAGTTTTAGGCTTCTGAACTCTGCTATGCAAGAATATGGAATATCTATGTTGATTGTGAGTCTGTCCACGGATGGATTCATCTATCTTCTTCTCTATCTACCTATTGGAACTGAAAGTTAGGCAAACATAGACTTACAGCTATCCAAACACATGTCTTTGGCAATTACACGTATATCTATCTATCTAACTAACTCTATGGACTATGGAAGATTCAATGCCGCATTCGCAAAAGCTCTCCATTGACTTCTGTCCTTACCCAACTGTATCCAGAAACTACTATGTATTTCTATTTCTGCGAGATCCATCTTAATATTGTCCTTCAATCGGCGCCTAGGTCTTCCTAATCGTCGTGTTCCGATTGGACTTCTAGTCAAGACTTTGAAAGCCTTCCTACTTTCTTCCTACTTCCTACATAACCTGCCCACCTGAGCCTCCTAGACTTGATAGCCCTAACAATGTTTGGGAAACGGCAGTGGCGTATTTACGATTTTGTTTCCGGGGGCTTTGCTAACTTTCGGGGGGGGGGGATTTGCCTGTAAATATGAAAATTCTGCAAGATATTTCATATACTTTACTATAGTAAGTAAGATTTCGGGGGGAGGGCTTAAGCCCGGAAGCCCCCCCCCCCACTAAATACGCCACTGGGAAACGGTATAAATTAAGCAGTTCCTCGTTATGAAGCTTCCTCCATTTTACCATTCCTGTTCCACTTATGTCCGAATATGCGTCTCTGGATCTTGTTCTCAATTAGGTCTACTTGCAGGCTACATTCTTCCCTCAGAGAAGCGACCATGTTTCGCAATCATACAGCATAACAGACATTATTATCGTTTTATAAGCTTCAAATTCCTCGACAGAATCCTCGACTACAAAAGATTTTGAACTGAATAATATCACGAATTCCCTGCATTTAGTCGACGTTTAATTTCTTCTTGATTCACACGTATGTTACTTAACTAACTCTTTGACTTATATGTTTTGAAATATCCCCGGTTGAATTTTCCCGGAGCAAGATAAGATATCTCCGTAGATGTTTTACCTGACCGGTCAAAAATCTTCGCCGATTTTATATCCCCCCCCCCCCCGGCATTATTTCAAGTTGCAGGTTTTCTATGTAACATCGGAAGTGCATTAGACATGACCCATCCGTACGTTTGCAAGCTAGAGAGAAGGTCCTAGAAAATTTTCAATTAGAATACCATGCTTCCATTCGAAAGTCCTTTATAGTAAACAGGTTTTTAACCCTTTTAGAATTTCCACTTTTTGAGATAAATTTTAAACTTTCACTCAAACAGCTACTGCTTCCTTATTATTTATCTTTGGATCATGGTTATTACCTCGTTTTTTTTTGTTTTTTTTTTTGTTTTCTTTTTTCAGGATAGAGCATACTTTCCAACGGTACCACTTGCTTGCTCATATTATATACTAGCAAGGGCGTCCATCAGGAGGGGCAAGGTGGGGCACTCTCCCCCCTAAGAGGAAATTGTACTTGGGAATATCGAAAACCTAATAGAATTTTTAAAATTAGTTACAGCAAAATTTGAAACTATTTTTGAAACGTTGCTTATACTTGTCCCCCCTTGGAAACCACAACATGGGCGCCCTTATATACTAGAAACTTGAAAATCGAAAAAAAAAAGGAAGAAATTTATATATATATTTGAAATTTTTGCATCCCTCAGTCCCAAGCTTGGATTCACGTAGGGATCCGATTTTTTCAGAAAATATGTTGACATGTAAGTAATACGTGTGAAAAATTTCAATCTTGTATCTTAAAAACTATGGTCGAAAGAAATTTTTGAAAGTCTGAAGGTAAGCCATTTTTCATATCTACATATAAAAATAATTTAAAACTGTACTGCGTCAGTATTATTTGACCTAGAGTCATGATTCAAACATCAATTTCTTCAGTATAACAAGTCCTTTCCAATGGTATTACTCGCAAGTCCGTGTCGTATACCTGAGCCGGAAAAATCGGGAAAATCCGGATTTTTTTCTGAAAATCTCACCAAAACATTTTGCCCTTCTGGCCCGGGCCTAATTTGACGTAGGATCTGAATTTTAGAAAAATACGTTGTTATGTACATAATACGTGTGCGAAATTTCCATCTTGTATCTTGAAAATAAAGGGCGCAAAAAATTGTTGGAAATCTGAATTTAGGCCCTATATACATTTTTACACATAAAAATACATATTATAAAAATTTTACTGCGTCATTACTATTTGTCCTAGAGTCATGGTTGAAACTTCATTTTCTTTAGTATAACGGACCCACACCTAAACGGAAAATCGGGAAAAACCGGATTTTTTCTGAAAAAAAAATCACCCTCTCGGAACACTTGTGTCTCTCGGGCCCGGCCCCGGTTTCATGTAGGTATCGCAAATTTTTTTTAGAAATACCCAAAGATACACGTAATTCGTATGTAAAGTTCCAATCTGGTATCTCGAAAATTAAAGGCGCGAAAAATTTTTGAAATTTGCCTTAAGAAAAAATAAAAAAAGTCGCGCCCCTCTCCCCCACTTGGAGCCGCCAAGTTGACCATCCGGTTCCAAAATGCATCTGTGCTGTTCTTTGGTCCATTCTTGACTTGATCAATAAAGAATTCCGGCTTAAATATCTTTTATAGAACCTAAATAAGCGGTCAAAGGCGATACTACGTCACGGTAACAAAAGTTACCAAAAATTCTAAAAGCGTTAATAATTGTTCATTTTCTTTTCACGTTATTTGTATTTTGTTATATTATTTATGGTAAAATGTCATTTGAACTAACTCGAAAAAGCTGGAGTTCCACTTCTCTCAGAAAATATAAAAATGAAATGAAATATTTGAAATGAAAATGAAATGAAATCTGTAAGTTTTACGTCCCACGGTTATGCCGGTTAGGCTAAAGGAGACGGTTATGATGGGTAATGAATGAAAATGGTGGAATGAAGAAAGTGGGAGGAAACGGGACACCCCGAGGAAACCCACGGACACGGTGTTTGTCCACCACAAAGTTCACTTGAAGGGGGCTGGGATCGAACCCGAGACCCCAAGCACCAGAGGTGAACGCTCTACCACTTTTTTTTTAAAAAAACTTCCTGACTATTTTCCTATTTTAACCACTTCTCAGGACTACTAGGCACGACAGGGACACGAACACACAAACATCGAGGACAGTTAAAATTCCACCCTTGCTCTTCAGAGGGACTCGAACCCCCAACGGGCTATCACTGAGCCACCGCGGCCCCTCTCTCAGAAAATATATATAACGGCGTCACTACACGCAAGTTTTAATGTAAAATCTGATTGTAAGGGATTGTAATATTAAAAACTTCTCAATAAGCCCTCGTACATTATTAATTTGTTTTCGATATTGTGTTATAATAATAATAATAATAATAATAATAATAATAATAATAATAATAATAATAATAATAATAATAATAATAATAATAATAATAATAATAAAGCACTTTCATAGTTTTATTTTATTTATTTATAACAGTAATATTGAAGAAGCTAAGTTGAAAAAAAAAAAAGATAACTGGCTGATGAGACAAATAATGCTTATTGCAGCTTCGTATTACCTATATGACACTTGACGTATGAACGTCCACGCCCAATTGGTCATAGATATTCTGTTGAAGAGTTGACCTTTGCCTTCTAAAAACCAAGAAGACACCAATTCACAGACTACTCACTCTTTTGCGTAGCCCTCAGCAAGGTCTACTACACACACACACACACAGACACACACTTACATATAAAGCATGAACACTTATTACATATATGTGTGTAATAGAGGGAAGGGTCTGCCCTGCAACTTGCCTTTTTAGCTTCATTCTCACAACATGGTCCATTTCTTACTTCGTCCTCACTCCACGCTCCATGCGTTTCTTTTGTTTTTCTTTTTTTTCCTAGCGTTTCACCAACCAGCCACTCGAGATGGATTGGCGCTAATAACTACCTGTAGCAGAAAACCTGTTTAACCTCTTTGAACCTGAGCTAAAAATCATGGTTAGGTCTCCAAATTGCCTGACACTTTCCAGACTATATATATGTTTACCCTTTTTTTAATTTTTATTTTTATTTCTTCTTTTCAAATTCACCTCACCCTACTTCCAATATTAACAAATCTTTTCTCGGGGTACTTTCTTACATATTTTTTTTTCTCTTTAATTTCTCACACTCCACCCTATAGTCTCCAATTCGATTAGGAATACTCTTTTCTGTCCCCCCTCCCCCGCTTTGCTTCCTTGATTTTGTGGTTTACAAAGAGACTTTAAACCCACCCACGATTCATACAGTTGCTAACTGGATAACGATTTATAAAACGCATGTGACAAGGTTGTTTGTCCAGCACGTGAGACGACCGACGTAGAACTGCATTCAAAAGCCGGTTTTATAAAAAATATTTAAAAAAAAAGAAATTATGACAACATTAGTTTTTTTGTTGTTTTGTTTATTTTACGGGAAAAAAGGAAGATTCGTTTTTATCTCTAAAAGGATCAAAAACGATTATCAAGGTTGTTCTAACCTTTTCACACGTGATTGAATAAAGCGTATATTGAGCCTATTATCTACGCATATAAACCGGTGTTTGTTACGCTCGATTTGTCAAGTTAAAAAACTCCACGCGTCCGTCTGTCTGCGCCGAGATAATCTTTTACTATCTTGAACTTTTGAAAGCACCAAAAGGTCATCATCTTCACCATCAAAGTAAACTGTTCTTTTTCACTTTCAGATATATGCTCATTGAGATTTCAAGTATTTTAAGTGAACCTACTTTAAGGTGAATCACTAGGTGTTCTCGATGCTATGCTAAACGCAGCTTGAATAGTGCGGCGTTGCCAGGTAGTGTCGAGTGTTTATTGATGCCAGATAATAAAGGAAGTAATCATGGAATTCTGTTTGGATACTTACTGGAGAAATTAGTTTTCGACCCTTACAGCAATTCACAGCAAAGTTCCTCTTCTCGAACTGCAACGCTAGAATCCAGGATTTAATATAAAAATTTGGCAACAACGCATTATGGCGTTCTGCGCAAGTTTCTTCTCAAAATCTATTTCCTTAAATGTAAATTAATATTTAAATAAAATGTGAAATATAACACGAAAAACGGTCAAAAAATATATCTATTTCTTAATAAGATCGTTACTTTAAAGTACTTTACACATTCAACCAAACATTTCATAAAAATGAGCACTTCTAGTAAGATCTAATAGAAAGTGCCATCTTGTGTGCTCATTGTAAAACGAATCAAATATTTTCTTTTATTTGCTACTTTTATCAATATCAGAAGACACAACCAAATGAATCAGTGTCTTGTGTTGTAGCTGAAACATAACTCTAACTTATAGTACAATATTTATAATACGTAACGTTTCATTGGGCAGTAGTTAAGGGAATGAGCTAAAATATGCACTGACTTCCGGGTGGTGATCCACCTTAACACTGTTGTTTCATACATTTTTTTGAAAGCTTTTGACTCAATTTATCAGAGATAGAGCATACGATTCCATAAGATAAGTTGGTATTCTTAAATAGATTGTAAGATTGGTGAAGGCATATCTCCATAAAACAAACAGTGAAACCGAAATGGGAAAAATTCTTTGTGGTTCTCAAACAAGACGCTCTATTACCGTTATTTTTTTTTAAAAAAAAAATGTGGTTCGGAATACACTATTAGGACAGTTAGGGATAGGGGGCCGCGGTGGCTTAGTGGTAGAGCTTTCACCTCTGGTGCATGGGGTCCTTGGTTCGATCCAAGCTCGCGACAAGTGAATTTTGTGGCGGACAAACACCATATGCGTGGGTTTCCTCGGGGTTCTCCCGTTTCCTCCCACTTTCTTCATTCCATAATTTCATTCGTTTCTCATCATCACAGTCTCCTTTAGCCTAGCAGATATAAAAATGGGACGATCACAGAAAGAAAACGTACATCGATAAATTTATTTTATTTATTTATTTTATTTTATTTATTTATTTTATTTATTTGCCATCAACACAACAGGGATAAGCCCAATTATAGTGTTGGTGTATTACATAATACATTTACAACAGTTTTCTTAAACATTTATATTTTACTTTAGTAACCATTTTACCTTAAGTTAATATGCCTTGGCTCTCACCGAGTTCAAAGGAATCCAAGATTATTTTGTTCTCTTGCTCTCCCATCTCCAAGACACTCACTCATCTTCAAAGAAACAATCATTAACCTCAATGGAACTCGGGGCAGATTGTGAACTCAAAACTCTGAACATTCCTGATTTAAGAGTCTTCATCCCGGCGAAATTAAAATACCGCTAATTTTACAGTAATTATGTGATATCTTCAAATAGATAAAAGATAATTGAAATATGGATCAACAGCGCCCTAGACAATATTATTTTGCGTGAGGTACCGTTATCACAAGTCCCCTAGTGGCTTTCCGTTTTCAGCTGTTTAGAAACGCGAAAATAAATGCCGATTTTCAAAATGGCTCGAAATCGAAAGCAGATAAGTGAGTCGTGATAACGTTTTTTTTTAATGTAAAATAATATTGTCTAGGGCGCTCTTGATCCACATTTCGATTATCTTTTATCTATTTGAAGATATCACATAATTACTGTAAAATTAGCGGTATTTTCATTTCGCCGGGATGAAGACTCTTAACATAATTCACCAGACTTGTTTCGTTACTTTTGTCCGCCAATAGGAGAGAAGAAAATATTTTGTAATCGTAAAAATAAATAAAAAATAAAATTCGAGATTTCAACCATTTACAAGTTTCAACAATTTTTATGTCAAGCATATCGTTCCTCTTGAGACAAAAGGGCGTATCTCATTTTCTTAACTTTTCCAGGAGATAATGTTAAACCTTTTCTCATTATTTATTCTATTGTCTTCTTTTAAAATTTAGTTTGATTTCCTTCGTTTCAGGTATATAACTTTGGAGATCAAATTAAATTTTAACAGAATACGATAGAATAAATTGTGAAAAAAATCTTTAAACTTATCTCCTGGAGAAGTTGAAAAACGTGAGATAGGCCCCTTCGTCTCCAGAGAGACGATATACCATTTATACGATTGTACGTACGTCCATATGTCTATACGAGCAGCAATCTAGAGTCTATGCATATATAGGTATAGAAACATAATTAAATAGTCTAAATTTATATGACAATTCTCCATTGCAGATTTTCATGTATTCCATCTATTGAGTTCTACTATACATTGTTTATTTCTCGAAGTTTTGCATTACTTTTAGCATCGAGGCCATATGGGACATGGACCTACAATTTAAAATAGAGTCCGATCCACCTTAATATATTCAGAATCTCATCTACGTTAATATATACATCGGGAATCGAACCCGGGACCTCGAGGACCAAAGATACACGTACTAGCCACTACATCGGCGAGTAGCATAATTGGGTTAGAGAATTTACAATTACATTTGATTTAATTTGATTTGATTTTCAGTTACTGTCGCTTACACGAGCGAGGCTATATGAGCAGCTGAACGTAGGATCAACAGCTGAACGTAGGATCCGAAACCACATGACCCGAGTCTCTCACAGCAAAGACGCTAACGCTAACTACTTAGCCATGAGTAAGCCCTTAAAATTACAGACACAAAATAAGCGATCAATTCACTTTTACCACTCCATCTGATGTGAAATGTAGTTTCTCAGGGAAGAAAACAATCCTAAGTGACGACAATAACAGTGAATGAGGAGATACAATGCCCCAACAACTGACCTCTTACACTGTAGTAGGTTCAGTGCCCAGAAGGGACACCACATACTACTACAACCCATTTCTCATCTTCTAGGATGATGTGGGAAAGAAATTCTCGTTGTTTTTGTTGAGTAATCTCTTGTTAAAATGGATGTACAAAAATATCTTCCACAATCCATCTTCCTCATTTTACGAAAACGTCGAGATGCTTGTGGATACTTCTTTAGCCAAGTCACCAGTTCTAGGGATGCGCACGAGTCGAGATTTAAGCCTGTCTCGACTTGTTTCATGAAAATGTTGTCTCGACTCGAAAATATGTTTATTCTAGACTCGTGTCTCGATTCGACACTTTCTGTCTCGACTCGATTCGAATTGAAGAGAAGACGTCTCGAAATATGAGTCGAGACAAAATATACGAGTTAAAATATACGCATACATCAGCCAGAACATTATGACTACCTACCTACATGTCAGTATGTCCACCTTTGGCACGGATAACAACTGCGACACGTCTTGGCATGGACGCCATGATCCTTGGTAGGTCGCTGGAGAGAGTTGGCACTGCATGTGCACACACAGGTCTCTGTATCCCCATTACGTTCATGGGAACGAAAACACAATAACTTTGCTAAATTACTATAGACTGCCAATTGCTCATTTAGAGATTTATAAAGTTCACTTTATCGTAATAGTTTTATACAAACTAGATAATAAATTATTATTATTATTATTATTATTATTATTATTATTATTATTATTATTATTATTATTATTATTATTATTATTATTATATTTGAAGTACAATGAAATATCACGGCATTAATTATTAGTTTTAATTAACTGAATTGAGCTGACAATTAAATCTTGATCTCGAAAGATTAACTATTAAGTTCATGAGTTCTGTACCTTTCTAAAGTAATAAATGCTGGAATTGTTTTCAAGGCTGTTTCTGAGTGAATACTTTCTTCAAAATAATATGAAAAATAATAGAAAAAATTTCGAGACATTCGAATCGAGTCGAGATTTTTACGAGCAGTCTTGCGTCGACCCGTGTCTGGATTTGAAAATTCTAATCGAGAAATAAGTTTGTCTTGACTCCTCTTGAGTTTTACAAAGTGTGTCTCGACTCGAATTCGAGTGTCTCGACTCGTACGCATCATTAACCAGTTCTTCTATAACGTCAGCATTTAAACATTACTTATCGAAGTCCGATGGTCTTTCTGGGCTGTGCTAGTCAGAAAGACAAAAATTGTCAATTTTTAAGGCATACAAACCGTCTTGAAGGCTTGGATTATCAGTCCCAATTCCCTTCGTTGACATTCCGAATGCTCGTTGTAGCTTTGGCAGCATTTAAGCCTTAATTGACACGATAAAATGTTCGAAGTGCTCAGTTTTTTAAGCTAAAAAAGCGAAGAAATTACTTCGAACACATGTTACAACCCAATAATTCAAAGTAAAAATAATTGCCAAATATTAGAATCCAATAATACAAAAGTAAGAGTAATTTCTTTATGAAGCATCTCAATATTTCGAAATGCAAGAGTAATTTGCGGATATTACAGCACAATCCAATACATCCAAGAGCAAGATAATTTTCTAGTGTTACACCCCAATGCATCCAAGAGTAAGATAAATTGATATTGTTACACCATAATGAATCCAAAAGTAAGATAATTTGCTAGTTTTACACCATAATGAATCCAAAAGTAAGATAATTTGCTAGTGTTACACCCTAATGCATCCAAAGTAAGATAATTTGCTAGTGTTACACCATAATGAATCCAAAAGTAAGACAATTTGCTAGTTTTACATCATAATGAATCCAAAAGTATGATAATTTGCTGGTGTACATCATATTGAATCCAAAAGTAATAGTAATTTGCTGATGTTATATCCCAAAAGTAATAGTAATTTGCTAATGTTATATTCCAAAAGTAATAGTAATTTGCTAATGTTATATCCCAAAAGTAATAGTAATTTGTTAATGTTATATTCCAAAAGTAATAGTAATTTGTTAATGTTATATTCCAAAAGTAATAGTAATTTGTTAATGTTATATTCCAAAAGTAATAGTAATTTGTTAATGTTATATTCCAAAAGTAATAGTAATTTGTTAATGTTATATTCCAAAAGTAATAGTAATTTGCTAATGTTATATTCCAAAAGTAATAGTAATTTGCTAATGTTATATTCCAAAAGTAATAGTAATTTGCTAATGTTATATTCCAAAAGTAATAGTGATTTGTTAATGTTATATTCCAAAAGTAATAGTAATTTGTTAATGTTATATTCCAAAAGTAATAGTAATTTGTTAATGTTATATTGCAAAAGTAATAGTAATTTGCTAATGTTATATTCCAAAAGTAACAGTAATTTGCTGATGACCAAGAATCGAAAATGGCTTTTTTTTAATCATGTGTAACAATTTTGTTTATAAATAATAAGTAAACATTTCATCAATAATCCTACAGTAAGATGTAATCAATTCCTCAAAGAAAAAGCCAGAAAGTCTACTAGTAAATTGTTTATCTGTAGCGGACGATAACTACTCACAAACAATAAAGAAAGCAAGTACAGGAACTCCATAAGTCTTATCCATAATCATAAAACTGTTTTATATTTACTGTTGTTTTCTTTTGCTTGGAAGTAAAACTCTGAGTGTATAGTAAACTTATGTTGGGGAGGTCCAAAGTGGGAAACCGCTAAATAATCAATTGCTTTACTTTATATCAGGTTAACGTTCCTGCTTCAGCAGCCTATCTGATGCTATAGATCAATCCACGAGCGTTGATTCATGAAACGTAGTAATTAGATCAACCCAAGAACAAACGCAAATTGCTGACAATGCAAGGCAGCTGGCGTTCTGCACGGATTTCTTGTACTAAATTTCTTTTCAACAGGTAGATAGATAGGTGAGTATTAAGAAATGAATTGTGCTCAAACTGGTTATTACAAGAATTGCAGAACAAACAGTAAACCAATTACATTGATAAGACTCCTGTTCTTGTTTCTTGCACAGTTTATTAATTGTCTCTGTTCAATCTATAGACAATGCACACCTGTGTTCGTACAATCAAGAGCAAAAGTTTTGCCTCATAGCTTACATTAGTCATGCCTAATCCAATATTCTGTGACAGTATAGTAAAATAGACGAAAAGACACAGGGAACAAATCGAAACGAAATTAAATCTTTCAGTTTAACGTCGCACAGTTATGTACTTTAAGCTAAAGAAAACAAATGATTAATGAGAGAGTTGGTAGTATGAGAAAGTAGGAGTGAACAGAATAACCTTGAAGAAAACCCAGGAACACGATGTTGCCCTGGCCTGGTATCAAACCAGCGACCCCTCGCCCCAAGGATGAGCAAGAGCTCTACTATTGAACTATCGTACCCTAGGAGCCAGCGGCGCAGATTTCTGAACAACTTTGCAGGGGGAGGGGCTGTTCGGGCATGTGTGTTACGTTGTCAGATATATTATATATCAAAGATTCAAGCAAAGATGCATACATATTGGGGGGCTCAAGCAGATTTTGGAAGGGCCCGAATTCCCTCGCCCCTCCAAGGATTGGCATCCCATGCTAGGAACAAATAGAAAAACATGACTTCAGCCTCAAAGTGAGCGTGTTGTTAAGCGTGAGTTCCGAATCATGACGTAGCGTGAGCGTAATGTCAAAATGACGTGAGCATAAAATTAGATGAATGAGTGTGATGTCAGACCTGGTGTTGTGAGCTTGAGGAGGCCAAGGGAGTATGATATCAAAATGATGTGAACATGAGTTCCATTGAATATGAGGTCGAAGTGAAGTTGTGAGTCTAATGTCCAATTGATGTTATGAGTGAGGTCTCGTGAGCGTGATATTAAATTGATGCCATGAGTGAAGCAGTGATGAAACTGGTCATGAAGTCTCGAAAACGACAAAACAACGTCATACATATGAAGAGTATGTGCTAGACTACTAACGTACTAGCTCTAACAAAACTATTCTCTTCTCTCTCTCAGTTTCCTCATTAAATTTAAAAGTTCCTTTCTCGTATGTTGTGTGAGTTTGTGTATGTTAAAATATTGCACTGAAAGATAACTACAAGGTATGAGACTATAAAGCATGACAATTCCAAATAGAAAAAGGTATATAGTTGTATATATGAGGAATCACCCAAGGTTAATCTAGAATACGTATGAAACTTGTAGTGTAGAATACAAAAATGTATTGCTGAACCCAAAAAGTGTTTTGTGATTTTTTTGGTGTAGTCTGTGTTGTAAACCATTGTATTACTTTTCAGTATGGGAAGACGAATAAACATTAAATTATATTTCAAATTATCAAAGACAGCACCTTTGATTAACACAGATCATAACGGGAGTGAAAGAAATAAATATTTAGCTCTGGTAATGCAGTGGTTCTCAACCATTTTTGATTGACGACACACTTTACTATACACCTATGGCATCACGGAACACTTGTTTGATATATTAAAATTAAATAAATGTTACGTCGGTGGAATACGCAGAGTTTCAACAAACTTAGCTCATTTCCTTGCAGGACATACATGATTTATTGATATCTTAATATAGTAATTGTTTCTTTCCCATAATATCTCGCTCAAGAGGGAAACCCTCTTTGTGGTGTATGCCACTAATAATAGTGTAAAACTATAAGTTTCTAAAAACTAGTGATTCAATATAGTACAACTGAGCATTGTTACTGATTGCTACAGTTTGTCCTTAAATTCGCTCTGACTAATTGGCTTATTAAATTCCTAAATTTCACGACACACTCTATGGGACTGTGAGACACAGAAGTATTCGTTACACAACGGTTGAGAATCACTGCAGTAGTGGATATCATTAATCTATTTCTGCTGTAATGCTTCAGAGCTGATACTTTAGCTGCCTTCGGGTCTGCCGGAGGCAGATCGGGCATGAGAGGCGAGATTCAGATCCAGAAGATCCGAACAAAAATAGTGACCCCAAGTCCCTTGACCTGTTCCATTACTAGCGTGAGGTTAGATCAAATTGGGTATTTCTGGACAAGATAAGACCTTAGTTTAGTGACTAGCGTGAGCCCCTTTACTTCATTGGCAGGGACGTACGTAGGGTGTGGGTCCTGGGGGTCCGGACCCCCCAAATCCGGACTATTTTTGTAAATTTAGTCTAATTTTAGGGGCAATTTTACAATTTTTAATATAATTTAAGCTGAAATTGTGTTTGGATCCCTCCCGAAATAAATTCCTGCGTACATTCCTTTTTAATGAGCCCAACAATAGAGTGAGGATAGATCAAATTAGGCACCTCTGGACAAGATAAGACCTTGGTCTAGTGACTAGCGTCCGCACTTTTAGTTCACGGGACCCCGGAGAGAGAGCATTGAAATTTGAACACATTGTAGGGGTTCGGACTCCACCTTTAAAACTGTAAGCCCAGATCTCATATAGCTTCGACGCTGAAACGGGATTTTAAACTTCAAATAAACAAGAAAATACAAAAGCTGCAAAAGCTGAAAAATTTGTTTTGCACTTTGTTCTTCTGTGTCAAAGTATAGTTTTGTCAACACTGAACCCCCACTCCCACATATCTCTTACCGTCATCTTGTTTTAATCTTTTGGAGAATTTAGCGTCACGGTGAAACAGTGCTGGAGCAGTAAAGACTTTTTAAAAAAATGAAGATAAAATGGAGAAGAGGGAGGGGAGTGAAATTGCTAGAGTCAAGTGCTTATATATATCGAGGGACGGACCCCAGCGAATGTTGAATCGGATGAAATTCCGATGGAGGCTGGCCTGTTTAGCTTGTTGAATTATTACCATGAAAGTGTCGGACTGTGTAATTTGCTTTTTCTCTTCACCTCCCCCCTCCTCTTTTGCTAGCCCCCTTGGACATGGTCGCACCCGTTAGTACATATTGGGTTTACTCTTCACGAGAAACAAAATAACAAGAAAGAAGAAGAAGACGAAATAAATAGCAGGGTTGCCAGAAATGATATTAATATTGGTTTTGTTGCTGGTGCTCTGGAAAATTATGTGATTATGTTTGGCTTTTGCAATACTTAAAACAGCATGTCTTGAAAGTCTTCTGGCGTTATAACTCAGGAAGGGATATGGCCGATAGATACATTGTACCTACACAGTAGTATATTCACTCCATGACAACTATTCCTCGACTTTACAGATTGGAATTCGATGCCTCTTGACTTCAGTAGCTCCTCAATTGACTCACGGTGTTGGGTTAACACGAGTTGCGAGCACAGCAGAAACGTGTGCTAATTGTTTGGGTACTCGGGAATTCTTCTTACAGTAAAATGAAATTATGCACAGTGCGACAATTACGAAACGACATTCGATTCTTCTCTCTCCCCCCCCCCCTCCCCCCTCTTTACTGTGAAGTTAGTTTTGGCAAGGGAGTTTTTCGTAGTGGTGAATCTTGCGTGTGGCCTTGGAAACACATGCAGAAATTTCCAGCTCATGCTCACCCCAGCGTGATGCGCGACATGGCTAACTATATACTGATGTTCTGATACCTTGTCATCTTGGCCCGGATTCGATTCCCGATTAGGACACTAGGTTGAACAAATGTAATAGCTTTTTCAGGCCAGTCATTCTGAGTGAGAATTTCCTGAGTCTTCCTCATTCACACCTGGTGAATCCCGGGATGGTATGATACATAACATACATTTCCCAGGCCGCTTCCTTCTTCCCTTCCCTCGGATAGTGTGATCGCCGAGGAATGTAATCCCTCATATGTGACGTCATATATACCGAACGCCCAGAAATCTAAATCCCTGTGATTGTATCATCGACGGAACAAAGAGTGAATATCATGTTCTGTGTATGCTTAGGAAAAACTCCAACAGAAACATTTGAGATACTGGGAAAGGTTTATGGAGACAATTGCCTTTCTCGTTGCTAGTGGCACTGGTGTTAATATATTAAGTAGTGACAAAGCTATAATAATATTAATTTATTGTATTATTATTATTATTATTATTATTATTATTATTATTATTATTGTTATTGTTATTATTATTATTATTAAAATTACTGCATTACGGTTTTAAAGAAAATTATTTCACCTACACTATTTATTCGCATTTTCCTAGAAAAAAAATACTTAGGGGCGTATCCAGAACGTTGTTGAGCAAAGAACACAGATCTGAGAATAAATTATTGATATTTTCGATATTTTCATAATTTATACGGTCACTTGAGAAGTGAGTGATATTTTTCTTTATGTTGCTTGGGATATTAACTTTCAAATTCAGGTATCCGCAAAATTTTATGTTTTTTACAATAAACTAATTTCTACATACTAATAAATTCATTTGTTTAGTTCTTTTTGTAGTTAACAGGCACAGTGATGATTTCAGAACATTTCCCCGGGCAAACTTTTGAATAAGCTGGGGGGTGATAGCAATAGTGTGAAGATACTAAACGGCGTGACAAACATCTTGGCATTTGAAGGCAGCGCTGCAAGTTCCCTTTAAATGCTGCTAGCAAATGATAGGCTAACGGTATTGCCACGTTTATTTTGTACACATCCACGTCTATTCTCTGTCACCTGATCGAGCTGTAGTTCGTCTGCTTAGCCATAGTCACATCCCTTAGCACTCGGCAACGTCACGTCAGAGCTTGCGTTTTATTCGTTTAGCTGAAATGCCAAGATGTTTGTCGCAGGCTTTAGTAACTCAGGTCGAATCCGATAAGAGAAATGTTCCGAGTAGAATTTCGTAACTCGGCAGGGATTTCCCCCGGACCGACCCCTGATCAGATATGCCTAGTTTCATTTTACTCTGAAAGGGAAAAAAATATTCTGAATACACTAAGCAATAAATGGATTGTAGCTTCTCAAAGTTCCAAAACTAAATGTAACAGATAAAGTAAAAATAAGTTTTATTTTAATAGGATTTCAAGAAATATATATATATATATATATATATATATATATATATATATATATATATATATATATATATATATATATATATATATATATAAATTGCAAGTGCATTTCAAATGGATCTTATATCCTGTCCCCTCTCAACTTTCATAAATTAAAAAAAAAAAAAGAAAGAAAGAAAAGGAAACCGGACAAGCGTCAAGTTGTTCAGCTGCATGCACCATTCCTTTGTTTTTATTTATTTATTTATTTATTTTACTTGAGTGGCCCTTTCTGAAGCAGCAGAGGCGCAAGAAATTTTGAAAGAAAACAGTGGCGTACACAAGGATGATTTCGGGGTTTTAATCCCCCTTGATCTAGATATTGTGCATAACTAAACAGTTGCCACATTAAGATGTGTATGCAAGCACCTCAAATTATATGGACATGAGAGCTTAATCCCCGTTGACAAACTTCTATGTACGACACTGAAAGGAGGTACCTGGAGAAAATTGCGTATTGTTCAATAACTTATTGTATTATAACCTACATTCTACAGCTTGTATAAAACCTGTATACAGTTCAATTTAAATTCGCTTGCTTTTATTTTGGGAAGTACAGTATGATAAGGATTTTTTCATTTACTTTTGTACTAGTGATAGCAGGGCGACCATTACACGAAAAGAAATCTAATAGACCTTACTTCTTATATTACTTTTTGGATAACTTAGTCTATCGGACACAGAAAATTCGTATCTCTTCATTTTTGCATAAACAGATGAGAAATTGTAGGGGGCGCAAAAAGATTACCCGCTGTAATACATAGGGATGTTAGCTAGCTCAACAATGGACTGAGAGCAGAACGTTGGTCGAATAATAGTTATATTGACTGAAATAAATGCTCTTATCGTTGAAATAACACACAAAAAATATAATTTCCCCACGTATCTAAATTCTGTATCCGCTATTGATTTTAATTCTGTTTAAGATGGAGAGGCATTTCTACTTCTGACCTTGGCATCGGGATGGTAATGAACAACTTATGGGAGGGGGCACAGGCCCGTATCCAGGAGGGTCTGGGGGGCTGAGCCCCCCTAAATTTTCGCCGGCCCCCCTAAAATTTTCACGGTAGGCTTGCAAATGAACTGTAATGTGGTGATGAACTATAATATGGTTGGATCGGGCCTCCCCTAACTTCGCCCCCCCCCCCAACATTTTTGGTCTGGCTACCGGCCTGAGAGGGCATGCTGTACCGTTTTTCTCAAAATTCTGTGTACAGCAACGCAACGTAGGCATGAAAACATGGAAAATTTAGGTAAGAAAAGTGGTCCACTCGACTTTTTAATGAGATGTTTCAATTTGCGAAAATACACGCACCAAAAGAACGGAGAAGCAGGTGTATTGCACCGATGTTTAAAAACAAAAGAGATATGCAAGAATATAACAGCTACAGAGGAATAAAATGAGCCATGGAATGAAATTCTGAGAGAGACTGGCAAAAGCAAGATTGAGGGAAGAGACCGAAATAATCAAGGAAATAATTTGGTTTCATGCTAGGATGGTCAACAACGAATGCAGTATTTGAACATAGTATGCTTAACAGAAAGGTACAGAGAATACCACAAGGACCTTCATATGGTTTTCATCGACCTACAGAAAGCGTATGATAGAATGCCACGGGATCTTGTTTGATGGGTGAAGAAAAAGTATATTCAGAACACAACACATCTGTATAGTTCAATATATGTATGATGAATGTAGGACACGAGTGAAAAGTTATACACGTACGGAATAAAAGAAGAGTTCACAGTTAAAGGGGTACCATCCAAGTGCGCCGATCCTGTACACCCCAAAGCTCATGTAGGCCCTCTATTGTATTTATGAATATACAATATTTGGCATAATTTGAATGCAATTTGTCTTAAAATCCTCATATATATAAGGTAAACGCGCCTGAATTCGACATACCTGTTCTTAAATGTTGTGAAATAAGCGTAAGATGTCATCCCTGCAATCGTGCATAGAAGTGGAAACATTATGGAAGTGTCTTTTCTCGTGTCAAAGGCACATTTACAGTAGATGAGTCATATGTATGGAGAAAAGAAGTAAACTGTTGTGTGTGTGACACACTCTTCGAGAAAAAACAGTTAATCTTAAGGAAAACATAAGACTGCAAGTTATTTTCCTAAGATTTTTTATTGAAGTTAGGTTTGATTTAAGCAAATAGTAGTACTTTAATGTTGTAAAGGAGTTTCAATCAGATCGTTTTGTGTTCTTCTGTGAGGACAAAGGTTGTGATGTAACATGAACGGGGGTTGTCGAAAACACGAGCCTTTATTTGTAACGTGAACCGGATTTCGACAAGGTTGTCGAATTCATACTTAGTGGTGCAAATATAATTTTAATTGAATATCTAAACGTACAAGTATGTTCCAAGTCTTTCATAAAGCTATTTGTTGCATAATTCTCCGATACTTGTAATCTCAGTTCGACATGGCAGGCACGTAGCCAGGATTTCGTAATAGGGGGGGTCCGAGACATGAAATACTGTGGTTATCACACCAAAGTTCGATTATTCTAAACTATTTTACTGGTAACATATATTGGTTCGTTTAGTCAGGATTTCGTGATTGGGGGGGGGGGGGAGTTTGATATGAAATATTGTGGTTATCACACCAGGGGCTTGATCAATTTAAACTATTTTACTAGCAACATATATTGGTTTGTTAAGACTTTAAAATTAGGACATATTAGCAAGGGCGCCGATTTCTCTGTAAATTTCGGGGGGTCCATTCAGATTCAGAAGGCATATATGAGGATTTTAAGACAAATTGCATTCAAATATGCCAATATATTGTATATTTATAAATACAACAAGGGGGCCCACATGACCCTTGGGGCGCCGGCTCCCCAGGATCGGCGCCCATACATGTTAGTAAGTATTTTAGTAACAACCTATGAAGAAATCTCGAATAAAAGAATATTCATAAAAATATGTTTTTAAAAAATTACAATATCTACGTTCCTTCTTCTGTTCATCCAAATATGACAAATTTCCTTTCATTATGACCTCAACTATTAAAAAAAGTACGTATTCAATAATGTCTTGTAAAATATTTTATATCTGCGTTCCTTTCTCTATTTAATCAAATGTTAACAGGACTTGCTTTCCACATAACTTTTTTGTTTTTATTATTCCGTCAATTACTGTCTGTTCCAAATGACAAGTTAAAGGAGCAGTAGAAAACCGTTTCTGAAATAACATGTTTGATAGTACAGGGAAGCGATGATAAAAATTTATTTTTATATTAGCTTTACTTTTATCTTTATTTTTAACGCTGATTCTTCCTATTTCTTGTTTCTTTTTGTTTCATCCTTCCTTATTTTTTTTTATTTCTGGTCTCGAAGGGGGGGGTCCGGACCCCCCGGACCCACCCCTTGGCTACGTGCCTGGACATGGGATGTCAAAATCAGGTTCCAGCATGTCGAATTGAGGATCATCGAAGTAACTACTCACAATCAGTTCAGAAAATTTAAGTTGTGTTCTTTTGTCCGTCTGATTATTTCTGCATAATAATAAAACAATATTTGAAGCTGAGAAGAGATTACTATTACTAATAATGCAGACTTAATGTTTTACACGGATGTAATTGAAGGTGTCGGATTCAGGTACCGCAACTGTCGAAACCAGGTGAAGTGTGTCGAATTCGGGTTCCATTGGCGAGTTCCAGTTTCATAAAAATTTCTAACATTAACATTTGAGCCTTGAAGTGACTTTTAGTATTAGTAGGGACTGTACAGTTCAAGGAAAAAATGGGCCAACACCGACCAATATTATGGCCAGAATAGGCAATTGATTTTTAAAAAAAGTACTTAACATGTCGAAATCCGGTGCGTTTACCTTATATATATATATATATATATATATATATATATATATATACATATATATATATATATATATATATATATATATATATATATATATATATATATATATATATATATATATATATATATATATATATATATATATACCTTCTGCATCTAAATGCCCCCCCCCCCAAATTTATAGAGAAATCAGCACCCTTGGTACCATCTAGAATCTAGTCGTAGCCCATAAATTTCTGCAGTTGTGATGGGCGAGCTTACAAAGAATATCCAATCCAAGAGTTAGCACCTTAGAATATACTATTTGTGGAACATTGTGCTGGTGAGTCACACCGAGACAGCTTGCAAGAGAAATTAGATGCCTGGAGAAGAGCATTGGAGAGCAAAGGCTTAGAATTAATAGAACTAAAACAGAATATTTACATTGTTCTTTCAGGAAAAATGTAATCAAAGTGTAATCAAAAATATAAGAATATGACTGAACGAAGAGACAGAGGTGATAACGAAGAAACTCAAGTACTCAGGATGAACACTACAGAAAATAGCAAAAATGCAGAAAAGTGTTATTTCATCCAGTTTATAGATCTCATCTATTTGGAGATATATGTCATGCTAATTTTTCAAGAAAGTCGAAAAAAAAAGTTATTTTGTAAACGTAACAAATAGGAGTGTCACATGTTCACTACGTGAAGAAGTTTGGTTTGTATGACGTTGTATTTCCTCAACTAATGTTGAAAACAGATATGCTAGTGGATCTCTACTGCTTCCGCTTGTAATACAAAGACTAGAATGGAGGTGGAATATATTCGTGGAGCACTTAATTGATTGCAGAAAACTGGTTCTCGCTATCTGTTAGCGTTTTTACATAATAACGATTCAACATTAAGACCGAAAGTGGTAGATTTCTGCCAGTTCCGGTTTTAGTAGTGAGATTAGATTAGAGATGGAATGTATTCTTGATACCCTTAATCCATTACAGAAAAGCGCTTCTCGCTTTCTATTACGGCTCTTATTCTGTGGGGACAAACGTTAAAACCGGAAGCGGTTGATTTCTGTCTGTTCCAGTTTGAATATGGACTTAAGACAAAAGATATTACTAATTCGTAGAACGCTAAATCAATTCGAAAAAGTCGTTCTCGCTATCTGCCATCGTTTTTCCTGTATGCAAATCAATAATGAGACCGGAAGTTGTAGTAAATTTCTACCACTTCCGTTTTCAGTAGAGAGTTAAGGATGGAGATGATGTGTGTATTTCTTGGGACACTTAACCGTTTCCAGAAATCTGCTTCTCGCTATCTGTTATCCTTTTTTTTTCTGTATAAATCAACGTAAAAACCGGAAAAGATACATTTCAACCACTTAAGATTTGAATATCGTTCTCCAATATCGAATTCGATTTTTAGCTTTCGAGCCTCTATATTCTGTCTAATTTTGGTGGTGATCCATGAAATAATTCCTGAGGTCTTTTGTCTCCTAGATGAACGGACAGAGTAAATTTAGAAAAGAGCTCTGATTGATAGAACAAATCCCTTAAAAATTGTTTTCGACAACCGCACCACCTATTGATATAAAACTGAAACTGAAAAGCTTTTCAATATAACACTATCAAAACAACAGAATAAAGTTAATGATCCCGATTTATAATTAACTGTTAAACTTTAATTAATTTATTTTTGTTCTAAATGTCCAACATTAAGATCAACAGATCACATCATGTAAAGTCTTCCAGAAAATTGCGGAATAAATAATGTTTATAAGCAGCAACGCAAATCTGTCTTCAACATTGGGGAGGACGGGTAAGACCTTTCCCATTTTTTTTTAGCGATGTTCAAAATATTTATGAAGTTGAAAACGAATACTGTGGAGGATCAGAGAAGCAGAGTTGTCTTCATCGTTGGGAGGCGGGTAGATTTGAGGCTTATTCTAGGGGGGAGGGGGAGATGAGACCCACATTACGGCAGATCAATAATTTCTAACTTGAACCTGTTGTATATTACATATCAGGCAATGTAGATGAAGTAGTGGTACATATCGGTATTACAAATCAGTGCCGTGAACACACTCTGAAATCTGAATACATGCATATTTATAATTGGTATCTTTCTATAATTGGTAACATGATAGTTAGGCATCCAAAATGATTCTCATTCACAATGTATATGAAAAACTCGTCTCCAAGTGTGATGTTTTCAATCTAAAGTGAAGGATTTAAAAAAAAAAAAAAACAGACGAGCAGTTTGGGCTGTGCACTTTTTATGTGCCCGTTAAATGTAAATGCAACGTTGCAATTATTAGAGGGGCTAGGGGAGGGAAGGGTCGGGCAGGAGGTGGATAAATTTTGGAAGAGTATGGTGAATGGGGGCATGTTTGAAATGAGGGATGGCCATCGACACGTTAGCGTAAAAGACAGTAATTTCATTCTTTTATGTTGTGGGTCCAAGAAAATGGAAACGTTGCACTTTTATTTAACATTGGGCGCATAAAGAGTGTACAGCCAAAACAGCTCGTCTGATTTAAGAAATTCCTTCTCTTTAGATTGAAAACATCATATTTGGAGGCGGTTTACCCTCTTACATTTTGTTGTAATTCTGATAATAATAGTTACCCTATGTCAGGGGACTTTTGAGATACCCTGTATATTATATCCGATTCGTTCGTGCGGGATGGCTTCTCCTCGTGACCCCTTGCTTCAGCAAATAGCTGGTCATCTTCTTCAAGAAAGCCTGTAACTGGTTAACTCTATTAAAACAAGAAAGAAACCGGTTAATTTGTTCTGAATTTTAAAACTAAAGAATGAGTCAGAAAAAACCTGGCCACTTTCCTCCCTCCATATTTTCTAGTATATAAGATGAACATTGGCAGCACTGTGCATAAGCAAGGGCAGACTGTCGATCTTACTCACGAATAGATTGTCAGTTGTGAAGTGTGCATACTGTGGTAAAGAACGATGAGTCAGTTAGAAAAACGAAAACTAATTGTGAACAAATACCTCGAAAATCCAGGTATGTCCTTAAATAAATTAAGCAAACTCGTAAAATACCCTCGGTCTACTGTGCAAAATGTAATTAAAATGTACGCACAAGATTTAACTGTTGAAAGAAAACCTGGCTCAGGTAGAAAACCGGGGACTAGCCAACCGAAGCTGGAGAAAAGGGTTACTGCATTGCTGCGTCAAAATCCTTATTTATCGGAAAGAGCAGTTGCTGGTGTGGTCAAAGCGTCCCAATCTACAGTGCACAGATTTAAGCAAGGAAAAGTTTACGATCTTTCAAAGTCCAAAAGGTACCTAACCGAGACGAAAAGCAAAAAGTGACGGCAAAATCCAGAGCAAGAAAACTCTATGATCAGTACCTTACTCAATATGGATGTTGCATTATGGACGACGAAACCTATTGTGTCGCTGATTTCAGTCAAATTCCCGGAAAGGAGTAGTACGTGGCACTGAAGAAGGGAGATTTGCAGGATAAATTTAAACAACGGAAGGCATCCAAATATCCCAAACAATATTTGATTTGGCAAGCTATTTGTTCATGCGGTAAAAAAAGCAAAGCGTTCACAACAGGGACAATTAACGGCGAAATTTATACGAAGGAGTGTTTACAAAAACGCTTGTATCCATTTGTGATGTCATACAGTAACTCTGTTTTCTTTTGGCCAGATCTTGCTACCTCTCACTACTCTAAAGCAGCCACTGATTGTTATAAAGAAAAGGGTATCGTCGCAGTTCGAAGAGAGGCAAATTCACCAAATTGCCCTGAACTTAGGCCAATTGAAAAATATTGGGCCCACATTAAAAGAACATTGAAAACATCAAAAGGGAAGGCGGCTGACTTGAAAACTTTTCGTCGCAAGTGGACTGCAGCTGCCAATCAAATAACAGAAGAAGATGTGCGAACTCTTATGAAGCGGATTAAGAGTAATGTACGAGCATTTTTCCATAATTAGTTCTTTATAATATATTTTGTGTGTTTATTTTTTTAAACTTTATAGTCAACTAAAATATGCAAACGACCTTTCTTCTTTTCATTTCTTTACCTACTTTTTTGGTCAAAGTTACTGGCCAAGTTTTTTCTGACTCATTCTTTATGTACACTCATGTCCAAAATTATTGTCGTTCCTCTAATTTGATGACGAATCCGCCCCGTATTTCTTATAATGTTAGTATGTGTATAATCAGCAAAGACATGTATGTGGCAAATTTCAGGTCAAAAGAGCAGTAAATAAGGACAATAAAACGAAAATAAAACTTTCTTGTCCATTTAGCAACATTTTGTTTTACTCATTCTAATTTTCGTATTTATAATTCTTTTCCTACGAAATTTACCACAAATATACATTTCCCAATTATACACATAATATCAATATTAAAAGTACCCTGCAAAATCATTATGAAATTATATTCTTACAAGAAGACAGTTATAGATATGCGACAATCATTTTGGACATGAGTATACATAGTTTTGTGTGGCGTTTGTTTAGCTTTAATAAGAATCATTTTGGTTCAATTGTGGGAAGTAGAAATAAGTGGGCTATTATGTGAAGTTTGATAAAAAAATATCAAGACTCATAAAGCGTGTATGTTGAAGTAGTTTGATCACGAAGAAAAAGAACTAAACTACGGAACAACTATCAACTATTTCAGTCGCTATCCAGAAAAACATCAACTTTGGAAAGGTATCTTCTACAGGCTATTAGCCATTCTTCAGTTTCTAGCTTCACAGAATTTAACATTCAGAAGTCACAGAGAAAACTTGAATGCCAATTTTAGCTGTACCTTTATTTATTTATTTATTTATTTATTTATTCAAATTGCAATATTTCATGCAACTTTATGTCAAATGATAAGAAAGGAAATTAATGATCATTACCCCCCAAAAAAAATAAATAAATAAAATAAATAGAATTAAAAATGAATTTTTAAATTTATATATGACAAGCAAAAGCAGAGACTTAACAAAAGTTGTTACAAAAATAAGTATTAATCCGTTATTCTTCACTGTACAAAAGTATCGTTTGCATTGAGCAACTGTCTGTATCTAATATTGCGATTTGTAAACACATACGCTGCTGGAATCGAGAATAATTCTATACGGTATTACAATAGCTTGTCGATGTTCAGTCATATGATACTTTGTCGTCGATACTTCTATAGATGTACCACATTGACTTGACACCTAGTCTTCTGTTTCGAGCGCTGCTATCGGCTGAAGGAATTGCACTCCGTTTTGCTAAGGATCTTTCGCTTAGCAACAGCTGAAACCTTATTGGCTCAAGGCGTGGGTGTGAGCTTTAGTTCGCATTTTTGCCACGGCTCAAGACATTTTGGCAGCACTATACTTTAGGATTTGTATTATGGAACTGTCGAAGGGTTCCGTGATGCCTCGCAAAAGCTAAGGCCTCCTACACAACGGGGTGTAGCAGATACAGAGCGAAAACTTTGCTTTTTCTTCTTCTTCGTAGTAGTATAAACTCGCTATTTAGCTCCGATCCTCTTCTCTTAGTCGAATGTTACAACACAACTTAAGATACTTTGTCGCTTTGTTAAAATCTAGAAAAGACTGATATGAAGTTTTTGCACAGGCCATGAGCGTTCTGCCGCATTTTCTTTTCTTTCCAAGTGCCCGAAACGGAACACTTTTCATCATGGACCTCTTAATTAATCGTATTATATATTCTTTTTTAGTAAAATATTATAGCAACATGAACACAGAAATGTTTAGGGCAGTTAAAAACACCGATGTTTTTAAGAGGGATTGGAACCACTGAGGGTTATGCCACAAGGTCGTCAGTCTAACGCCTTAGGTGGGGGCCGCGGTGGCTCAGTGGTAGAAGCGGTCACCTCTGGTCAGTGGCGGATCTAGAAAGTAAAAAAACTGGGAGGAGGGTGCAGCCAGAAATCAGACTATCATTAGTACATGATAAGTTTATTGTAAACTTTTAAAAATATGTGAATAATAGCTTCAATAATTTTGTCACTCAAAAAACTGGGAGGTGTAGTTCCCCATGCTCCGGGATAGATCTGCTACTGCCTCTGGTGCGTGGGGTCCCTGGTTCTATCCCAGCTCGCGTCAAGTGAGCTTTCTTGTGGATAAACACCGTGTGCGTGGGTTTCCTCGGGATTCTCCCGTTTCCTCCCACTTCCTTCATTCCACCATTTCATTCATTTCTCATAGTCACCCGGCATAACCGTTGTACGTAAGACTGAAATATTTCATTTAGTTTTTCCTCAGGCTTCTTCACTATACCAAGTCAGTACCTCTGCCTCCCACAACCCCAAATATCAAATGAATCATATTTTCTTATAAAAGAAATGTTTAACTTACCGCAAAATTATAAATAAACATCCTTCATCTAATTTTGTTCTTTTATTTGTTGAAATTTAGCGCTCCCTATCAGCACTTAGGCTATATGAGCTTTTGATTTATAGTTTAAGGTACTGTAGAATCCGAACACTCAGAAATGCGTTCAAATTTCAATCCCCTCTCAACGTGAATCGAACTTAGAACTACTTGCACCCAAGGTATGCCTCTAGCTTTACTATACCAACATGGAGAGTTACCTAATTTTGAACCTCAGTTATTTCGGTCTTTTTTTTTTTAAATAAATTAATAATAGAAATAAATTATCATGAAATGCAAATCTCATATAGTAATATACTGAAGCTTTTGAAAATGAAATTACATTTTCCAGTTTAACGTCCCACGATTATGTCCGTTAGGCTAAGGCAGACGGATGTTTACAGCAAGTGAATGATGATAATAGAATTAATGGAATGAGAATGTGGGAGGAAATGAGAGTATCCCGGAAAACCCCACAGAAACGATGTTGTCCACCACAAACTTACTTGGCTGGGGGTCAAAAAACGAAATGAAATCTTTCAGTTTAACGTCCCAGTTATGCTGGCGAGATTAAAGGACACGGTGATGATGAGAAATGAACGCAATAAAAGTGGAATCAATAAAATGAAAAGAAACGGGAGAACCCCAAGAAAACCCACAAACAAGGTCTTTGTCCACCACAAAGCCCACTTTGCGCGAGCTAGGATCGAATCAAGGACCCCAAGCAGCAGAGGCGAATGCTCTACCACTGAGTCACCATGGTTGTTGACCGGGAATCGAACCAGGGAACCCACACACCAGAAGTAGGAGATTTACCAATTTCTTTTAAGTTAGCTGATTCACCAATCGTGTCTCATTAACTTGCTATTTACTTATTACTAATTTCTACTTAATTTTACTCGCTTTGTACGTACGTAACTCGCTTTACCAGTAACCTAGAACAACAGGGACACGAACACAGAAACATCGAGGGTAGTTAAAATTCCAAAGGCTCCCCCACCGGGAATCGAACCAGGGACCCCGTACACTAAAGGCACATTTGTGAGCAACTAGACTAGCAGTGAGGGCACCATGGGCGTCTCTGGCGGGGGGACGGGGGGACAAGTAACCCCAATATTTTGAAGTGACATAATCTAAAATTCCGCTGAGATACTAGCAGTTAGATCATTTCCTTTGATGTCCCCCCCAAATTTTACATGCCAGAGACGCCAATGGAGGGCACTACTGAGCCACCGTGCCACTCCACTGAAACTTTTGTATCCACAAGACGAAGTCTAAAAGTGAAGGAAAAATATTGACCACTGAGCAACCCTGTCAAAAAAGAAAAAAGTTGCGTTACAAAGGAGAGAAAAACAAACAAAAAAATAATAGGAAACAGAGAGAAGAAAAAAGAAGAGAAAAATTAGGGTGGGGTATTGGGAAGGATTTTGTAGAAAATAGGATGAAGAAAAGAATCAGGAACAAATAAAAAAAAACTGATACAGCAAAGAGGACGATGAAGAAAAAGAGAATGTGCAATTACCTTTTTGGATATTCTTCTTAGAGAGAGAGTTTCATGGATAGCGGCAAACGCCAAAAGGAAAAAAAAAAGAGACAGAAAAAAGCATAAAATGATTAATGCTGAAAGGGGCTTCATATGGCTGGTACTGAGTAAACACAACTTAGAACCAGCAACAACATATAATCAAGCTCCTTGGAGGATTCTTATTAAGAGATGGTTTGGGATCAGTTAAGAACCAGCGGGAGGGGGATGCTGAATATCAAACAGAGAAGGAGAAGGGAACAAACTCTCTTTTGATATAAAACAAGTCGAAACGAAGGACCCTCGAGGAAAGGTGAAGTATGGTTCTGAACACCAAGACTCACGGATCACTTTAGGGTAGCTTTTTTTTTATTTTCTTTCTTTGAAAGTTGTTGTTAAAAACCTGCCAATCCCAGTCCAGGAACATGGTCCACTCTTTTTTTAAAAAAGAAATTCTTTTACCTATAAAAATTCAGCCCATAAAAGTATTTATGTACGTATATATAATATAAAAGAGATAGAGAAAAGAAAGTGCAGTGATCTCATCTAATTGTCCCCTGAAGTTAGTCAGTTCGCTTTGCAAAAGTCCCGAAAAGTCGTATATACTCGTAAGCATACACTCTGTACTTAGCTTACAAATGTCCTCCTCTTCTCCTGTAATTAGTAGAGACCCCCAAGTACTGTTTCGTGGCTCCGAGAAGAAAGAAAGAAAGAAAAATCAACAGAGGTTATAGTTAGGACAAACCGCACGTTTGCCTTCTCTCATAGATGTAGGTCGATAAAATATAGAAATTACAATAACAGTATGATTAGCGAAATGAACTAGGAAACCACCAACTTGCAATTTTTTTTGTAACTTTTTAAAAGAATATTTACAGCGGCTTAACATCAATGTTTAAGGAACCAAGAACCGTTCTAACTTGCCATTTTTTTCTTTCGGTCAGTCATTTTATTTGAGGGAAGTCTTTCGCTTCTACATAAGGGACCTGAAATAAATACTGTTTTTAAGTAGTGGAATCAGATTAGATCAAATTTTATAGGGTTACCACATACTCTTGTTTGCACTGAGAATACTGCGTATGCGAATTGACTCTATTATTCCGTCAACCTGAATTTTCCTTTATGAAAGGTACCCTTTGTTATTGTCTACGAGTGCCTTCGATGGAACACTTTTTAAGAAGATTCGACTCACTAATTCAATTTTAATTAATCAGTACGCTCATTTGAATGCACTACATTCGGAATCACGGCTATGAATTATTAATGATTTTTTTTTTTTTTTTTTTTTTTTTGGCCAGATAATCGAACAACATACTTTTAACGGGAATATCAAAGATAAATCACTTGATATGAAAATGCAAACGATTAAAACATATGCAAATGTGACATGCAACCGATAGAAAACCGGGAACACTGTGCTGAAATAAAACTGTCAGTCACTATGAACATTGAGTGTGAGAGCGAATTGTAAACACAGGCAACGTAGTGGCGTGACCTGGCGATTAAGATTAACAAACCCCTAAATCCACCCTTTGAAAAAGACGAACGTGTTTTAATGCCGGATTAGAGAACGCCTCCTGTAACATTGATTTATCATAATAAGTTTAGCTATAATCAGGGCCGTGCCGTGGGGGACGAGCGGGGCGACGGCCCCGGGCTCCGAAGTAAGGGGCGCGAAAAATTCGGGAGAAAAAAAGAAAATTGGTTGGAATATATGTATGGGGGGCGCCGTCGTATATTCTCGCCCCGGGCGCTGATTTTCCACGGCACGGCCCTGGCTATAATAGAATATAATATTAGGAACAATGTTTAGACACAAAGAACATTATTTAGTACATCTAGGTCTCATGCAACAAGAAATTAACAACTATATACAGTGGGACATCTGAACTAGAACAATTTAAAACAATCGGAATTTTTGAATGAATTACCAACAAAAAAAAATGAAATCTTTAAGTTTTACGTCCCACGGTTATGCCGGTTAGGCTAAAGGAGACGGTGATGATGAGAGATGAGTGAAATGGTGGAATGAAGAAAGTGGGAGGAAACGGAAGAACCCCGAGAAAACCCACGAGCACCACAAAGTGTGTTTGTCCACCACAAAGTCCACACGGCACGAGCTGGGATCGAACCAGGGATCCCAAGCATCGGAGGTGAGCGCTCTACCACTGAGCCACCGCCCCCTACCAACAAAAAGCTTGGATGAAGTTTATATTATCACAAAATAATTATTTCTTAAATAATGTTATTTTATTTTTTTATTATTTCTTAAATAATAACAAATGGCATACGTAACTAGAATCCACACCTGCATCTAAAAATTTAAAATCTTAATTTGAGGTAGTGAAAGAAAAGAAAATAATATGTTGACCAAGGATGTTATAAATAGAGGATCTGCCCATATGTATCTTAATCCTATATGAAATCGATGAAGCCAAAAAAACAACCGAGCATAGGCACGTCTGATTGTCTACTCTCGTTTGCTCAAAACATTGCGATCTTATTGGGCGGAGTGGGCAGAGCAGGGGTGGAGAAACTGTGACGTATGGCTTCAAGATTTTGTTGTAAGGGCAGATCCTCTATTTTATAAGATCCTTGATTTTGACTTGTTTTCTTCAATTTGAACCCTTACATGGGTTTTAAAATTATTTTTATTAAGAGGCACCCTTATGAGCTAAGTCATCTATTGCCTTTTATTTGATATAAGTGGAAATTGAGGTTAATCCTTGTTAAGAATTAGATATTACTTTCACATTATTTGTGATTTCCATTGCGTCTAGTGAAAATCTTTAGAATTTCAAATTGCTAGTTTACACTAGAAGTCCGCTTGGTTGTCTTTTTTGATCTCAACATGATATATTTTATTTCTTACACTTCTACTTAAATTAAATATCGATAATTATACGGGTTATGTGCATGGATGCCTTACTATTATTTAAAATGTTTGATTAATTCGAAATCAATGAAACAAATAAATAACCAAACGTAATTACTAGTGAGATAAGTGCGGGGTCGAATTTGACCCCATGCGGACTTAACGTTACAATATTCAATGCGGACTTCTAGTGTTAAACTTGTTTCCCCATAATCTCAATTGAGGTTTTATATGCCAGATGCAGATGCACATCCCAGTTACCTATTTTACTGTTTTCTTATTAATTACTATTTCGTAACATATTAAATTTACTGTAAAAATTGATGATGATGGAAGATAATTTATGAATCTCGCTTGACTAATTCTCATGATGCAAATAGTTCATGTACAATATAAAATTATCTAAGGACCTATAATTTCGTATTGGTGAATGTTCAGTGTGTATCAAGAAGCTGACATGATGTTCTTCTACTGGACCGTAGCATAACAACCCAGAAAAATGCTACATTAATTAGCCCAAAAAAGATCGATTTATTATACCTGGGATTCTGAGATGCAAGGAACAATTTACCATCTTTATATACTCCATGAAGCAAACCATCCGTGTAGGTCCATAGTTAACAACAACTAATAAAAAATGATTTCTGATGCAAATATCTGAAGAAGTAAACAATTCTAGAAGAGCTTGAAGTATATCAGATAAAAACCCGTAAAACTAATAAAGACAATACTCCGAGAGAGATTGGTTGATTAGCCATACGGTAAATTGAAGTGAGTGTACCCATTATAGCTACACAAGAACATATATGAACACACGGAACACTTGTAAAAGAAATTTGCTTCCTATTTCACCGAGTTATTTTTTGCTTTCTTTTCTTTTTTTATTATTCTGCACATTACATTACGACTTTTCCGTCTCTACCCACAATTCCCTAGGATCTCTTCATTTAGGCTAGAGAAAGAGAGAGAGAGAGAGAGAGAGAGAAATGTAGGTACGCTCGTTAAGACTTGCAGAGAATTAACATGTAACATCAGGGTGGAGTTTATGAATGTTGTTTACTGTTCACTCCAAACACCACCACCATCAACCGAAGAAAGAGTTTTCCCAGGTTATAAGCCTAATGAGCTGCAGGAACGGTCTCTTGTCTCTAATTTCCATCAGGTTCTTTGCAGACACCCCTCCTGTCCCTGGAGCGTCTTTACGATGCCACTTTGTGTGGGCGAAAATCTTCCCAACAACACAGATATTTTTCTTTACTCTCCGTAAGCTTGGGGTTTTCTTTGCACAAAATCCCTGATAAACACTTCTCTCTTATTCTTGCTAACTTTGGTCATTAAATAGGACTTATTGTCCCGACACAATTTTCCCTTTTCACAACTTGAAAATCCCTTGTTTCGTAACTCACTCAAGACCTAAATTCAAGAGATATGGATTTGCTCCCTTTGAAGTAGAAATTGTTAATACACTGGTTGGTTTCATTGAATTCCATATTATTATATTCCTGAATTAGTTCAAGTATGTTTAGTGTTCTTGGTCCAGGGTTCGATTTCCGATGAAGTCAAAGTTTTTTTTTTTGGGGGGGGGGGTATTAGACTCAGTATTGCCCCTCGAGATAGGAAGCACATTTTCAAATTCAAGTCGAGATGAGAAATTTCTTGATTCTCGTGGCAACACCAGTTTATCCAAGTTGTTAAGACTTCAAATACCGTTTAAGTGTTAAGTAATTTGTAATATAAAAAACTATAAATTGATAATGCGATTGAACGAACATAATGAAGAGCATTGATCAACATTTAAAGATACGAAAGTCGTTACACAATGTACTCCAATAATAAATATGGTTTGAATGTTGTTATATTACACCCTTCGTGGACCTCTCGTGACGCGGAAGGATTCGGATAAATTCTAGCTATAATTAAGAGGAGAAAATCAAGGCATAAATTTTGTACATAAATTTACAAAACGAGCTGAAAAGCATGGAGACGAGACAAGGAAAGCTTTCTGAGAATTAAAACGAGATGACAAAGAATCCTTTGAGAATCGAGACGAGATGACAAAGAATTCTTCGAGAATCGAGACGAGATGACAAAGAATTCTTCGAGAATTGAGACAAGAAGACAAAGGAATCCTTCGAGAATGGACATAAGATGACAAGGAATTATTCGAGAATCGAGACGAGACGAGACGAGAAAAGTCCTTCGAGAATCGAAACGAGGAAAAATCTTTCTAGAATCGATATGAGACTTCTATAAAATTTACGAGATGAAACGAGAAAACTTTATTTCTTGTCTCGTTTCGTCTCGTGAACAACAAACGACAACGCAGGAGTTTTCGCTTGTACTTGTACAGTTAGCATAAAAGTGGTATCAACACGAAGGGTGAATCACCATCTTTTCAATTATATCAACAACAGGTAGTAATCAACAATGTGGCAGAGATATCAATTGAAATTAGCAAGGATGTTATAAATAGAGGATCTGCCCATATGTATCGTCATCCTATTAAATCGATGAAGCCAAAAAAACAACCGAGCATCGGCACGTCTGATTGACTACTCTCGTTTCCACTATCGTCTGATTGGCTACTTTCGTTTCCGCCATGATTGTTGGCTCAAAACATTGCGATCCTATTGGGCGGAGTGGGCAGAGTAGGGGTGGCGAAACTGTGACGTATGGCTTCAAGATTTTGTTGTAAGGGCAGATCCTCTATTTTATAAGATCCTTGGAAATTAGGGCATTTAGCTTTTTCTTTTTCTTATTTTATACTCGAATAGTTCTGTTGGATAATCAGAAGAGTACTAAGAAGAAGAAAAATATTAAAGTGACAAAGTGAGAATTGTGACAATATCAGGAATTCACGACGACTTCAAAAACAAACTGGAAATTAGCCTAAAACGTACGTCAAACAACTTCTAGAACTAAATTCGCAAAACGAAAGATGATCGGTAACCAAGTTACAATGATCAATAAACAAGGTAACTTATAATGGTCTAAATGAACTATTCTGTGCGAGTTGTCGTTTACGATGGATCCAGAAAGTTCATTATGAAAGAATTTTGTGAACTTCATTCTTGGAGTTACTTGACATGTATTTTTGGCTTATTATCCTGTCTGTTTTTGCTAGTTTACTTAATTCTTGATAATGTTGCATTACACACTTCGATATAGTACATTGCTTCTTTTGGTGTTTCTGAATTGTCCAATGCGACTATTCAAGGCATAAAAAGTACTTCAATCAAGCCACTCAGTGAAAATACCGGTTTATGAATTCTTTTCAACTTTGAACATAATGTAGCTAAGTATATTATCTATAAGATACGTAATTAAAAAATTGCTTTACTTCACTACAACACTGTGTATCTATTTTTTTGGTTTCCCGCTCACACATTATTATTTTTGATTCATTTTTCTTGTTTATAAAATACCTTGTACTAAATTTTCTAGTAGCCCGAATAAAATATACAGGATGTTTCAAAACAATACGGACAACGTTTGGGAGGTGATTCCTGACACGAAGATAAGACAAAAAGCATAGACCAACCTGTTTGCAGAAAACCGTCATTTCGGAGTTATAGGCTGCTGAATACATGAAAAAAAAGAATGAACTTCAAAGTTCCATACTTCCAATACTATGGGACCTGCCTTAGTCGGGTCAAGACTTCACTTAGGAACTAATATGTGTGCTATCCAAAAATGCATGTTTCAGAATCCTAAGGTACTCACGTAACAATTTTTATAGAGGGAATTTGGCTACGGGCATATAATTTGAAGTACCTTTATAAAAACCAATTACCTTTATAAAAATTGTTGCGGAAGTACCACAGGATTCTGAAACATGTATTTTTCGATGGTGTACATATTAATCCCGAAGTGAAGTGTTGATCCGACTACAATAGACCCCATAGTATTAGAGCTATGGACCTTTAAAGTTCATTTTTTATGTTTTCAGAAGCCTATAACTCAGAAATGACGGATTTCTGCACATAGATTGCTTTATACATTTTTGTCTTATCTTGGTGTCAGGAATCACCTCCAAACTTTGTTGGTGTTGTTTTGAAATGCCCTGTATACTTTAATTCGACGTCAAAACTAAAGTGATACAACTTTGAAGACGATGCGCAGTGTAATTTTAAGCAAAATTAACGTAGGTCTCACGACTAATGACATAGCAGCCATTTTGAGGGTAATTGGGATTTATTTCGAATATCTTGATTGGCTAATCATTTGTTTCAGAGTTTTCCATTGGCCATTTCATTCTCGATTGGATTATGTGTTGACATCTCGCACAGCCACCGGAATAGAGAAACGCTCTTGAAGAAGTCAAACTTTACACATCTGAGTTGCCAGGAAAAGCGCAAATACAATTAAGGCATATCCAAACTCAAAGCCCTAATTGAATTCTAAGTTAGATTGTCTTTCGTTGTGCCACAGAGTATGGCTTTACTCATGTGTTAATGTTGTAAGTAATGTTTGCATGTCTAAATGGAGTTTTCAGTAGCGACAAAAGAAAAATCGATAGTAATTGCCACCACTGAAATTATTTTAGTAATATTTCTCTTTACTTTATCCAAAGGTGACTGTTTGTCTCGAAATTCGATTGCGATATGAGCGTGTGACACATCTTTAAATCATTTCATGCTTCATGTTTATTATTTATTTTCATTTTTTTTCCCTCAGAGACGAAACAGAAAGCAATCCAATTGTCTGCTACTTCATGCTTTATCTTTCCCTATTTGCATGCTATAAACAAAAGTACCGAGTTATTGCAGTTATTCACGCTTGCAAACGCCTGGTTACTATGTTAAAAATGCAAAATTTTTTAATGTCATACACGGTGTTAATGAACTATATTGACAAACTGTAAGGATTTCGACAAATTATAGGATATTGCCAGAAGAGAGATACCTCGATAATTATTACAGCCAGTTTTGTTGCCTTTCTTCTGAAATGGTACAATGATTGATTCTTTCCACTCTTGTGGCGATTCCTCCTTGTTCCAGAAGATTAGAATGCATCTCGTTCTACTTCAGCCAAATTTACACAGTAGGAATTTCGTTTACATCCGGAGATTTTTGTTTCTTTATTTTCTTTTCAGCAGTTTGTATTTCTATTCGGTTAAACTCTGGAATATACGGTTATGCTGTATGCATTTCACTTTCTCCACGAACATTAGTTTTTGGCTGCATGTTGAGCAAGTTATCTTTCCATCTATTCAAAATACTATCTGTGTCTTTGAGAACTATGTCGTCCGCATTCTTTAATATATATACAGTGGCGGATCCAAGGGGGGGCTATAGGGGCTATAGCCCCCCCTTGACGCTCAGGTATACACTGGATAAAATGGGCTTCAATCCTGTTTTACACTGGATAAAACGGCAAAATATGGTTTAGCCCCTCCCTTGATCATAGATATCCTAGATCCGCCCCTATATATATATATGTACGAGGTTTATAGCCTTTCTTAAGTTCGTTAGTACCTCTTTACATCCCTCGAATATTTTGGTGAGGTCCAAGTATATTTATGAATGTCTCGATGTGGAAATTTCTTACTTTTCGAGATAAAGTTTGTAAACGTTGCAAAGTTCATGAGTGTAACGCCGTTTTCATTACTTTCCTCATGGAGATTTTCGATTCCTATAATAAGTTTGAAACTATCGTCTCGTCCTACCTCCGTATTTAAATCTCCTAATAACATTTTCATGTGGTATCGCAAGAGTTGGTCAAATACACGTTCTATTCATAAAAAAAATGTTCTTTATATCGTCATCTTTATCTTTTGTTGGGACATGTACATTTAAAACAATACTATTACACCAGCGACCCTAAAGAGTTAATAAACGAGTCATCATTAACGAAATTAGTTTATGAATAATAATAATAATAATAATAATAATAATAATAATAATAATAATAATAATAATAATAATAATAATAATAATAATAATAATAATAATAATAATAATAATAATCATTACAAGACCATCGACCATATCGTTGTTCAGAAGGTATATCATACCGTTCCGTACCGCCAGAGGAAAAGGGCCAACATCACGTGCTGTACCGTCGTATAAAAGTATTTTGTCTGCATCTTCTGTCTCGAGGAGTTGTTACCCAGATGCTAAACTTTCTTTTTACAGAAAAATAAAACAAATCTTGAAAATAGTCAGCCAGCATTTGAGGAGAATTTTGTGAGGAATCCTTGGCCAAGGTATCCATCATGAGGGTTGCATGTCATCTTCAGTTTCGTGGCAATGGCCAAAAGGGTTCTTCCGACAGACTTTTGATGTTGTTTTTGCCCTGTGGTCAACACGCATGCACACAACAGATTCTCGTGTCGAAACACCTTCAACAGTGTGAGCAGAGAAGGTAACACAAAGAAACAAAAACAGCAATAACAAGTTAAAAAAGAATGAAATTATTTCGCCAGCACGCGTACAATTCTTCAGGCAATAGTGTTGCACACAACCTTTAGAAACATCTAAGCTTTGAAAACAATATTGCACTGTGAAGACTGTCTCCAGATTTAAATAAAGCTTTTTTAAAAACTTTATGAATTCTGTTACATTTTGAAGGTTTATTAAGCTAAATTGGTGATCCCCCCCCCCCTCGCACACAGACACACAATCAATAACAAATATTGAATTCTTAACAATACATAAAATCACTTGGTCGACCATTCTGGCTTGAGGTCAGAACTCAAAGACAAGGGATGTCAAGATCATCTTTTAGGGGATAATTTAAGCTCTTCTTACATTTATACAGGGTACTTTGAAAGTCCCATGACATAGGGCAACTCTTATTATCAGAGTTACATAAAAATGTAAGTTGCGAAACCGCCTCCAAATATGATCTTTTCAATCTAAAATGGATTTTTTAAATCGGATGCGCAGTTTGGGCTCTACACTCTTTATTCCCCAAATGTTAAAATTTGGAGGTGTTAAATACCGGGAGGTGGTTAAATTTTGTAAGAGTATAGTAAACGGAGGCATGTTTGAAATGGGGTCTAGCCATCGTCGCGTTAGCGTAAAAGACAGTAACTTCATTCACTTATGTTGTGGGTTCCGGTAAATAGCAACGTTGCATTTTTATTTAACATTAGACGCATAAAGAGTGTACAGACCAAACGGCTCGTACGGTTGAAAGAAATCCTTCACTTTAGATTGAAAACATCATATTTGGAGACTGTTTTCTCTGTTACATTTTGTTGTAACTCTGATAACAACAGAGTTACCCTATGTCAGGGAACTTTTGAGACACCCTGTATAAACAGTTACTGTAAACGGAGCTTAGTTACACTAATAATAATAACAATATCAAGTAGTAATAATCAGTAGCGTAGCCAGGATGTGTGTTTGGGGGCGGGAGCAAGTGCTGTTATACGTACATATAGAAAAGTTACAAACAAAAAATATATAAACATAAAAATATATAAAAAAATACAAACATCCAACTACCAAAGTACATTGTCGGACCTCTTTGGGGGGCCCGGCCCCTCTGGGCTCCCCTTCCCTACGCCACTGGTAATAATAGAATAATTATTAATTACATTTTAAAGTTTAATGTTTCCTTTTCAGCATTGGGGCGGAATTTACTGTTTAAAGTTGAAACTTGAACTTCCTCGAGGCTAAGCAGCTAGCGTGAGCGTCTGTGATGTAGAAGACCCGAGTTCGGTTCTTGTCGGGATCTCATATAGTTAGGATCCCACGTTAAGCTGGAGGTCCACTTCTCATAGAGTTTCGCTGCTGAAGGGACGCTAAACATAAAAAACCAAGCTTACAGTAGAATCCGACTCACTACTGAAGGCCTTATACAAGAAGTAACGTAAGCAGAATTTCCTCAGGGGGGAGGGGGAGTCAAGTTTCCAAATTCATGTCATTTCAGGCATATAATATAAAATACATGTTTATTTTTGAATAATATCTTGTTCAAGGAGGGTTAAAACCTGGAAACTCCATTGGATACGCCCCTCTATCCAAGTCTACCTATATCGCAAGTAATGAGTATTGAATTCGGACAGTGCGCACGGGTAAGCCGCTCGTTCACACTTGAGAAAGGATAATACCAAAATTGTTTATAATGGTCAATTGTATAAATAGGACATTTTTCTGTTGGACAACGCAGTCATTTTCGACAGATTTTACTCTAAACTGTGAGAACTAAATTTATAGTGTGTTTTTAATACGTAGGTATTGCAACACTTGACAAATTATTTTCTAGTGAATTCAACTTGTTTCATTAAAGTCAACACCTGGCAGCCCACAACACGAGCCACAGGTTTACCTACTTCGCACGAAAACCATTCCCCATTCCCCCACTCCTTTCCTAAGGAAATAAGAAAATGATATTTTCAGTGCGATTTCCCTTATGCTTGCTGTTTTAGCTCCATATCGAATTTTTAATATGAAAATTCGTGTTTTCACGCATCTTTAGGAGAGGTAATAATCCTTAGGATAAGGACAATTAACTATTATTTGTTTCCCATCTTGAATAGTTTGCTTCAATTCTTAGGAACCAAAAATAAATGTCAGAGTGTGTGCATAAAAAAAAAGTAATGATTCTCGTACGAGCTCTGTAGTGATTTACAAGGTAAACCACATCTTCTAATTTTTCTTAATTAGTATTAGAGATGAACACTAGACGAGACTTGAGTATGATTAGTCTCATCCCGAAACCATATTCCTGTCTTATCTTGCCTCGAAATTTGAGACGAGACAAACGTAATACGATATATATATATAAAACCAAGGTTAGGTTAGGTTCTTAAGAGTAATCTATAGTGGACCTCTTAATCTTAATCTACACCTTTATTTGATTAAATCACTTTCCAAATGTCTGTAAGCTAATACAGTTGGACAGAGTGATATTTATACTCAACTATAAAGACTATTAATTTCAATTCGCTAAATTACTAAACAAACGTATCCATTACCAAGGGCTCCCATCAGAGGGGGCAAGGTGGGGCGCTCGCCCCCCTATAGGAAATTGTACTTGGGAATATCGAAAACCCAATAGAATTTTTACATTAGTTACGGCAAAATCTGAAACTATTGAAATATCGCTTATACTTGCCCTCCCTTGGAAACCATAACATGGGCGCCCTTGTCCATTACCTACATATTCACATACTAAGAGAACATACTAGGATTCACATCAATCCATTTTTAATATATTTTCATTACATAAACTAACTGTTTGCACAGTATAGACCCTATTACCTAGCAACCTACTAATATGAGTATGTGCCATTATCTTAAAACCTTATCAGCACATGTCTTCATTCCATACCTACCAACAATATATATATTAGGACGTCGATAATCCGAACATCAAAAATCCGAACGCGGTCCCTAGAAGCTTTTTACATTTCTCTTAACACTAGGGATAAACAAACAATAGGGTTGTCCGTTGGCGTTGTTGAAGTCAGTGTTTCTACAAAAGCTTATTCATATGTAATTGTTTGTCATACGTATTTTTATTTTTATTTTCCCATAGGCCTATGCAAGTTAAGTTTTAAGTGTGAGTTATAAGAACAGTGTAATTTAGTGCACGAGCAGGTTCTTCAGAAACATTAAAAGTAAGTAGCCTTACGTACGGTATTGTAATTACTGTATGTACTGTATAACCACTGTATCGATAAAAGAGCATACCGTACAGTATATTTAAGCCTAAATGGTATTTTATTGGTCATTTTCGATAATCCGAACAATTTGAAAATCCAAACTATCTGTAATTCCAATTAGTTCGGATTTTTGACTTTCTACTGTATATACGTAATAAATAAAATAATGTTTAGGGAATTTGCAGCATTCTTATCAACACGAGGAAATTTAACAAGTTATGACGGAAACAACTGAGAATCAAAGACAAAGACGATGAACAAACAGTTGAGGGGGTAACACCAGTCCCAACTTTTCTACCTTTTAGGCAGAATAAGTTGTGAAAGTTTAATATTTGAATGCTTATCACTCGAGTTCCCTACTTTTCGATTAAAAAAAAAAAAAATAGTACAGTAAACTCACGATTATTCGCGGAATTGGGTGGCGCACAACCAAGGATAAACGAATCCAGTAGAAAATCCACAATATGGCTGGAAAAGGACACAAGTCAACACAAAGAACTGTTCGTGTGTTTGTACGAACTCATCAGCTTACATAGAAGATTAGTATTGTTTAGATTTTGCAGTGATTTGGGTTTCAATACGCTAAAATTTGTTATTACTTTACTTTATCTATTGAAATGACATTGTATCTTACTTGTCATATCTGGCACGCGAAAAAACACATTCACTCGAAAAAAAAAACTTCTCGTAGGGACGTCGAGGATGAGGAAAGTCGGATGGATTGGAACAACAGTTTGCTATTATGTTTGCTTCCTCCTTCAGTTCTTCAATTTTACTTTGATACTTTTTCAGCTTTTTTAGTGATACTTTAGTAAAAGTTGCTTTTGATAAATCCATGTTTTTCGATTGAACTCTGTTGCACACAACGTGTGCAATATTTTGCATTGGGAAACATTTAAATAAACGAAGTTAAAATTCTCAAAATGTTTTCTTTCAGTACTTCAGCTTCGTTTCCTTGTCAGATTTGGTATTCAACAGAATTACCTTTTGAATGCCTGGAAATACCATTTTTAAGGTAAAAACTGTACCACATCTTCCGGTTCATCTTCTTAATTCATCTTCAGAGTTACAGTTTGATCATATGTGCTAGATATAAAAAAAGACAGAAAAAACTGCTGAGTATATTCCATCGCCTGATACTGTCAACCAAAAAATATTAATAAAATAAAATAAAATAAATTTCTTGCATTCAGTCTTTTCTTTCATGATTTCGTTAGCTAAATATGATTAGTCATCAACTATGATGATTTAAGATTTAAGCAGTGATGATTTAAGAAAATTTTCCCCAGAAAGTACTTTCAACACACAGGGACTTAAATCGCAGTAATGTTGGCATTCCACGTTGGACAGAATTGGGGGATTTCGTAGCTCTGGCGGAGGGGGTTCCAGGTCATCCGCTAATATCATGAATATTTGTGGATTTCTGTTGTGAAAACGAGTGTTAGGCTCTCGACAGCCACGCACATTCAACGATCTTTAGAAAAGATTGTAAAGTGAATGGAAGAGATTTGATAAAACTGCGCTTCAACGCAACCTCTTTCAGTAGAAACTCAGATGCAGGGCGATACCTAATAGACAGGGCTTGCGTATCGAGGACAACCGCTCCTGTGGCGAATTCTTTATCATAAACGTGTAACAACTTTCTGTATGGCATCGCAATACATGAGTTGCACATATATAACATATTTTCGGAAAGCAGCGGAAACAAATGATGCCATATGTATCGGTGGGACAACAGCGTCAGTTCAGATTTGGCTTGGGAAACGAGGTAAGATTCTCCACCGACATAAGAGGGTTTCGTATTTTTCAAAACTAGTATATTAGTATACAATTTATTAAAATATATGTAATACCACAGAGAAAATTGTTATTTTCTCTGTGGTATTACTCAAACTCAATTTCACCCTTGCCCTCCCAAAATTACGCCCCTGCGGTGGGAGTAAGTCATGCTTGTCCCATCTATATAGTCCATAGGTTAATCATATTGTCTCAACCAGAGATGAACTGGGTCAGTGGGTCAAGTGGGTCATGATTTGCTAGTGGATCAGTGGGTCAACAGGACGTCACTCACTGCTACCCATCATCCAGCGTGAACCACTCTAACCCACCAAACCACTCTGTTCAGTGCATTGTAGACAGTGTGAAACACTGGTGAATATGTCTACGTTTTACTTTCAAGGCCTCCACTTCTCTTTCCTTTTTCATTTGTTTCTCTTTACTTAGCTGAGATGATTATATCTAAGTGAAAAAAGAAGTTCAAGAACTTTTGGATATTGATATTTGGAATTGTAATAATAGCAACAGGACTTACTAATTGGCTTTCGAGACACAGCCAAATATTACTGTGTTTTCTTCTCCTTTACGTTGCTCTACTTTACTTTCATTTAAGACTTTCAAATTTCATCCTATTTTCCACTGAAAAGTATCTGTAATTCAAGAAAGAAATAATTATATATGGCGATTAAATTGAAATTCATCGTAATATGGCTCTTGACAAACACTTTACCATTTTATATTGTAAAGGTCATATCAACCGGCATTGAAGCAGGGCGGTGCTTGAGTCATTAACCGTAGAAATTCAAACTTCGAATACTGATAATTTCACAACCTTGTTTTATTACAAGTGTAAACTCTTTAGTTAGTGGAGAGGAGAGCGTGGATCATAGGTCAGAGTTGATGACGATTGGTATTGGTGGGTTGGAGTGGATCACAGTGGGTCACGGGCCACGGTGGGGTGATGGGTCAGTGAGTCATGGGTCAAGTTTTCATTGACCCACGCTATCTCTGGTCTCAACATAGTTCACAAAGTCAGTAGAGACGCAATGCACGCGTTACCATGCCAGTTACAGTATATAACGTACAGGTACCAGTATTACCCAAAAATGATCTATTAAATACAGAGATGGCAAAACCTATCACTTTTTTTTCTGTACTGTATTATAATGTTCCAAATTTAAAATGTTCAAAGCTTTTTTTGTGCTATTTCTTTATTTTTTCTTGGAACAAAAGCAAGCAACTAGATTTCCCAGTAACTATAATTTTTCCTACAAGCTATGAAAATAATAATAATAATAATAATAATAATAATAATAATAATAATAATAATAATAATAATAATAATAATAATAATAATAATAATAATAATAATAAAATGATTGCGAAGTGAAGTTGAAAGGAAGTTATTATCACGCGATACCACTTCATTCATTTATTGTAGATACGTCGATGTCCACACACACACTACATGAGTGTCCAAAGTGTCGCCAGATATGACAGGACATCCCATTTGCATCGCCTGAAAACTATTCTGGAAGGTCACTCGAACAGATGTTTTCTTCAGTTCCAACTATGTACTGAAAGAAAAAAAAAGGAGAAAAAAGAAAGTTGAAAACTATTGAGAAATAAAATCTGAGATTATGTAAGTCCTTGGAATACTCTACAAATACCTTTTTAAGTTGTTATTTGTGAATGAAATTATTAACATGTCCTCTATTTTATGCTAATAAAAATTTACAATTAACATGATTTTGTAGTTGTCCAATCGAGTAATACAAATACAATTAGTAATATCCTTGGTTCTTTTCTGGTTTTAATTTTTTTAAATATAAATTGGAGGAAAAAACAATCTTCCAATTTCATCATTAAAACATATACAGGATGTTTCTAAACAGCACAACAGTGTTTCACATGTAATCTCTGATACCAAGATAAGACAAAAGCTGAATGTAAAAATGCTTCCCTTCAGTGCTTCCCTGACCAATCGAAAATTTGTTGAAAAGATCAGAAACAATCCTAACTCGAGATGTCGAATCAAAGCCAGTAAAAGGGAAATATCCTTTAAAAGCAGAATTTGGCTACGGGCATATAATCTGAAGCACTTACCAACAACCTCTATAAAAATGTTGCGGAAGTACCGCACTATTCTGAAACTTGGAAATTTGGATAGCGAACATACTAGTTCCTAAGTGAAGTCTAGACCCGATTACGGTAGGTCCCATAGTTTTAAAGCTATGAGCTTTGAAACTCATTTCTCATGTTTTCGGCAGCCTATAATTCCCAAAAGGGAGCATTTGTGCACCCATGTTGGTCTATAATTTTTGTCTTATCTTGGTGTGAGGAATCACCTCCCAAATGTTGTCGGCGTTGTTTTGAAACACCCTGTATAATTAACGCAAATCCTTGATAATCGCAATTATTTTATAATAAAAGAGAATCGATCCTGAATAACACTAAGTTCACTATTTTCTGTACGGAAGGTAATTCTAGCCTTAGTAATGATGAACTATTCAAGGGTACCAGTACTTTAAGATATTTTGACATAACTGAAGTTTGTGAGAACATTCAGGGTTGATATGAAAATGAAATCTTTGTTTTACGTCCCACGGTTATGCCGGTTAGGCTAAAGGAGACGGTGATGATGAGTAATGAATGAAATGGTGGAATGAAGAAAGTGGGAGAACCCCGAGAAAACCCACAAGCACGGTGTTTGTCCACCACAAAGTCCACACGGCGCGAGCCCCCAGAGACCCCAAGCACTGGAAGTGAACGCTCCACCACTGAGCCACCGCTCCCCCAGGGTTGATATGGTTGGAGCCGATGCCCCTATAAAACTTTATGCACTTATTTATTCTTCAAGTTCAATTGTTAATTGAATTGAATACAAGAAAATAACCATTTAGAGCAACGATGAATGCTATTCTTTATATTTGCCTGTAGTTTGAATATAAGTCCTTTATTTTATAGCCAATCAGGGCGCGGAAGAAAAGGCCCTCCAGCTGCAAGACTTCTCTCGGTGTCAAATATCCGTTCATACTTAATATGGGTTACTATAGTGATCGCGAGGAGTCATGAAGTTGATCCAGATTTACTATTTTCACCACTCAATAGAATACGAGGGTGTGTCCCGGTCCTCAACCCCACCCATAAAATTTTGTCTGTGTAGTCCCTCGCGGCCGACTACGTGGGTGCTCCGTACCCACAAGAGTTTTTGTTTGGACCCGTTTATCTTGCGTTTAAGTAAGCGGTGTTACCGAATGGCCTAAGGCGGTCCTAACTTATACGTATAGTACCGGTATATTTTACTTTATCACAGCACAGCCATTTATGACAGTGTTCTTGTAAGACTTTAACTAAATATAAATCAATCAAATACCGAGACTTTCCTGAAAACGTATAGGCTAATACTTCCCGCCATTGATATGCATCCCATAAATTTTGGAAAGTCGGCTTTGTTGTCTCGCGGTATACGGAGAGCGTTTCCTGAGGGTGTAACGTTGTTGGATTGGCGCTAAGCCTCGTTTCGTTGTCTTTTTGTTATTATTATTGTTATTGTTTAATTCGAATATTTGTTAGTGTTTGTGTTATAAATTCTTTTAGTGCTGTTTTTTATCGCTCGTTTGCCATGGCTTGTTTTGTTGGGCAATGTAGTTGGTGTACTATTGCTGTTTCATTTTTCTCAAGTGTGCGTTCGGAAGACAGCTCTACGAATAGTACCGAATTCTTCCGATTCATGACTTGTGAGAAAAAGCAGTTCTATGATTCGTGTAGAACTCCGGCTTCACGAGTCATTGCGGTCACTATAGTAGATGTACCGTAGTATATCCATCGTTACCCTCCCCTCCATGTATAGAAAATCCCTTGGAATAAAACAGAAATCAGCACTCATCCCAATGGTTCTGGAATTGAGGCCAGGAAGACTGTCATGGGGCGGATGTTATCAAAATAAATTTAAATAATCAAACGAATGATAGCGTTCTTACTTCGCATTGCTCGAATGTGGTTACCGGCGTTCCTGACTGGATTTTCCAGGTTTTTTCTTCAGCTTTCCCAGGAGAATATAACAGAGTCTTTGATATCTTTAAACAGATCTTTTTCTTTTCTATTGTTGTTGTGGTTGTTACTAATCGTTGTGAACTGTCCTCTCAAGCTGCATCTAGAAGTTTGCTAATAAATTAAGTATTAAGGGGCAGACTATTTAAAATGATACAAAAGCTAACCTTTTTTCTTTTCCCCGTTTTTCGTAAGTGAAAAGAGATAACGAAATGTAACTTACCACAATAATAGATAACGTTCTACACCCGAAAATATGAATCGGAAAAAATTTTCAGTGTTGCCAACCATAGAAATTACAGTGTGGCCAGCATATGAATTACCCAAAAATTTAGGTTGAGGCAGCGACTAGAAAAATGAACTCAACGGTAATTGATGACTTATCACGTTGTCTTGGCTCCTTGTTAACTACCTTTTTAAACAATATTTGTATTTATTTTGTAGTGTTTATTACGAAACTATTAATTTTGTTGTAACTGATTTCTTCTTAGGTTGAATTTGTTAGTAATGGTATTTTTAGTCTCCGATTGCAGTCGTGCTTTTTAAAATCTGATAACATGATTTTAGTTTTAAAATCCTCAGCGTCTAAATGGGTCACTAAACCAGCAAAGATCAGAATTCAGTATCTCAGTTAGAACGGTACAACTTTTCTTAAATATTTTGTATTAACTTTGAGTTTCTGTGAGAGTTTCTTTTTAAGGAAACCCACCACCTAATTTTTCTGACCAATAAGGTGAATAATTCAGAACGTTTCGTGTGCATTGAAAACTCTTCATTAAAACTTTCATCACTTTTTAGTATGTTAATTGAGTAGTACACAAACAATGTCCAATACCTTACATTTAAGAAATGAGACATCTATTATTTATTTTTTTAAAAAAATAGTAAATTATTAAGTAATTAAAATTACATTCAAGTTACATGTGAACGTTCCAGGGGCGGATCCAGACCCGACTTCTGGGGGGGGGGGCGGTGGGTTGTCATACAGCTACTTTTAAGAGCTCCACACTTTGGGATGGGTTTTGGCTTAAGTTTAGAGCTGCCCCTCCAGTCTGAAGTTGCCCTTGGACTTTGTAACATACAAAAAACAGTGCTTAAAGTATTAAAAATTGTTAAATTTTACTTATCTTCATTACTCCGTGTGTTCCACAAAAATTTAAAAGGTTTTCTTCATTATTTTTGCGCATCCGTTACACCTGTTCGCCATATTCGCCATATGGTAAGGACGGGGCAGATGGACGGTGGGGGCAGACGGACAGGAGTTAAGAAATATAGTAATAGGAAATATGGTAACCTGGCAACAGTGAGTTGAGTCGTGTGTGGTGTTTGATTATAGTTCGTGCTTCACATCACAGGAGTAGAATTCACTAAATATCGTATATGGACAGCACTATTGTGAAGAAATTGGCAACAATTACAAGGAGGCAAGTGTCCCAAACCGTAATTTCCAAAAACTCAACTTCAAAAATTAAATATTTGACAAGGAAGGAAAATTGCTAAACATTCGCGGGAAGAGCAGCAGACAATAGATGGATAGTCACACGCATCACTAGAGTAAATGAATGTTGTGTGCCATATATTGAGTAGGGTCACAAATATTTGAAACTAATGTGTGTGCGGGGCAAACGGACACGCAATTAGCGGGGCAAACGGACAGTGACATAAATGGTTAGTATGAAGTTGAAAAACAATATTTATGTGTATGTATATTACTTAAGAGGTTTGTTATTAGTACTACCATTTCTTCCAAAGATGGTACGTTATCGATCTCGCACAATACACAGATGCAAATAGGAAAATGAGTCCATAGCCGCTGCTGTTAGAGCCGTGCGTGAAGACAAGATTCCTCTATCAACTGTAGCGACAACTTTCAATGTCCCTCGTAATACACTACGACGTCGCGTTATGTCATCGCACACAATCCGAAAGTTTGGAAATCATCCAACATTCTCAGCACAGCAGAAAATGAATTAGAAAGCATCTACTTGCCTTGGACGAAATGGGATTTGGGTTAACTCTACGCGAATTACAAAGTTGGCGTACAACTTTGCTGCTGATGAGGACAAATACAAACACATATTCAATAATGATGCAAAAATGGCTGGTAAAGATTGGGAGCATGGTTTCGTACAACGTCACAAAGCACTTAGTGCGCGTGTAGCGCAATCATTGTCATATGCTGCAGCTAAAAGTTTAACTCGTTGAAACGATATCTCAAGGGAGAAGATTGGGTAATGTGTACAGGTTGTTTTTTCTGGTTCCATGTATAATGTGATCCAAATGGTCGTGATGCACACTTTGTACGCATTCATTGTAACAGTGTTAGTAGTTTATAAACTGTAACTGTAACTGTCCGTTTGCCCCACCCCATGGGACATATGGACATCTTGCACCCTTGTATACTAATTGTTCAATATATCCTTGACTAATTGAAAAACTGATTTCTTTGTTATACTTTTACTTTGTACAAAGCTTACTGGTTTGTAAGAAATATCTTGAGTTCTCTTCGATCATTCGTATTCATACAAGCAACAGAAAACTGCTTAGCATGTCCGTTTGCCCCGTCTTTACCATACTTTAGAACTACCATGCTGCTGAAACCTTCCGCAATGCTTCCGCATCCGGCAAATAGTACTAACTTCCACATATCTTTTCTCGTATTAAACATAACTCTCCTGCCGAACTTACATTCCTAAACATCAAATAAAAACTTCAAATTATCATTTCTTACCTCATTTCTCCTGTAAATTTTCCTGATTTTTATAAAAAACGGAGGGGTAACTCTAAACTTAACCCTGGGTTTTATTTATATATATAAAATAAAGAAGTATCCTCTTCTGGGGGGCAATCGCCCCGATCGCCCCCCCTGGATGCGCCCCTGGAACGTTCTTAATGAGGTTATAATTGTTTACCAGTTAAATATCTACAGTTCACGAAAGAAGTTAAAGATATTCATATGGAAAGTCATTACCTCATTTAATAGCACAACGCATTTGATAAGTAAACGCAGGTACTTATCTACATTATAAAATTGAAAGTGACTATGTTTGTGACGCTTAATGTCCTGTATCATCCGACAGATCTCGATCAAATTTTTTAACGTAGATGGGGTTTTAGCCTGGGAGTGTTTTTTTATTTTATTTATTTATTCACTTTGATGCTAGAACTTAGGGGAGGAGGAGGAGGGAAATTATAAAAGAAAAAAAAATAAAACTTAATGGATGGTATTCGGAGAAAATTCATTAATCAATAGTTAGTCACAGACTAGTTAGTGGCATACTAGCTCTTCAGTAAAGAAGGTGTACTTTTTGGTATTCAGAGTCTACTTTGAGTGCAACTAATAGGTTGATTTGGGTATGATTAACTAATATAACCCCAATGCATCAGGTGAGAAAGATAAATGTAGCAGCTACGGAAAAGAGATGTGCGCATGCGTAGTCTGTAAAAATGGAAATACATAAAATATGAAATCCGAAATGTGTCGCACAAGCTAAACCGTGGCTGAAAGAGTACCATCTGCTCTAGATTAATTAGTCGCATGTAATGAACTCCGTCGATTACTACATCCTAATCAGAGACTCTGAATACACTTTTGATAAACATCTGTTAGTCAAACCTATAGTAAGGCATTAATCAGACATCAAAACGACTCTGCATAAGGCCTAATAACTCTTGAACCAAACGACCAATCTCTATCAAATTTTCAACATACATGAAGTTCTGGCAGGAGAGTATCTTTATCTATTCACTTTGGCGGTAGAATTTAGGGGAGGGGGAGTTATAAAATAATAAATAAAACTTAATAACTCTTGAACCAAACGACCAATCTCGATCAAATTTTCAACACACATGAGGTTCTGGTAGGAGATTGTCTTTATCTATTCACTTTGGCGGTAGAATTTAGGGGAGGGGGAGTTATAAAATAATAAATAAAACTTAATAACTCTTGAACCAAACGACCAATCTCTATCAAATTTTCAACATACATGAAGTTCTGGCAGGAGAGTATCTTTATCTATTCACTTTGGCGGTAGAATTTAGGGGAGGGGGAGTTATAAAATAATAAATAAAACTTAATAACTCTTGAACCAAACGACCAATCTCGATCAAATTTTCAACACACATGAGGTTCTGGTAGGAGATTGTCTTTATCTATTCACTTTGGCGGTAGAATTTAGGGGAGGGGGAGTTATAAAATAATAAATAAAACTTAATAACTCTTGAACCAAACGACCAATCTCTATCAAATTTTCAACATACATGAAGTTCTGGCAGGAGAGTATCTTTATCTATTCACTTTGGCGGTAGAATTTAGGGGAGGGGGAGTTATAAAATAATAAATAAAACTTAATAACTCTTGAACCAAACGACCAATCTCGATCAAATTTTCAACACACATGAGGTTCTGGCAGGAGATTGTCTTTATCTATTCACTTTGGGGGTAGAATTTAGGGGAGGGGGGAAGTGGGAGATACATAAAAATCAATCTATATAAAAATGAAAGTGACTATGTTTCTGACTTAATAATTCCTGAATCACCTGACCAATCTGAACCAAATTTTCAACATAGATGAAGTTTGGGACTGTTTTTTTTTTTTAATTATTTCACTGGCGGTAAAACTTCGGGGAGGGAAGAGATATAAAAATAAATAAAATTTAATAGCTCTTGAACCACCCGACCGATCTCTATCAAATTTTCAACATACATGAAGTTTGGACCTTGGATGGTTTTTATCAGTTCACTTTGACGGTGCAACTTAGGAAAGGGAGATGGAGAGAGGCATATAAAAATTATCAAAAATGACCGATATTAATGTCGAATCCATAATTTTCGAGGTCACTGAGATGAACAATAATACTTCTGATACAGTTTAAATCCAAATTAAGCGCCGAAACTTGAGGGAGAAGGAGGAGGGATATATATATATATATATATATATATATATAAAATGGGTTCATTCCCGTTGTGCCTACTTCCCGTTGTGCCTACTCTTTCGAGACGGGGAATTATGTGCAGGGAGGAATTTTTGTAGGGAATATTTCTTTAGTATTTCTAAAAGCTTCTGTAAAAACAACACCACCTCTACAAGTTTCATCATACATGGAAAATTGGTTGACTCAGTTGCAAGAATGTTAGACATTGTATGTGAAACAAACATTAAAAAAAAAAAAATCTAATATCAAGCAATTTCAGAACAAAATTTTATTTGGGTTTCCAGTAGTTTACCTCCAGCATGCTAAGACTTGCAGTACTAAAAAATGCCACAGTTCACATCCCCAAGACATGTCTGGCCAACTATTAAACAAACAACGCAAGAGGATGCATAAGGCGGCCTTTAAAAAGAGTGTTTGTCTCCATCATATCTCTTTCCTCGAATTGATTGATTCAGTTGCCAGTAACCCGTTTGACATTGTATCTGAAACGAACACGAAACAGACTTACTTCGGGCTAATATCAATTCATTTCACAACCGAATTTTAATCGGTTTTCCAGTAGTTTATCTCCAGCATACTAAGGCTTGCAGTACTAAAAAGTGCCACAATTCACACCCTCAAGACATGTTCGGCCATACATTAAACAAACAATGCAAGAGGATGCATAAGGCGGCCCTTTTGAAAAAAAAGAGCCTTTGTCTTTTACATCACTGCTCCTTCTTTGGCATTACCTTAACAGGTAATTTGTCTTCTAACACGATTCTATACTACATGCAATGTTACATATACTTATATTGTCAATGTAAATACTACATATCGTCAATGTTAATACCATATATCGTTAATATAGCCAATATATTTAAAACATCTCACCATCACTGTTCTAAATGCAAACAGTATGCAACTGCATCTGTGTAAGCCACCAAGTCTATTACATGTGATTCCAGACGTGCCTTCAATGATTTTATTTTTTGTTCAATTCGCTTATATTTCAGCTTTGGTTCCTTCGGCTTTTTTCCTACCTCCCTCCCTTTCCCTCCCCGATTATCTGACCTTTTGATTTGAGTTGAAACTCTACAAAAACATTCAATTATGATATTTGTATTTTGTATTCCTGCTATTTACATTGACAATATAAATATGAAAATAGAAGTATGTATGATATTATGGCATATAGTATAGAATCACGTATAGAAGACAAATCAGCTGATAAGGTGATGCCGAAAAAGTAATTTTAATGTAGGAGACTAAGACCCTTTCTTAAGGGCCCCCTTATGCATCCTGTTGCATTAGCCCTATTTGTTTAATATATGGCCATCAAACATGTCTTAAGGATGTGAACTGTGGCACATTTTACGTACTATGAGTCGTAGCACGTTGGAGATGAAATACTGGAAAACTGAATAAAATTTTGTTGTGAAATGACTTGATATTAGACCGAAATAAGTTTATTTTCTTGTAACTGAATCAATTACAATATAAGTACGACATATTGCGTGTAATACAGAATCATGTATAGAGGACAAAGCACCCTCTTTGTGATGTAGAAGACAAAGGCTTTTTTTAGAAAAAGAAAAGAGACCGAATTATGCATCTTCTTGCATTGTTTGTTTAATATATGGCCAAATATATTTTGAGGATGTGAACTGTAGCACCTATTACGTACTGCGAGCCTTAGAATGTTGGAGATGAACTACTGGAAAACTGAATAAAATTTTGTTGTGAAATGACTTGATATTAGACCGAAATAAGTTTATTTTCTTGTAACTGAATCAATTAATTTTCCATTTCTCTGTAAGTATTAAAAAAACACATCTCTACTAAAGTAGACGTGAATAACGCTGCTAATAACAAAACTGTACCTAGTCATTTTTTCTGAGAAGAGCAAGTAAGATAACATTTAAAATATATGATGAAATTTAAAGGAATAGTTATTCTTCTTACAGAATCTATTAGAATTACTAAAGAAAAAATCCCTAGAAAAGATCCCTCCCTGCACAGAATTCCCCGTCTCGAAAGAGTAGGCAGAACGGGAAGTAGGCACAACGGGAATTACCGTTCTGCCTACAGATAAGATCATTAAAAATATTTTCTACAAAGTGCTGGAGGGCCTGTAGGCATAACGGGAAGTAGGCACAACGGGAAGACACCATAAAATGTGACTAACTAACGGAACATATTACTACAGTATTTTTTTCTTAATTTAACCGAGCTAAGCATGTAATTGATGCTAGTAATAAATATTTGCTAAAGATTCAGAAAGGACGAATTTGTTTTCTCCATCGCCCATTCGTTAATAAAGTCACTCGTTAGTCAATTAACTTCTAATTAAAACATTTTAAAGAAATATGCTAATAGAAACTCATGCTTTGTATAATCGTTATTTTCTCGAGCCTTTTTTTTTTCTTAGCGCCCCTCGCAGTTGAGTACTCCGTGCATTCACATCTCCGCCCTTACGTATCTTAGAATATTTTGCAAGACACAACTTGTTTGTTATTTTGAAAATACGAGGCACGTCCACAAAATAAGTGTACTAGGGCTCTCGCGGGCAGAGGAAATTTGTTATTGCTATGTTGGCTACGTTGTCGTATAGCTTAGCTCCTTCCCTTTCCAACGAGCTCAATCACGCGTCAGTACGACTAAAAGTGTGGCTACAGTAAAATATCCCGTGAAAGATGTTATAAAATCTACGAGATTCGCAGCGTTATCTGTTATATCATTGTGAACGGAAAATCTTCGTCTGCAGTTTTTAACGAGATCAAATCAGTTTATGAATTGTACGAGTGTGTTTGAAAAGTGTTGTGAATTAAAAAACGGTCATACTGATGTGCACGATGAGCAAAGGAGTGGAAGATCGTCGATTTTGACTGATTCCCTTGTTGAAAAAAATGAGGAAGCTGTTCGTGACGACCGCAGATTGACTTTGGATTAACTTTAGTTGGTGTTCCCACAAATCTCCAGATCTCTGCTGCATAAAATTATCACACAAACAGTCGGGTTTCATAAACTGTGTGCAAGACGGGTCCCAAAACAGTTGACAGAGCAGCACAAATTGAATCAAATTGCAACCTTCAGAGAATTCTTGGTGCGGTATGAACTTGAAGGTGATGATTTTTTGCACTCTATTGTGACAGGAGAAGAAACTTGGGTTGCCCGCTTTCAGACTATCATCTGTTTAAATCCTTGAAGATGCACATGGGTGGAAAAAAAAATTGAACTGACAAGTAAGTGAAGGTGGAGATGAAGAATTGGGGAAAAGAGGTGGTGGCAGACTTCCTTGACCGAGGCATGAAAAAAATTGATCCCTTGTCTCACTAAGTGCATTGAGAGGGATGGCGACTACGTGGGAAAACATTTCACATATGTACTGATGTAACCATCTAAAAATTTGGTTTTAAATAATTTTTTTGAAACCTACAAAAATCTAGTACACTTATTTTTTGGACGTGCCTCGTAATAATAATAGTAATAATAATAATAATAACAATAATAATAATAATAATAATAATAATAATAATAATAATAATAATAATAACTTTATTTTAAGTGCTATGAACAACGTATAGGCAAAAATACAGCACTATTTTAAAACTATTATATAATCATTTTAAACAGAGCAGAAAATTTAAAATATATAGAATGAATATTAAAGCAGGTTAAGGACCTTGACAGAATGTTAATATATTAAAGTTATAAGATTGAAACTGATATATAAAACAAAATATAAAAAAAGAGTCAATTTCGTAATACATTATTGAAAGAACTACGCAAAATTAAGGTCTCATTTAACTACTACATTTAAAAGAATAAAATAACCTTACCTAAAATTGCACATCCAACATGCAAAAATCTTTTTCACTTATTGTCATATTTTAACGTAAAAGACTGGTTCTTTGAGTAAAATATTATAACATAAAAATACACTGAAAATACACAATAATAATAATAAAATAAAGATAAGCAGCTAGAACCCTTGTCATAAAGTTAAAACAGTTTAATTTTTGTGTCCATTTTAAATTGTAAGACATAGTCATTTTTCTTAGTATTTCACGTTTTGAATTTAATGCAAGCAATGTCGATCAATTACTAACACTACGTATAAGTCGGCACTCTTATTCCTATATTCTCTACTATATTTGTTATCCAACACCATTTGAATAAATAATAATAATAATAATAATAATAATAATAATAATAATAATAATAATTATTATTATTATTATTATTATTATTATTATTATTATTATTATTATTATTATTATTATTATTATTATTATTATTATACTTATCGCTTCATATCCAGGAGCCCAAGAACTAACTTCCTTTTCTGATAATTTAAGAAGATTCATTATTGTTCCCGCTAGGCTTCTGAGTTTGACCAAATCTTTACATTAAAAACATTTATCTATGGATTAAAGGCGTGGCTCTCTCTTTCTAATCGTTTGTTACTGGCTGAGCTTTAGTATAATAAATGTTATAGATTAACGATATTTAATCCTTAGTTTCTTTTTCTCAAATTTATATACAAGAATAAAAATCTTTTTTAAGAATCAATGTTGGTCAACGGTCACTTTTATTTATTGCTGCAAAAATTTTTTTTTTGCAACATTATTTATACACAATAATTGCTATGTATAACTAGAATTGCGCTTTCTTTGCTAATATATACCCCTGTATATTGGCCAATGATGATTTTGCGATAATAACACATTTTTCTGTTTCTTTTTCTTAAAGTCCTGGATACCTTGTAGTATCTTAGTTTTTTTTTTTTTTAAAAAAAAACTTTGATTGCAAAGGCTGCATGATGCCAAATTTAATTATCTTTTTTGTTTCCTTTTATTATTACAGTAGACTCTTGATTATCCGAGTCCCGGCTAACCGAACCTCTGGACTAAGCGAAGCAATCTAAAACCAGTTGAGAATGCTCCAAGAGCATTGCCAGAATTATTTTTTCTTATTAACTTCTACAGGCTTTATACCAATTGTTCTATGTACTTTATTATTATACTCATTAAACATTATTGTAATATATTCTTCCGTTTCCTCCCGCTTTCTTCGTTCCACCATTTTCATTCATTTCTCATCATCACCGTTTCCTTTAACCTAACCGGCATAACCGTGAGAGGTAAAACTCAAAGATTTCATTTCATTTTTTATTTCTATCCATTTATAATTTCCTTGAGTTGAGTTGATTTCGAGTTTAACATCCAGTTCAGCAGCGAGCCTATATGAGACGTGGACCTACTGATTAACGTGGAACCTGAACCACATGAGCGTCCTTCGAGAATCGAACCCGGGTCTCCCACGCCAAAGGCGCGTACGCTAACCGCTTTGCTACGAAGGAGCTCTTATAATTTCCTTAAGTACTCAACTTTTCACACATGTTTTGTTTAAAAGTTCTGTTAAGAGTCCCTATCACTGCGAAATTAAAATACTGCTAATTTTACAGTAATTATGAGTTAATCTTCAAATAGGTAAAAGATAATCGAAAAGTAGATCAAGACCTCCCTAGACGATGTTATTTGCACAAGGTACCGTTATCACGCGTCACCTAGTAGCTTTCCGTTTGCAGCCATTTAGAAACGCGAAAATAAATGCCGATTTTCCAAATGGCTGAAAATCGAAAGCAGATAAGTGAGTCATGATAACGGTATCTCTTGTAAAATAATATTGTCTACAGATGTCTTGTTCCACTTTTCGATTATCTTTTATCTATTTGAAGATATCACATAATTATTGTAAACTTAGCGGTATTTTAATTTCGCAGTTATGAGGTCTCTTAAAACGTTCTACGATATGTTGTTTTACGAAGACACTTGCTCAAAATGGAGGGCTCAAAATTGAAAAATTCGCAAAATATCTCTCTATGGCTTACAGTTCCCGAAACATGGCTCTTTAAAAGTCCCGAAATCCGAACATTTTTGGCCAATATCTCGGGAACCGTTAAGAGTGACGCGAAAAATTCCATCACTTCTTTCAGATAGTTTTTGATGCTCTATCAAATGGAGGGATCAAAATTAAAAAAAAAAAATCGTAAATAACAAACACATACACACACACACAGACATAGAGAACTCAGTAACGAACTTTCTAAAGTCAGTTGGAAATAAAATAACTGGAGATTAAAGTTGTAAGGAAATGACGGTCACATTTGATGTTGATGAAATTTTCTGGCTCACCCGTTTGTCATCGTGTATCGCATCATAAAAGAACGTCGAAACATGAAAGAGAGATCAAAGGGTGTTCCATAAAAAATCACTGGCTCTTTCGAAGAAATAAGATTTTTTTGCTGTTTTATGTAGACTCTTATGTGAAAATATTGAGTATTTTAAATAAGTTTAGTCTGCTGTAATAAAAAAATTTCTGTATATATAAGTTTTGTCATTTACAGTATGTACTACTATACTTATTAACAAGTGATCTTCGTATTATCCGAGGTAGACTCGATCCCAGTCATCTCGGATAATCGCAAGTCTACTGTATTATTATTATTATTATTATTATTATTATTATTATTATTATTATTATTATTATTATTATTATTATTATTATTATTATTATTATATTTTTGGTTAGATTACTTTCCTGATTGTTTATTAGTTAAATCTTGCAACTAACTCAAACTCTACACCCTCCCATACAACCTAAGCTCTGGAATTTTGTACAAATAGATAAATCGGATGACAATACAACGTTTTCATATATTTTTTTGCTATTATAAAGGTAACCAAGGAAGTTCTGTCGCCTTTTCACCCACCACCTTCGAAAACCGATATGTCACCTAAGACGTACCTGGAAGATCTAAAATAGTCCCCATCAGCATCGACGACATTTTGCCAACGTTCTGGAAGGCCTTGGATTCCATTGCGGTAGAATTTTGTGGGCCGTGAAGCGAAGAAGGTATCAAGTGCATTTTGCACCTCTACTAGGAATTTGAACTGGAGTCCTCTAAGATGATTGTCTAAGGAATGGAACTGGCGATAATCGGACGGTGCAATATCCGCAAATATGGCGGATACAATAGTGTTTCCCATCCAAGGCGTAGAATGGTGTCCCGGGTCATCCTTGCTACGTGGGGCTTAGCGTTGTCCTGTAACACGAGGGCCCCTTTCCGATTCAGATGTGCTGGCTCCAGAGTTTTAAATCTTTCTTGAACACGGCTCAGCTGCTGACAGTACACAGTTGCATTGATGCTGTAACAAGCTGGTAGCAGTTCCCGATGCACGATGCCGCGAGCAGTCTACCAAAACACACAGGAGAAACTTCTTCTGGTGCAGTGTGATTTCGGCTGTTTTGGAATCAGTTCACAGGATGCTAACCAATGATGACGGCGCCGTGGAGCTTCGTACAGCACCTACTTCTCATTACATGTCAACACCTTGTCCAGAAATTTCTCATTCCTCAGACGAGACAGCAAAGAAACACAGATGTCTGCTCGCGTTGCCTTCTGGCTCGGAGACAAATCATGTGGGACCCGTCGACACAACTTGTATTGCTTCCCAAATTGATGCAGGTACTACCGAATGGTTTCTTCACTCACACTGAATTGTAATCCCAGTTCCTCATACGTAGGGCCACTGTTCGCCTCAATTGCTGCGTGAGATCTTCATTTCGTACATCTGTTGGTCTTCCGGCACGTGGTACGTCTTCGAGTATTTCGTCACCGTCCTTAAACTTGTTAAACCACCATTGTACTGTCCGCGTAATTACGACATCCTCACCGAAAGCCTGGCTTATCTTCCGCCCGCTTTAGCGGTATTTGACTCCAGTTTGAACTCGTACAGTATACACGCCCTTATGATGCTCTGCTAAGGTCCCAGGTTCACTCTGTCCTTACGCAAATTCACGGTGTAACTGAACTGCCACAACCAGGTAGTATGTTGGATATACCCACACCAGCAACTGACATTCGTCTTATCTCCATTCGCATTCAAGTCACGGTGTGAGGCCATTTGAACACTGACCTCCACAAAAGCGACAGAACTTTCTTGGTTACCTTTATAGTTACATTATTACAAATTGTATTTAGATCATGTATATGCTTAGGAAACACCAGATAATTAAGTATTATTTCAACAGATGCCAGAGTTGTTTAGGGCTGTTTTGAGGTCTTGAACAACCTTTAAATCTAGGTCCACATTCTACATGGTATCGGTGCTTTAAAAAAAAAAGAAAAGAAAGAAAACGCTAAACTTCAACGAACAATGACATTTAGTGCATATTATTTCATTTATAGTGCATAATGTCAAACTCCTTAGTTCGTACCTATACGCATTTTCACATTTTAAATGTTATTTTTAACGTCCAAATAGTTTGTATCAAACATGGTAGATGGCGTCACCGTCACCAATGTTAACATATATAACTAATCAAAAATAAAACAATAAAAAATAAAATGAATAATTCAAAAACTAATCAAAAAACGGGTACAGTCTGATTAATGGACTTACAAAATCAAGGAAATGGTGCGTGCCGCTTTCACATATTGTTATTACTTTCATTGTTAGGGGCCACCATTGTTAAATAATTAATCAATTTATCTGCCATACTTTCTACCAGAAACTGACCAAACTGTGCACACCAATTTAAGATTGAAATATCTAGGGAATGATATGTTTCGATTTCACATATTGTTGTTAGCTTCATTGTTGAAGGCTACCGTTCTTAAATAAACAAGCAACTTTATCTGCCATACTTTCTACCACAAACTGACCAAACTTAGTACACCCATTTACGTTTGAAATATTTATCGCATGGTACATGTCGATTTCACATATTATTGATAGTTTCATTGTTGGAGGCCACCATTGTTAAATAAACAATAAACTTTATCTGCTATACTTTGTACCAGAAACTGAACAAACTTGGCACACACATTTACGACTGAAATATCTAGGGAATGGTACCTGTCGATTTCACATATTGTTGTTAGCTTGATTGTTTGGGGTCACCATTGTTAAAGAAACAATCAACTTTATCTGCCATACTTTCTACCAGAAACTGACAAACTTTGCACACCCAATTATGATTGAAACTGAAATATCTAGGGAATGGTATCTGTCGATTTCACATATTGTTGTTGGGGTCACCATTGTAAAATAAACAATCGTCGAATTCCTCCATTGTTAAATAAACAATCAACTTTATCTGCCACACTTTCTGCCAAGTTTAGTCAATTTCTGGCAGCAAGTATGCAAGATAAAGTTGAATCTTTATTTAACAGTTATGGTCTAAAACAAAAACTAACAATCGACATGTACGATTCCCTAGATATTTCAATCGTAAATGTGTGTGCCAAGTTTGATCAGTTTCTGGTACGAAAGATAAAGTTGATTGTTTATTTAACAATGGTGGCCTCAAACAACGAAACTAACAACAATACGTGAAATCGACATGTAGCATTCCCTAGATATTTCAATTGTAAGTGGGTGTGCCAAGTTTGGTCAGTTTCTTGTAGAAAGTATGGAAGATAAAGTTGATTGTTTATTTAACAATGGTGGCCTCCAACAATGAAACTAACAACAATATGTAAAATTGGCATGTACAATTCCCTAGATATTTCAATCGTAAATTTTGTGCCAAGTTTGATCAGTTTCTGGTAGCAAGTATGGAAGATAAAGTTGATTGTTTATTTAACAATGGTGGCCTCAAACAACGAAACTAACCACAATACGTGAAATCGACATGTAGCATTCCCTAGATATTTCAATTGTAAGTGGGTGTGCCAAGCTTGGTCAGTTTCTTGTAGAAAGTATGGAAGATAAAATTGATTGTTTATTTAACAATGGTGGCCTCCAACAATGAAACTAACAACAATATGTAAAATTGGCATGTACTATTCCCTAGATTTTGTAGCAGGGTCCCCACTTACCAGAGATAAGCACTCTACCACTGAGCCAACTGTGTCAGCAATGCCCTCCAAAATCCAGCTTTAGGTAGATACTTCGATGTTTCATAAGATGATCATAAACTAACTCTAAAACTCAACGCTTTTGTCTTCATACTAACAATCAGAAACAAAATTGTTTCATCTTGCATATAGCTAGTCATCACAATATGTAAACTCAGTTCCAAAATTGATATTCTCGAAACTGTGCGTGGGAAATTTTAATGCTACTGCTTGAAATGAAGATCTCAATTGACTAAAGAGGATTTGGCATTCACCATTTGCTAGATTTAACTCTGCTTATTGATAAGTATCTAATACTCGTGAAAGAAACGGTAGTAGCCATCTATATATTAAAATGCTAGGTTTTATATGTTCATGGTCAAGAAAAGTTTATGTTTCTAGCCAGTCCTTTCGGCAACAAGATCTCAAAAATCACAAATATTAGAAACGTACTGTTTTCGCTGGTCAATTCCAAATTTTGTGTAGATTTGCCAGTTCTCATTCAAATTTTTTTTAAAAAAAACTTGTCTTTATTTTTCTATTCCATATTTTAGGCGTCGTTTTAACCCTATTAGTTCAATATTGCCACTATTATGTTAAGGTTGACATCCTTGTGAAAGGCAACCAGTAGAGGAGCTACGTATAGCGGGTTGATGGACATTTCAGGCGCTTTCTTTAATCTTAGTTACAAAACCTATTGCAAGTTGGCAAACTTTGAAGGCTTGTAGATCCACAATGAGGCGTATTCGGATATGGAATTATAAGAAAAAAAAATGCATTTGGAATCATCTATCACTTATCCAAGTTTGCCAGAAACTCACCCCAACATTTTGTATATTAAAAAACTACATTTATATGTTTGTCTATAACAATTCACACCCTTTGAGAGTCTGTCCTTTACTTGCGTCCGTAAAGGGACTTGCACAGACATAGTGAAATGAAATCTTTGAGTTTTACGTCCCGCGGTTATGCCGGTTAGGCTAAAGGAGACGGTGATTATGAGTAATGAATGAAATGGTGGAATGAAGAAAGTGGGAGGAAACGGGAGAAAACCCACGCACACGGTGTTTGTCCACCACAAAGTTCACTTGGCGGGGGCTGGAATCAAACCCGGGACCCCAAGCACCAGAGGTGAACGCTCTACCACTGAGCCACCGCGGCCCGTATACAGACATAGTGAGAAGTGTGATGAATATTCAGGCTCATATTAGAACTGTGCGTTGTGTAAATTAGGGATGCGCACGAGACAAGATTTCTGGCTGTCTCGTCTCGAAAATGTTGTTTAAAAGTGATGTGTCGACTCGAAAAACGTATATTTTTCTATTGGAAGAGCCGTGTCTCGACTCAAATTTTGTCAGGAAATTCCTGTCTCGACTCGTCTCTTGCGCATCCCTAGTGTAAATAGCGTAGGCTCAGCTAGTATATCTTAAAACAAGACTATACAGTATGTATTGTAGTTCAATAAATAATAAAAAAAAAGTATTCCACGCTTCTTGTTGATAAAAGGGAGAGAACTTTGTGGTGTTTTAAGCTTCTTCTAAACGGGGCTGGTGACGCCACTGATTGTTAAAAATTACACTAAGATATGCGCCATGGTAATTTGCTTCTCTTCACGTTCATGAACGTGAAACACAATAGCTACAATCCAGCTCATATTTAAAAATATGCCGGACCTTGTCAGCACTTTCTAAATAAAGATGAAAAATTCGTAATAATGTAATTATACAATAATTAGTTTTAAGGGCCATTTGTAGAAGGAACTCCACAGCACAAGAAATAATAATAAATAAAACATTCATTCTTCTACGGCGGATAAACTCATTACAAGAAAACTTAGTCATGTATAAGATTATTATACGGTTCAACCAAAATCATTAGCTACTTCTGCCATAACCTATGGGTCATTAAAAATTTAATGATTCTTCTGTGCTAAAACGAAAGGAAAAAAATCGAACAGAAAAAGTCTATAATGGAAGGAAATATAACTAAGGCCTAATTGATTCTTCCAACGGGTTGCTGGGCAGACATCCAAATCAGCAACATGGACATAAGCAAACATTTTATGCAGGGGAAGATCGTTGAAAAGCCATGAAAACTCGCCATAAAATTACTCTGTTGTAGCGAGATTTCACGCCTGCCAACCGCTGTATTTATTTATTATTTTTCGTTCCCAATGCCTTTCCCTTGTCCCTTAGGCTCAGGTCTTGCAAAGCAGTTGGCCGCTCCCACTATTCTAATGATGAAATGGCATTTTACTAGCCTTTGTTTTCGACATAGTTCATTTCTTTGTGTTTTGTCATCAAACCAATTGGATTTTCTTTAAGATAATGAAGATTTCAAATCAGCAGGTGGTAGGTTAAAAGCAGTGGTGTCAGAACTTTGCACAAAACATTTACTTACAAATTTTATTTTATTTATTTTTATTTATTTAACAATTACCAGATACAGCTCTGAGGCCATTTTATACTGGATATATAACAATAACAACAACAATGGAAAGGATTTGGGAAGGTATCGGCCAGGGCCTGTTTTAGTAGGTATCATCCCGGCATTTGCCTGGTAGGACTGAGGAAAACCCTGGAAAACCTCAGTCAGGATGGTCGGCAGCGGGAATCGAACCCGCGACCTCCCGAATGCGAAGCCAACGCTCTACCACTTGAGCTATTTTAAAAATTAAATAAAATGCCGTTCTAATGCAACAAATTTCTCTATTCAGTTTTCAGGCATGGGTTTGAATTAACTTGCCGGTATTTTGCTTCTTCAAACAAACATTGTTACGCATTCATGGAAATCTAACCCTTCTGAGTGCAGTTGAACAATATGAGACGACTACATATTGAGTGAAACTCTGCTGGACATTTACAGAAAAAATGTTATACTAAAACGGGATACAGTAAAACCCCGATTATCTGCGGAAATGGGTGGCAAGGGCACCGCGTGTAGCGAAAATCGTGGATAACCGGAAAAAAGACTAAAAATGAGATGCAAACACGAAAAAAAAAATATTTCAGCATACAACCTGTTTTATCAGACAAAACAAAACATAATAAAACTTTTAAAGTACTTTTGCTCTACGTCTAAATTACTAAAATAAAGAACAGAAAACAAAAAAAAAATGTACTGTAAAACTGTCAGTAATTTTCGACATGCGCACTATAAGACCTATTGTATTTTCCCCATTGTTGGCTTGAATTATTATTATTATTATTATCGAGGTTCGTAATTAACCCTCCAATGGTCGCCCGCGAACTCTCATTCCGTAATGAACAATGTATGTAATTTACTACCACTCAAATAACACTTGGTAATTCCGTTTTTTATACCTTACAACAATCGGCTTCTTCTTATAAGAGTCGAGTTGCACTTTGAAACGTGCATTATCGTTGGAAAAGTTGATTTTTACATTGCAATTTATGTTTGTGTTTTAGAACATACAGTACTTATTTGTATGCAGAGTGACAGTTCACAGCGACTACTTACGAAAAAGAATTGAGCGCAACTGGAGTAAGGCTTAAAAAAAAAAAAAAAAAAAAAAAAAAAAAAAAATTGCGGCACTCGCGGATTATCCGTACCGCAGATAAGCGTGGCTTTACTGTATTTTATTGGACACTTTCCATCCTTGCTCCAACTATAATTGCACAGGTGAAGAATCTGTGTGTTAACATGTACCTGATGTGTTCAGTGCAGAAGGGAATCAAGTCTACTTTCGGACATACATTTTGGACAGCTCCAGAGCTTAAAATGTTTGTGTCCAGATATTGTAAATAACTCTTTTAATGTAAAAAAAGAATGTTAATTTTCCTGTACGTAAACGTATTGTACGAACATCAGTGGCGGATTTAGGGGGCGATCGGGGTAATCGCCCCCCCCCCAGAAGAGAATTTTTTAATTTATATATATATAAATAAAACCCTTCCAGAGTTTGAAAATGTTAAAAGTACTTCTAAGTAGCAGTATGACAACCCATCGCTCCCCCAGAAGTCGGTCCTGGATCCGCCCCTAACGAACATAATGTCTCAATTTCTTACAATTTTGGTAATTGAATTTGATTACTTTGTGCTCTGAACTCCCCATATAATGAATACAAATATATTATTTATTTGTATAATTTATCTCCTAATACCTTAAAAGCGCTTTTGTTATTGACAGCTTCCGTTTTTTATTTATTAATATTTATGTGTGCACAAGGAGATTGGTTTCACAACCACCTGGAAGTATAGAAGTTGGTTAGAGCGACAGCCAGCCTAGGAAGACGAATGACAGGGGGAAGGGGTGCCAAAGGCGCATGAGGGAGAAGTAATTTGCTATCACTGTCACAGTGTCCTTGAAATGATAGAGTGTATATTATGTGTAATGATTCGCTTATGAAGGATTAAGTGGTAGTGAGACATATTACTTACTTTATTTCTAGTTTATTGTTTTAGTTCAATTAATTTTCCTACGTAAATAAATTCCTTGGATTTTTACAATTGGAATTTCATCCACCAAAAATGAACGGAATACAGAAGGATACACCTTCTTGCGATCCAGCAATGTTTAGATATCAGAATGTTTCAGTGAGGACCATTTGACTCAGGGTTGTCCATGAGACAAGGTAATACGAGACAGAGAACTTCCGATGAAAACAGGTGTATTCCGAGACGGCACACCACTTTCACAGCTTTTTGAGACGAGATAGCTTCCAGCCTTTCTTCATAGATAATCCTATGTCTAAGAGAGAAGTAACAGATTTTTATCTAGTACTCACTACCCACAACTTTTCTAAATATTGAGCCCTCCGAATTGTTCAACTGTACCGCTCTCTGTTCTGGGGAGATTTCATTTATTTATTTATTTATTTATTTATTTATTTATTGTACCACATGAAAGTAGTTGGCTTACGCCATTTTCCTAATTTAAATTTGAAGTGATCTTCTTGCTCACAGATATCATCTATGGAGACAGTTGAGTTGAGTTTACTATGCATAAAATGAACATATATATATATATACTGCCGGTCAAAAGTTTCCGGACAGTCGCTTCAACTTACATTTCAATGAACTAGTCAGTGTATTTTCGATAGGAAACTCTACCAATTCGATTTTTGTGTGTGAAGTATCTGGAAAGTCTCAGAAAGATGATTGATAACTCCCACTTTTGTAACTGATATTTATACCTAGCAAAAGATAAAAAATTAGTGAATTATAAGATTGTAAGGTATTTTTTAAAATAAAAATAACATGACCAAGATCATGAAACAACTTTGCCCAATCGAAGTATGTTAAAAGTTAGCAGTTAATTCTTTCTCATAATTGCTTTTCTGGGCGGGGGCGCGGGGGCTCAGTGGTAGAGCGATCACCTCCGGTGCTTGCGGTCCCTGGTTCGATCCCAGCTCGCGCCGTGTGGACTTTGTGGTGGACAAACACCGTGCTCGTGGGTTTTCTCGGGGTTCTCCTGTTTCCTCCCACTTTCTTCATTCCACTATTTCACTCATCTTTCATCATCACCGTCTCCTTTAGCCTAACCGGCATAATCGTGGCACGTAAAACAAGGATTTCATTTCATTTTTGCTTTTCTGGAAGATAATTGTGACAGATGCGCTTTATTAAACATAGACAGGGACGTACCGTATGCAGGTGGCGGGTGGGTCCTGGGGGTCCCTATCCCCTCTAAATTTCGACTTTTGTGTAAAATTAGCCTAATTATAGGGGCAATTTTAGGAATTTTAATATAAAATATCCTCATGTTGAGTTTGGACCCCTCCGAAATAAATTCCTGCGTACGCTACTGGCTTGTAGTATTGGACCCCCAGGGAAGTACAGAGGGGAAAGGTCTGGGGGTCCGGATCTCCCCGAAAGTTCGACTTTTGTGTAAAATTAGCCTAATTTTAGGGGCAATTTTAGGAATTTTAATATAAAATATCCTCATGTTGAGTTTGGACCCCTCCCGAAATAAATTCCTGCGTACGCTACTGGCTTGTAGTGTTGGACCCCCAGGGAAGTACGGAGGGGAAAGGTCCTGGGGGTCCGGATCTCCCCAAAATTTCGACTTTTGTGTAAATTTAGTCTAATTTTAGGAAAAATTTTAGGAATTTTAATATAAAATAACCTCATATTGAGTTTGGACCCCTCCCGAAATAAATTCCTGCGTACGCTACTGGCTTGTACAATTGGACCCCCAGGGAAGTACGGAGGGGAAAGGTCCTGGGGGTCCGGATCTCCCCGAAATTTCGACTTTTGTGTAAATTTAGTCTAATTTTAGGGGAAATTTTAGGAATTTTAATATAAAATATCCTCATGTTGAGTTTGGACCCCCCGAAATAAATTCCTGCGTACGCTACTGGCTTGTACTATTGTACCCGCAGGGAAGTACGGAGGGGAAAGGTCCTGGGGGTCCGTATCTCCCCAAAATTTCGACTTTTGTGTAAATTTAGTCTAATTTTAGGGGAAATTTTAGGAATTTTAATATAAAATAACCTCATATTGAGTTTGGACCGCTCCGAAATAAATTCCTGCGTACGCTACTGGCTTGTAGTATTGGACCCCCAGGGAAGTACGGAGGAGAAAGGTCCTGGGGGTCCGTATCTCCCCGAAATTTCGACTTTTGTGTAAATTTAGCCTAATTTTAGGGGCAATTTTAGGAATTTTAATATAAAATATCCTCATGTTGAGTTTGGACCCCCCGAAATAAATTCCTGCGTACGCTACTGGCTTGTACTATTGGACCCCCAGGGAAGTACGGAGGGGAAAGGTCCTGGGGGACCGGATCTCCCCGAAATTTCGACTTTTGTGTAAATTTAGTCTAATTTTAGGGGAAATTTTAGGAATTTTAATATAAAATACCCTCATATTGAGTTTGGACCCCTCCGAAATAAATTCGTGCGTACGCTACTGGCGTATTGGACCCCCAGGGAAGTACGGAGGGGAAAGGTCTTTGGGGGTCCGGATCTCCCCGAAATTTCGACTTTTGTGTAAATTTAGTCTAATTTTAGGGGAAATTTTAGGAATTTTAATATAAAATATCCTCATGTTGAGTTTGGACCCCCCGAAATAAATTCGTGCGTACGCTACTGAACATAGATAATGTCAGGAGTTTACATAAGTAATGAACACTATTATAAGATACATTGAAATGACATGCTGATTTTGGATTTTTTAAATTTTATTTACGTATTTAGTTTTTAGTTTTTGGAGTGTTTGTTGCTATCACTGTTAGAATGCCGCTAAAAAATAAGACCTTAAGTCTAAACACACGCTCTGGAGTCATTGTGCTTCATAATGGAGACTTTTCTATTTGGCAAGAAAGTATCAAACTGAAATGTACTCCATATACTGTTAGTGATTTCATCAAACGTTTTCAGCAAACAAGAAATATCTCGGACAGATGTTGAACTGTAAGACGTTACACTACGTCACGTACGAAAGACGTATTTTGTACTATTGTAGTGTCTACTAGTAACAAAAGGAAAACTCATTGCACTGGAATTCCACTAGGAATCGTAGTTATCTTACATAGATTTCAGTTAGTACTGTGCAATGACGATTAAGAGTCGCTGGACTGGGATAGATTTGCTGTGCGGAAGCCATTTATACAGTGTGTCAACAACAAATAAACAAACAAAAAAAACTTCAAAGAGTCATTGCTGCACAAAAATTGAACAATAGAGCAGTGTTAACATGTGTTACGGGTGAATGAGTAAAAACTTCAACTTTTTGGTAACGTCATCGAGTTTATATTAGATGTGTCACAGAAAAGACGCAGCCTGACTGGGTAAACCAGATTATGAAACATGGAGGATACTCTGAAACGGTTTAGGTTTTTTTTCCGCAAATTTTCGGGTTGATTCGCTTCGCAGGGTACATGAAAATCTGGACAAAATTGGTTATCTTTTCATTTTCAGCAGGCATGCTATTCCTTTAGGAATGCCTTTGATTGGCCATAGATTCACTCTTTAGCAAGATAATGATCCAAAGCACACGTCCGAACTTTGTTCTGACTATCTTTAGAAGAAACAAGCCGAAGGAGATGGAATGGCCTTTCCAGTCTCCAGATCTCAATCTCTTTGGAAAGAGGTACACAGAAGTGTATGAAAATACTATCCAATATCTAATAATGTTATGTTTGACACTCTGCCGGTTACCTATAATATTTAAGACAATTTCTGCAAAAACTTGTAAACTGCATGCCCTGATTGCCGAAACATGTGACAGGGACGAAGGGCAGTTTCTTTGACAAGAAGAAAATACAAACGATTTACCAATTTTTCTCGTTGTGCAAGTACATAGTATAGTGTCCAAAATTTCATTGTATTACAAGCCAAATTTACGAATATTCGGACCAAAGAGGAATGGGAACGGGGAATAGCGGAAACTTCATAACGAGGAACTGCATAATTTATACCATTTAACAAACATTGTTAGGGTCATCAAGTCTAGGAGGATCAGGTGGGCAGGCCATGTAGCCAGGATGGAAGAAAGTAGGAACGCTTTCAAAGTCTTAACTGGAAGACCAATTGAAAAATGACCATTTGGAAGACCTAAGTGTAGATGAGTGATCCCAGGTGCAGAATAATATTGAGATGGATCTCGCAGAAATAGGAATACAAAGTGGAAACTGGCTCCAATTGGCTAAGGACAGAAGTCAATGGAGAGGTTTTGTGAACGAGGCACTGAACCTTCTATAGGTGTTCTATAGGAAATAGAGTTTATTATTATTATTATTATTATTATTATTATTATTATTATTATTATTATTATTATTATTATTATTATTATTATTATTATTATTAAAAAGAAGAAAAGTTTAACATAAGTAGTAAAAATTAAGTCTGGTAAACAATAATAATGACTACGTGTTGGAAGTTTCAATTTCGTCCGGTAGATGGAAGTCATTGGAGAATGTCTGCTGCCATCTAACTGCGAGATGTATAACTTCTACTGTCTTTGTTTCAACAGTAGAAAATAGGATATGGAGCTGCTGTTAGTCACCGTTAGATTGACACCATTAAGAAATTCAATCGAAACATTTCTATATATTATTCGGCGTAAGCTCTAAACTGCGATAAACAAAGCCACGTGAAACTAAATCTCGCTGATTTGCTGTTGTCCTACCGACGCTTGTACTCCTCCGCAAAATAGTTCATGTGATTGCATTATTACTTTTACTATGAAGCTTCATATAAAACTGCTATATTATTATAAATGACAAAAATATAATACGGATTATCTAATAATACTGCAATCGAGTGTGGCTAATGAAACAATAGAAATAAACACTAAGCATGCGCAATAATTCTGGCGCCAACTCAACTGTGGACGCGTGTTCTGCTTTTAAAGTTTGAAAGATGACTGGCATGAATCTCAGTTCCGCGAGTGTTGTGGTGAAACACCAACAAGGCAAACCTTTACTCACTAAGCAACAATTGTTTACGAGCGAAATTCAAATACTTTTTTTTTTAATCTTTCGAGTTTCTTTTCTTTCTTTTCTGCTTCTGCTGTAAGTATCTGGACAACACGAGACAGTATTGTCAAAATGCACGTGTATAATTTGCTCCTCCTCGTGGGGAGTAGGAGTGATACATCACTAGCCAATCGTATTTGTGACAAGCGGAAGTATACAAATATTTTGTTTATGGGAGTTTAGAGCTTACGCCGAATAATGTTTAGTAAGAAAAGCTCCTTATCCTTTGATAATAGGCAACCAACATTTCTTTGTTACTGTGCAGGTTGCATAAAAGCTACGGAATGTTAGAACTTTTAAATGCATATGAACAGTCACCGTTAGAAGTGAAGATGTTAACGGATTGACTCCATTAACGATCTTGGCCGAGACAATTCTAGTAAGAAAAGCTACTTATCCTTTGATTATAGGCAACCAACATTTCTTTGTTACTGTGCAGGTTGCATAGAAGCTGGGAAATGTTGGAAATTTTAAACGAACACTGATAACAACCATCAGTCACCGTTATTCGTGAAAATGTTAACGGATTGACTCCATTTAGGAACTCTGCCGAGATAAGTGCAGTAAGGAAAGCTACTTATCCTTTAATTACAGGCAACCAACACATCTTTGTTACTGTGCAGGTTGCATAGAAGCTAGGGGATGTTAGAAATTTTTAAACGGAATATGGATACCCGCCATCAAAGTCACCGTTAGAAGTAAAAGATGTTAACGGATTGAAAATGAAATGAAATGAAATTTTTGAGTTTTACGTCCCACGATTATGCCGGTGATGATGAGTAATGAATGAAATGGTGGAATTCAGAAAGTGGGAGGAAACGGGAGAACCCCGAGGAAACCCACGCACACGGTGTTTGCCCACCACAAAGTTCACATGGCGGGGGCTGGGATCGAAACCGGGACCCCAAGTACCAGAGGTGAACGCTCTACCACTGAGGCACCGCGGCCCCCATGTTAACTCATTGACTCCGTTAACAAACTCTTACGTGTTAATCACTCTAGCTATCCGCTACAAATAACAAAATTCAAAAATTCGTTTTCAATTAAAAGTTATCGTGAGAAGTAATAATAGAAGTACGTACAAACTAACGTTACAATCTTATAAGTGTCACTTCAATGGTTCTAATAATAATAGTACATTAGAAATTTATCATTGATGCCTTTGTCACGATAGAGAAAAGAAGAAATACAAATTGTAATTAAAATAATGGAAATACTTGTAGTTTGAAATACGTAACATTTCTAAGATGGTAACACTGAGGATTTTTACACTCCACCTACAGTGAACTAAGAGAAAAGAAGAAACAGCATGCTTGGCCATCTTATTCGGCACTCTGATTGGATCACCGTGCTGGTAGAGGGAAAGGCAGAAGGAAAACCAGGAAGAGGAAGACGAAGGATAGAATATCTAGATGCAGTTACGAATAAGAGACCTTGTCAAAGTATAAAAAGCTCTCCCAAGGGATAGAAAAGTTTTAAGATTTTCATGTTGTCCACAACCGGGTTGAGGAGAGAAGGAAAAAGAAATTATTAATAAATTCAGAAGTCCTTTCTGTTTAATAATAATAATAAATATAATTATATAAATAATAGTTATATTACATGTTTGTATTAGCAGTACCAATATCAACACTACATGAGTGAAATTTTGCTGTGACGTATTGAGTCATAAATAATTTATGGTGTGCCGCGGGGAGCAAAAGGTTGCGGATTACTGGAATAGATGGAGCAGATGGAACCTATTCTTGGGATGCTGAATTGATAATAAAACTTAACATCTTAACAGCATTTATCATTTTTTAATCTACGGAAATCAATATTGCAACCAGAAGCACTGGCGCAAATCACGGGAGGGATGAGGAGCACAAGTCCCCTCTAATCTTGGAACTGGGAGGACTGTCCCTCCAATAATCCAATTTGAAGTGTGTTTATTTGGGGGGGGGAGTAATGTCATGATTTGTGTCCGATTGTCACAAAGGAAAGTGAGATGAAATTGATGTCCTCCCAGAATAAGCCTCAAATCTGCCCGCTTCCCAATGTTGAAGACAACTCTGTTTACCTGATCCTAAACAGCATTGTTTTTCAACTTCATAAATATTTAGAACATCGCTTTAAAAAAAAAAAAAGAAAAGAAAGAAATATTATGGGAACAGACTTACAGTTTTACCCGTCCTCCCCCCAATGTTGAAGACAGATTTGCGTCGCTGACCAGAAGTAATAGTAAATTTGAACAACTTTTGATCATGTGTTGTGGATAGTCATGATATATTATCTTGTGACAGAATCGTTTGCTACCGTTTTTGTTTTATGGAATAAACGTTCAAATGGGAAGTGGGTAGTTTTAACCACTTCTGGTTTGAATTGAGGATTAATGGAGAAGGTGGAATCTATGAAAATCAGTACTGAAACCGGAAGCAATAGTAATTTTCAATCACTTCCGGTTTTGGTAGAATGTTAGGAATAATCATGGTACGTTGCCTTGAAATGCTGAATTCTTTCAAAAAAAAACGCTTCTTGCTATCTGTTATCGTTTTCACTCTATGGCAATGAACGTTGAAACCGGAATTGAGTAATTTGAACCACTTCCGGTTTGAATATAGAGCTAACGTAGGAGATGGATATTATCCTTGAGTCGCTGAATCGATTGCAAACAACAGCAACTCTATATCTCTTACTATTTTTGCTCCGATATCTGTCGACAGACGGACGAACGGACAAAGCGTTCTTATAAGAGTTCCGACACTTATACATTGAATAGCTTGGAAGTCTAATTTTGTTTCTCTCTCTCTCATTCTCTCTCTCTCTTTATGTCAAGCTTTGGCCGACCGATCATGACCTTACCTAACCACTTACACAGTTCCGTCCACTAATGTGTCCTTGATTCTTTTATTTCACCTTTAAAACCATTCGGAGTCTTAGGACAATTGTCTCAACAGCTGTTCGTTAAATATATTTTTATACCTTTTATTATTCTGCAGTACACCTTTAATTATATTCCCTCGCTCCATATAAATAAACAAACAAAATAAAGAAAATGACACAGAAGACTGGAGAATAGGATAAATTTGCCTCCAACAAAATAAATATAATGGCATTTGATTGCAATTAGCAACACTGAATTTTAGTCTCTTTAATTGCTTTTATCCCGGAGGCTAACCACGTGGGCTTTCACTTCCGCCGGAAGGATCCTACAGGGTGTACAGAATCACCTGCTCTTCTTTAATAATAATAACACAAATACATTTTATAGCTTCTACATTTAAAATTAAGGAAGAAAAAAAGGACTTTATAGTTTGAACGTTAGTTGCATTTCGTGTTAAGTTGAAGTGTATTATCTTCTATGTCTTAGAGGTCACTTCTTCTCCGTGAAATTTTAAATTTTCCTTGGATAAAACGGATTTTAAGACATTTTTAAAGAGTTTCCGGGACACTGTATGTTAGCTCTGAAGATCCAGGTTCGAGGTCTGGTGGGAGCTAATGTGATTGGAATCGTAAATTTAGCTGTAGATCCACATCTCACACAGTCCCGGTACTGAAAAAGATGTTAAATTCCAAACTGCTCAACCAAATCATATTGAGGTTTCTTTAATATGACTTCTTGCTAGAGTTGTTAATGGTAGTGGAACCTAAAACGTTTTAATTAGATGTGCTTTGGGAAGAGAATGCAAACACATTTCGACATATCGGACCTCTTCACAGAACCAAAAAGCATAATGCAGAGTACACTGAGAAAAAAAAAATCTTATGTGGCGTACGTAAAATCGTATGTTACATTTGTAAATCCTGTAGTTTCTAGACTTAAAGTACAGCTAAACGTATACCTTTAAAACGCATGTTTTATAATATTTTCTGTATAAGTGTTCCATCTATACGTACTTTCCGTATGAAACAATATAGGCGGTCAGGATCTCACATACAAATGGATATGTAATATAAGGAACACTGTTAGATATCAGACATCCTGCAAGGGCATGATGTAACATCTAAGGGCAGTTCCTATGCAGCATACGGATACCGTATTCTCCGTACTGATTTCTGTAGTAAGCAAGAGAATTCCATATTTTTGTACAATATACTACTTTTTCTCAGTGTCTACCGAGAAGAGAAGTCAAATACTTTTAAGACTGTTATAAGCTGCAATAGATGTTGAACCAGTGTGAAATAGTAACTAGAAGGAACCACGTACAAACGTTTCGTTACAAAACTTGTGAATTCTTCCTCTGTAATTTCGCTTCCAGTTCAACATTAGTTTTAGTTCGAGAACGAAAACTGATTGTCTCAGAAAATTAATTTCTTTTCTGGCAACGGAACTGATTTTCTCAGAAAATCAATTTCTATTCTGGCAACGGAACTGATTTTCTCAGAAAATCAATTTCTGTTCTGACATCAGAACCGATTTTCTCAGAAAATCAATTTCTGTTCTGACATCAACCAATTTTCTCAGAAAATCAATTTCGGTTCTAGAACTAGAATCGATTTTTGTCAGAAAATGAATTTCTATTCCAGAACACAACTGATTTTTCCCAGAAAATCAATTTGAGTTTTTCCGAAACCAGAACCGATTTTCCCAGAAAATACATTTTGATTCCGGGTCCGAATCGAGTCCGAAACGGTTTTTGTTAGGAAATCTGTTTCGATTCCACGCCCGGATTCCCTCCCCCAGGGAAGTAGGTATGGGTTCCGGAACCGAAACGCAGTAGGATCAATTACCGTTAACGACCCTGGTTCTTTCTGCGTTTTCGTATTTCTTTTTATTTTTTTAAAAAAGAGACATTCCCGTTTTTACTTTTTTTGTGGATGCAAGGTTGCATTGTCTTATTATTATAATTGACCGCTTACTATTTATTAAATACTTACCAGCGAAGTTTTACATAGCGCTGCTGAAGACAATAACAATATCAGACTGAAACATTTTTTTAGGAAGCACAGACATGGTCTATATTTAAAACAACCACTTCAAATTTCTTCTACTAGTTCTGATAAACCCCTGAGAAAGATCAGGTAGAATGAATGACCGGTTGCGGGATTTAAAGCTGAGATAAACAACAACGAACCGAGGACACTAACTGTAAAAAGCTATATATGTTTAAGAAAAAAAAGAAAAGTCACTTTTTACATAATTGTTCTGAAAGAGACTTGCTATCTCAGTTAAGGATTGTACTCAGGAAGCTTTGTCAAGTATACAGAACATGATAAGTGTACTTTGACTTTTAATTTATCCATTGAGGCAGTAATTCATTTATCAGAACTCTCCCCAAATTATCTAACGTACACACATCTCTATTATGCAAGGGACACGGTGGCTCAGCGGTATAGCGCTTACCTCTGGGGCGTGAGGTCCCTGGTTCGATTCCGGGACAAGTGAGTTTGTGGCGAACAGCATCGTGTTCGTGGGTTTTCCACGTTTCCTCTCACTTTCTCATTCTACCAATGTTTCTATTATCATTCATTTGCCTTAATCAACGTCTTCCTTAGCCTAAAGGGAATAACCGTGGGACGTGGATTGTCCACCACAAACTCAAATAAAATTAAATGACATTTCTAGTTTTAGTCCCACGAAATGCACTAGTGGTTCTCAAAGTATGGTCCGCGGACCCCTGGGGGTTCGCGAGGCGTAAGAATTGAAATATGTTGTAATAAAATGGAACTCACAGCTGTTATGCAAGAAGTAGTTTTAAGATTAAAAAATTGCCGTTGTGGGCAGCACTAGTACAAAACAATAACTGTTTATCATTTTCAGTGCTCCAGGATTTCATTGATTCTTCAGGTGAAAAACTCTGGGCTGAAATGCACAGAACAGTTGTAGGACACTTGAAAGCATTAGCTTCAAGTTTTCGAGAATATTTCCCTGTCTCACAACCTGGTAATGGTTGGATTGGAAATTCGTTCACTAATATAGAAATCCATGACATAAAGGTCCACACATCTCTGTAACACAGAAGAAGAACGGCTATTGGAACTATCCTGCGATACTTCATTAAAAAAAAAAAAAAAAAAGTTTTCAAAGTAAATGAATTTTGTAGCTTCTGGTTGCGTGTGCGCTGCAAGTTTGAACATTTGATGCCTTTCCCTACCACTTACTTAGGTGAGCAGACCTTTCTCTGCTCTTTGCAGTATTAAAACCTTTGAAGCTTTAAAGCGAAATCGTCTTAATGTGGAATCGGACCTAAGATTGATGGTAACAAAACTTATTCCAGATTTCAATGCAATTATGGAAAAACACAAAGAATTCCACTCCTCACATTTAAGAACATTGTTTATCAAATGGATTTAGTTTTCAAAAATAACATTAAAAAAAAAAAAAAACATTGATTTTCAGTCTTGAAAGTTGCTGTATTTTCAATTGAAATTTCGTTCACTAGGAAACAATTATGTATCTTTAAAATAAATTATTTATTGCATTATTTTCTTGATCTCTTTTTGACAGTAGTAATTCTAGTTAGTATATATATATATATATATATATATATATATATATATATATATATATATATATATATATATATATATATATATATATATATATATTAATTTAAACGGAGAAATGGCGAAATTTCAGATAGCATTGTAAGGGGGTCCGCAGATCACTTTCCGAATGAATAGGGAGATCCGCGTTATCGGAAAGTTTGAGAACCACTGCTGTAAGCTAAAGAAAATGGATGAGTAATGAAAGGGAATTATTATGAAGTAGTGAGTGGAATGAGAACGTGGGAGTAAATGATCAAAACGCTTAGGAAACCCTCGGATACGATGTTATCCATCAGAAACTCTCGAGGTCGGGAATCGAACCAGGGACTCAGAACCGATCGTTCTGCTGCTGAACCACTGTACCTCCCATCACTGAAATAGCTTGGAATTGAACCTGCAATCACCGATATTACAGACATGCGCTGAACTACTTAGCAAATGCATACTACCGAGAAACAAATATTATATATCGAGACAGGCCCGTATCCACGGGGGGCAAGGGGGCCCCCCTAAACTTTGGCTGGCCCCCATAAAATTTCACGGTAGGCTTGCAATTGAACTATAATAATGTGATGAAGTATAATATCACTGGGTCGGCCCCCCTAACTTCTACCAGCCCCCCTAAATTTTTGGGCTGGCTACGGGCCTGTATCGAGAGGGTATTTCAAAATAAATATCGGGGTTTTAAGGCTTTGAAGCATCCATTACAATTAACTTACACTTATAAATGAAACACCAGATGAAAGAGCAATTCAAACAGTTTTTCCTACAAGTGTTCAATATGAGCACCATTCGTCCGTCACACAGCACACATAGAGTCGATAGGTGAGAAAGATCCATAAACTTTCCGCCAGGATATGGCACAAAACACATTCAATTTAGAGGAGTCTCGTCGCAACTGTATCATCTTTTGGGGGTTAGCTGACCCCCAGATGCGAACATTATGAGTGTTCACATTAGCTCTTAGGTGAAATGTCGATTTATCACTGAAGACGACACGCTCCAGAAAATCTTCATTGTCATTGCAGCAACATTTCATTTGCAAACTTGGCACATAAACTTGTGGTCTGTAGAACTTGAAAAAAAAAATGAAATGAAATTTTTAAGTTTTACGTCCCACGGTTATGCCGGTTAGGCTAAAGGAGACAATGATGATGAGTAATGAATGAAATGGTGGAATGAAGAAGGTAGGAGGAAACTGAATAACCCCGAGAAAATCCACGAGCACGGTGTTTGTCCATCACAAAGTCCATACCGCACCAGCTGGGTTCGAACCAGAGACCCAAGCACCGGAGGTGAACGCTCTACCACTGAGCCACCGCGCCCCCCTTCTGTAGAACTTGTAGCAACTGTAAACAATAAGGATGTAGTTGTAAGCGTCTCGTGAAATTTCTCTACACAGACGGTTGCACTGTAACTACAGATTCAGTCTTTGCAAAACGTAAAACACAAAAATCTTTCTGCTCATTAGTTCCCATCTTTGCTACTTGCGCTTTCTAACGGCAGACAGAGGAAAGAGTCAAGGGCGCCGATTTCTTTGTAAATTGGGGGGGGGGCATTCAGGAGTAGAATTTATATATATATATGAGGATTTTTAAGACAAATTGCATTCAAATTATGCCAAATATTGTATATTCATAAATACAATGCGGGGGCCCACCTCGGTCCCCCAGGATCGACGCCCTTGGAAAGAGTGCACATGCATGCGTGCATACAAAACTGTTTGAGTTGCTCTTTCATTTCATCTATTATTAATTGTAATAAATACTACAGTCTTAAAATTCCTATATTCATTTTGAAACACCCTGTATTTACAGTTTATCCATATAATCCAAGATGTTTCTGCTTTGGACTGAGTCCGAGACTTCGCGTACTACTCATTAAAAATACATGCGAACATTAAAAATAAAATAAAAATAACGTAATAACCTAATCAACATTAAAGGACCGTATCAGTTTGAAACTACAAACAGAAGAATGTTGCGGAAATTAATTAAAATTATGTGAACTATGGACCTCTATAAAGAAGGTCCAATCTGCTCCTTGTAACGTTAAGATATACTGCGTAGCTGAACAACTGAGTTCCTTAATTGTGTGAAGATAGCAGATAAAGATGTTCCTAAAATTCTGCGTGAGAGTTTTTGTAACGCCCTGTTGACCCGCAATTATATGAAAGCGTTCTCCTCTCTCTCTCTCCCACCCACCCTTGCAAATAATGCTGGATCCGCACATAGACTAATTTGCACGAACATCAAAGATTTGTTCATTGGAAAGAAAGAAAGAGAGAGAGAGAGAGAAAAAAAAAGATAGCAAATGTTTTTGAACCATAGTAAAAGTGCGATCTGTTTAGTAGCAAATCCCATTAGCAAGTAATGAAGAAAGATTTATACCCATTTGTTTCGCTGTCTTCCCACTAGGGTGTACCTAAGTGCTCTCCTAATCAGAAAGCCCTTCAACTTGTTAATTTCTCCTTTTTTGGTAAATATTTCTCTTTAATTTTTAATATTGAAATCTTCTGGAAAAGAAAAAGATAAACAATGTCCCAAAATGTTGAACTATTTTTGGTACTGCTGGTGAAAGTTTACTTTACTTGAGGAAATATTTCAACATTTATTCATGAAATTCAGTTCTCTTTTACTGATCCCTTCAATAACATTACGATTATCATTGAGACCAAAGTTGAAATACGGTATTTGATAATGGAACAGACTAGATTGAGAAATAGACCAATCCAAATAGCATATTCGAATGCCAACGCTATCGTCAACCTGAAACAGGAACTACAATATTTTATAGAAGAATACAAAGTAGACATCTCATTAATTCAAGAAACTCATTTAAAACCATATACATCATTCAAACTCCGAAACTATCAAATTCTTCGCAACGACAGAGTTGGACCTAAAGGAGGAACAGCCATAGCCATAAAATCTCACTTATATTATGAAGAACTGCAACTTCCTACTCTCAATAGCACAGAAGCCACAGCAATTCAGTTGATCAACTCATTATCCAAATTAGTAATCGTCTCAGCTTATTAAAAAACACTAGCACCAATAGATACACAAGATCTACGAAAGCTAAGAAGAATTCATGACCATATTCTCATCGCTGGAGATCTAAAAGCTAAACATATAGCGTGGAATTCCTTCAAATGTAATAAAACCGGAACAACTTTAGAAGCTAATCTTCATAATCTAGTCCTCATAGCAGAAGCCCCAACAGAACCCACTCACTTCCGTTATGGAAGAGGAGATTCAGATATTAAGGATATGATTCTGTATGCGAACATTGAAATAGCACAGAAACTGCAGTGCATCAATGCTCTACATTCCAATCATAACCCAATCACGCTGGCCATATATTTTCACTACCATACTTCGCCAACACATTTTCCAAAAACTATTATAACAAACTGGGATGAATATATGGCTCTCCTCAATAGTATGTTAGACCTTCGACAACCATTATCAACTTTGTAATATATTGAAGAAGCAGTTTTACTGACTACAGCAGCAATCAGAAGTGCTTATATGAAGACATCAACAAAAGTTCCCGAATCTTCATCAATCAACAAATCTCCAGGCGAATTGAGAACTATTTTATTGATCTAACTGAAAAGATGGGCCCGTAAAAAAATGGCAGTTACCAAAATCCAACAATACAAAAAATTTTATAATTTCCTCACAACGAAAGTTAAAAACAGGATAAAGGGGATTAATGACTGGGGACAAAAGCTACGTTCCTTAAAAGCTCCGCATCATGAATTCTGGAAACGCATAAAAACACTTAAAAACTCAGACACAGGAAGATCCAAACGTCTACATGGCCCAAACAGACTCGTATTCGATGATGAAACGAAAGCAGAAATGTTTGCAGTGCAACTAGAGAATCAATTTATTCCTAATGACAACCCATCAGATGAAGAAACAATACGTACAGTTCACAGGTTTCTCAAGAGTTATCAACTTTCTGAACAAGTAACACCAGAACACCTTAGCACTCCAAGGGAAGTTTCTGCAATTCTGTGAAGTTTAAATCCACGCAAAGTAGTTGGACCTGACAAGATACCAGCCACTACCCTGAAACAAGCATCAAGAAAACTGGCAGCCCTTTTATGCAAAATCTTCAATGCAATACTCAAAACTGGTTATTTTCAAAAAAAAAAAAAAAAAAAAAAAAAAAACTGGAAAACTGCAACTATAAGCATGCTGCCGAAACCTGAAAAAAATCCTCTGTTCCGTCAGAATTACAGACCAATAAGCTTAATATATCACATATCAGCAAGATTATAGAAAGATTATTGTACATGAGACTAATGAAACATGTTAAGCAACTGAAATTACTACCAGAACATCAATTCGCATTTCGACCGGAGTCCAGCACTACGGCCCAACTAACAAGAATCTCTGAGAGGATTATCCAAAATTTCAATTACAGGACCTCAACTATAGCAGTATTTCTGGATGTTGAAAAAGCATATGACCAAGATTTGGCACAAAGGACTTATCTACAAACTTCACCAGCTACAAATTCCTTATGCAACATTCCTTAGCAGGAGAACCTTTTATGTGAGATACGGCCAAGCAACTTCAAATGCAAAAGAGATGCGAGCTGGTGTCCCACAGGGCTCAAGCATCTCCTCTCTACTATATTCACTTTATACTGCAGATCTTCCAGCATTTCTGAACACACTGTTAGCCACATTCGCTGATGACATCGCCATCTTTTCGTATTAGACGAGGTCCCGTCTCATATAGCCTTGCTGTTGAAAGGGACGTTAAACAAAAATCAATCAATCAACTTTGAGTGCACATTCCCGATATATATATATTTTTTAAATTTCCGGCCTATTTTGTTGCTGAATATCTTCAAATATTCCGTAGACTTTCACCAATATTCTCCCATAATCGGCATTTCAATTTGCTGCAAACTAAAAAATAAAAAATAAAAAAAAAATCAAGGGATGGTGTATTGAAACACCCTCTTCCGCAATGCATAAGCATAGGCCGACGGAGTTCGTTCGTTCGTTCGTTTGTATTGGCGGTTTTTAGTGTACGAAGTTCCGGGCGTATGCCCTTGCCTTCCATCTGTTTTGAGTTATTTTGATTGGCTTTTGATTTCACTCGTATTTACAATGAAGAGCCGCCACTGTCGCAGGCTCTCTTTTCTTTTGATTTTGTTGTTTTACGCCGGGCGCGGCATTCTGTAGACTCTTCGTCGCGGGTCTCCAGTGTCTATGTTTGCCACCAGCTGGTTGTCGTGCTGGTCTACTGATTGCCAGAATCGTCTTGATAGTATTTCTCTTGTTTCTCTGAGAAGTGGTAGCTCCAGGTCTTCGTGTATTTGGGCTATACGAGTGTCTCGTGAGTGACCCGTAATAGCCCTTGCTGCTCTGTTCTGGATTATCTGGAGAGTTCGATGGTGGGTTGCAGCCGCATGCTCCCATGCGGGGTGTGCATACAGCAGCGTCGGTCTGATAAATGTGGAGTAGATGTTCCTTTTCGTGGTGAGTTCGAACTGCGGGCTCAGAAGAATTGGTAGTAGCCATCGGACTTTTCGCGCTGCTCGGTCGGCGGTGTTGGAGATGTGTCTGGCGAACGTAAGTTTGTAGTCCAGGGTTACTCCCAGGTATTTTGCTTCATTCTGGAGAGTAAGCGGTGTGCCTGACCAGGTGAGCCTGTAGGTCTTCTTCTTTGTTTTCCTCGTGAAGTCCACAAGAGTTGTCTTTGTGGGGTTTATCTTCGTTTTCCAGCGGCGTGTCCACTCCTCCAGCTGATTGATGTGACGTTGCATGGCGACTTCTGCGTAGCGATGGTTGTGATTGCTAGCAAAAATCACCGTATCATCCGCATAGGTGGCCACCACTGTGGAGTGCGTGGTTGGTATATCAGCTGTGTAGAGTGAGTACAACAGTGGCGATAAGCACGACCCCTGCGGCACTCCTGCTTCCATCGGTCGCGAGTCAGATGTGTGTCCCAGGTGCGAGACTCTAAATCTTCTCCCGGTTAGGTAACTCTGTATGAGTTTGGTTTGGTAGGTTGGGAAGCCCGCCTGATGGAGCTTGTGTAGGAGTCCCTGGTGCCACACCCTGTCAAATGCCTTCTCGATGTCGAGGAAGAGTCCGAGGGTGTGGCCTCCTTCGTTGAACTGTTGTGTGATGTGGTCCACGACTCGGACTAGCTGGAGTGTCGTGCTATGCCCTGAACGGAAACCAAATTGGTGAGATGGCAGTAGATCCTGGTTCTTCACATTTGTCAGGAGTCTATGTTGGATTACCCTCTCTACCACTTTGCTGAGGTGAGAGAGGAGACTGATGGGACGATAGCTTTTCAATTCCGTTCTGGTTCCTGTTGCCTTTGGGATCATCGTTAGGCGGGCTTCCTTCCATTCTGCTGGGAAGTGGCTGTGTTGTAGTATGGCATTGGTGATCCGGGTCAGTAGGACGATGGCTCTTCTTGGTGCTTTCTTAAGGGTTAGTGGTGGTATCCTGTCTGGGCCCGCAGCTCGATGGTTGTGCAGTTTCCTGATGATTTGCTGAATCTCTCTTGTAGTAGCCAAGTCTTCAGGTGGAAAAGGTGCATCTTCTCGGAGGGTGCGTATGCTCTGCTGTACTGATGCTTCCGTCATAGCGTCCGGTGGGGTGGGGTTCTCCTTGAACGTTTCCTGGAGGTGGTCAGCGAAGAGCGTGGCTTGAGCTTCTGGTTCGAATACCAAACCGCGTGGGCTGCGGAGTGGTTGGATGGGTGGTGGTGCTTGTGGTCTGGCCACGTTGCGTAGCAACTTCCAGTATTCCGGTGACGGCACATCCATTGCGAGGAGTTTGGCGTTCCATGCGTTGGCTGCTAAGCGATTTAGTCTGTTTTTGACTCTTGTGTTCAGGAAGTTCCACAGAGTCTTATACTGGGGATGTCTTATTGTTTGCCACTTGCGCCTAGCCCATCGCTTCATTTGGATTAGTGCGGTAGTACGAAGGTCCTCTGGTTTCTTCGTTTCCCTGGCCTGCAGCTCCATTGTTGCACGGCGGTATGCCACCTTGATGGCTGTGGTTAGATGTTGGACAGCTGTGTCGATGTCTTCCGGGCTGTTGAGTGGTAGTCTCGGATCGACCAACTCGGCTACTTGGCGGGTGTACTCGTTCCAATCCGTTTCGATCCTTCCTGGTACTCGACGAACCGGAACGTGATGTCTTGTCGCCACAGTAAGCATGACCGGGATGTGGTCAGAAAGTAAATCGTGGATGACCCTGGGTCCCTCTAGGATTGCTGTGTGGGCCGAGAGGGTCATGTCCAAGACGTCTGGGAGGGGACGGAGTTCAGAGTACCGCTCAAGATAGTTCCGCGGTTGGCCATCCTAGCGCTACGCGATGTTTGAAGCGTCAATTGACTAGAAATGAAATGCCAGTGGTGTAAACTGATATTCGTTTTTATTGTTGGTGCAGCTTGTGGAGTATAGTTTTTAAAGTTTAACTTCATTTTAACAATAACCTGATTTTTGTTTTCCATATATAATACTATATTGTAGTGCGGAAACTGCAAAATTTTTGTGTTGGACATCTGATCCGGGCAAAACAACACATTGGTGACAGAGCCTTTTGAGAAAATATTGGTCTCACTCCTATCTACAGAAGGCAAGAACATCACAGTATAGATTATCAATAATAATAATAATAATAATAATAATAATACGTTCTTCATTGAATTGCGCACGCCTACCAAAGCGTTTCGGAGACAAATGTCAATGTTCAATTTGAAAATGGCCACACACGAGAGTGATATTTGAATGACAATAAGTCCAACGCTCCTAGAAGTCAGAGGCACTATCAATAAAATAAGAGAGGCAACAAGGCACCAGGAGAGGACAACATAACGTCTTAATTGATAAAGCATGGAGGAGAGAGCTTAATGAAAACGATCCACAAGTTAATCCAAAGAATATGGGAAACCAAAGAGATCCCAACTAAATGAAACACAGGAGTCATTTGCCCCCATATTTAAGAACGGCGATCAAACCGAATGCTCACACTATCGAGGGATAACGCTGCTTAATACAACGTATAAAATACTGTTTAACATAATAAACAAAAGAATAAAACAGATTCTGGACAAGAAACTAGGAGGTACCGTTATTACGAGTCCCCTAGTAGCTTCCCGTTTGCAGCCATTTAGAAACGCGAAAATAAATGCCGATTTTCAAAATGGATGGAAATCGAAAGCAGATAAATGAGTCTTGATAACGATATCTCATGTAAAATAATATTGTCTAGGGCGCTCTTGTTCCGTTTTTCGATTATCTTTTATCTATTTGAAGATATCACATAATTACTGTAAAATTAGAGGCATTTTAATTTCGCCGTGATGAGGCCTCTTAAATCTGTGCCTATGCGGACGACATAGCAATAATCACACGAACAAAGCAAAAAAAAAAAAAATAACAGAGGTATACCAAGAGCTAGAAAAAACTGTAGAAGAAATAGGGCTCAAAGTAAATGAAAAAAGACAAAATACATGGTAGCATCCAATGAGAAGAGTAAACGAAGGATAAAAGACGTAGAAATAGGGAACAAAACATTTGAAGGATTGAACACCTTCAAATGTCTAGGATGCATAATTGGTAATGGAAACAGCAGTGAAAAGTGCATACAAGAGTAAATACAGGAAGGAAATAAGGCATACTTCACAAACACCCGACCACTAAGAAGCAAGCTGATATCAAGGGGAACTAAACTGCAAATATACAAAACACTCATATGACCAATAGCCAACTACGGATGTGAAACATGGGTACTGACAAAGAAAGGGGAAAATGCATTAAAGACATTCGAGAGAGAAAAATATTGAGGCGGATATACTGACCAGTCGATGGATAAAGGAGAATAGAGAACGTGGTATAATCAGAAAATAGAGGAATTGATAAAAGGGGAAAATATTGTAGGTGGCTCAGTGGTAGAGTAATTACCTCTAGTGGGGAGGGGCCCTCGTTCGATCCAGACCCTATAAGCTTGTAGTAGATAACAGCGTGCCTGTATGTTTCCTCGGGATTTTCCCGATTCTTCCCATATTTTCATTCCACTAATTCTTTAAAAATCATAAGCAACAGAGGGCATAAACATGGGAGGTCAAATTGACGATGTCATTTCATTTATATATCTTGTAGTCTTCATATTTACCTCAGACTTACGTCTTTATATCACCTTACAAGTATTGGATTCAATATAGTGTTGCCGATAATTTACTTCGCTAACTACCTTAATTAATATTAAATTTAATCAAAATATCCCATAGATCCTAATATATTCTACTATTAGACGTGAAGAAAGCTTTCGATAGTGTCTTGCACTTGATTAATCTATATACTAAGTTTCTTCCAATTACCAGCCGGCAGCCGCAAGTGAGTTGAGTTGATTTTGAGTTTTACGTCCCGTTCAGCAGCAAGACTATATGAGACGTGGACATACATATTAACGTGGAATCCGAATCACATGAGCTCCAGCCGGGAATCGAACCCGGGACTCCCACGCCAAAGGTGCGAACGTTAACCGGTTAGCCACGAAGGAGCTCATCCACCCGCAAGTGAGTCCTTGACTAGAGAGTTAGAAAAAAAAATGCTGATAAAACATTTTGCGTGGAAAATTGTATTCTAAGACTAGACACTATTCAAAAGCGAAGATTCTTTCTTCATACAAGATTTAAACCCTCAAAGCGCAAGTTACATAAAACACTTATGATTGTAAAGCAGAAAAAATCACCAAACACTGTATCCGTTTGTCGTATGACCCTGCTTCAGTCAGTGGTGTAATTAAAGCCTTGAGGCCACTCCCGCAGACACCGCGTAGTGGGACCCCTTCTCTACGTCCAACTTCACAATTTGGGGGCCCCCTGATGGCCTGTTCCCTTGCAATGTGGGGTCTGCGGGGCCTTTATTTACGCCCCTGGCTTCAGTATAAAACAGGTTTTTTGACCCTCTTTTGGCATTAACAACCAACTTCTGTGACTAATATATAAGCAATCCTTATAATATCTCTTGACCATCATGTCTTGTTTTTATTTGAGCTGGTAAAGGCCTTTGATAAAATGTGACATCTATATTCACTCCTTGAGGTAAAAATAAATAAATAAAAAAATACGTTCCAACCCCATCAGATTAGTTTCACATTTCTTTACTTGCTGCCTTACCTATGTTAATATCATATCACTATGTCATTTTTCATATTTTTGCATCCTCAAGGAGTATCTCAAGTAGTTGGTTTATCTCCTTTGTTACAGTTTTGTTTATTGTCGACTTCCTATCATTTTTTTCTGTTCCGTTAACCTTTATTAGTATGCAGACGACAACAGTATTTTTTGCTATGGGAAAACACATTCACCAACCAACTACTATAAACTGTTTACTGAATAGGGCAGATTGTGGTATCAATTCATCTAAATCCTAGAGCATAGTGTATCTAGCATCAAAACAAAGAGGAAGTCAGTCGATTTGTATTTCACTGTTCAAGAAACACGTTTACACCTTACAAAAACCTTAAAATATCTTGGAGTAACATTTGACAACTCTTTAACCTGGAAACCACATTTAACCACATCTTATGAGAACTTGTTCTCGACTAAACTTTTTTCAAATGCCTCGCTGATGCGGCCTGGAAACTCTACCCTAACACTGTTCTTAATACGTAAGCGGTATGTTTCGAATCTATCCTCATATCTAATAGTATTCCCGTCACATCTAAATTTTCTGTCATAAGACACATTGTGGTTATATTTATACGTAACGGTAAAGTGTAACCACTGCAATGAATCTTGTCAAATATCTTCTTTAAACCATAGAGAACTACCTATGATTGTTTTACAAGACCAAAAACTTGCCGGCCATAAGTTTCCGGACAAATCAAAGAAATATTCCGGTTTCAGTACTGATTTTCATAGATTCCACCTTCTCCATTAATCCTCAATTCAAACCAGAAGTGGTTAAAACTACCCACTTCCCATTTGAACGTTTATTCCATAAAACAAAAACGGTAGCAAACGATTCTGTCACAAGATAATATATCATGACTATCCACAACACATGATCAAAAGTTGTTCAAATTTACTATTACTTCTGGTCAGCGACGCAAATCTGTCTTCAACATTGGGGGGAGGACGGGTAAAACTGTAAGTCTGTTCCCATAATATTTCTTTCTTTTCTTTTTTTTTTTTTAAAGCGATGTTCTAAATATTTATGAAGTTGAAAAACAATGCTGTTTAGGATCAGGTAAACAGAGTTGTCTTCAACATTGGGAAGCGGGCAGATTTGAGGCTTATTCTGGGAGGACATCAATTTCATCTCACTTTCCTTTGTGACAATCGGACACAAATCATGACATTACTCCCCCCCCCCAAATAAACACACTTCAAATTGGATTATTGGAGGGACAGTCCTCCCAGTTCCAAGATTAGAGGGGACTTGTGCTCCTCATCCCTCCCGTGATTTGCGCCAGTGCTTCTGGTTGCAATATTGATTTCCGTAGATTAAAAAATGATAAATGCTGTTAAGATGTTAAGTTTTATTATCAATTCAGCATCCCAAGAATAGGTTCCATCTGCTCCATCTATTCCAGTAATCCGCAACCTTTTGCTCCCCGCGGCACACCATAAATTATTTATGACTCAATACGTCACAGCAAAATTTCACTCATGTAGTGTTGATATTGGTACTGCTAATACAAACATGTAATATAACTATTATTTATATAATTATATTTATTATTATTATTAAACAGAAAGGACTTCTGAATTTATTAATAATTTCTTTTTCCTTCTCTCCTCAACCCGGTTGTGGACAACATGAAAATCTTAAAACTTTTCTATCCCTTGGGAGAGCTTTTTATACTTTGACAAGGTCTCTTATTCGTAACTGCATCTAGATATTCTATCCTTCGTCTTCCTCTTCCTGGTTTTCCTTCTGCCTTTCCCTCTACCAGCACGGTGATCCAATCAGAGTGCCGAATAAGATGGCCAAGCATGCTGTTTCTTCTTTTCTCTTAGTTCACTGTAGGTGGAGTGTAAAAATCCTCAGTGTTACCATCTTAGAAATGTTACGTATTTCAAACTACAAGTATTTCCATTATTTTAATTACAATTTGTATTTCTTCTTTTCTCTATCGTGACAAAGGCATCAATGATAAATTTCTAATGTACTATTATTATTAGAACCATTGAAGTGACACTTATAAGATTGTAACGTTAGTTTGTACGTACTTCTATTATTACTTCTCACGATAACTTTTAATTGAAAACGAATTTTTGAATTTTGTTATTTGTAGCGGATAGCTAGAGTGATTAACACGTAAGAGTTTGTTAACGGAGTCAATGAGTTAACATGGGGGCCGCGGTGCCTCAGTGGTAGAGCGTTCACCTCTGGTACTTGGGGTCCCGGTTTCGATCCCAGCCCCCGCCATGTGAACTTTGTGGTGGGCAAACACCGTGTGCGTGGGTTTCCTCGGGGTTCTCCCGTTTCCTCCCACTTTCTGAATTCCACCATTTCATTCATTACTCATCATCACCGGCATAATCGTGGGACGTAAAACTCAAAAATTTCATTTCATTTCATTTTCAATCCGTTAACATCTTTTACTTCTAACGGTGACTTTGATGGCGGGTATCCATATTCCGTTTAAAAATTTCTAACATCCCCTAGCTTCTATGCAACCTGCACAGTAACAAAGATGTGTTGGTTGCCTGTAATTAAAGGATAAGTAGCTTTCCTTACTGCACTTATCTCGGCAGAGTTCCTAAATGGAGTCAATCCGTTAACATTTTCACGAATAACGGTGACTGATGGTTGTTATCAGTGTTCGTTTAAAATTTCCAACATTTCCCAGCTTCTATGCAACCTGCACAGTAACAAAGAAATGTTGGTTGCCTATAATCAAAGGATAAGTAGCTTTTCTTACTAGAATTGTCTCGGCCAAGATCGTTAATGGAGTCAATCCGTTAACATCTTCACTTCTAACGGTGACTGTTCATATGCATTTAAAAGTTCTAACATTCCGTAGCTTTTATGCAACCTGCACAGTAACAAAGAAATGTTGGTTGCCTATTATCAAAGGATAAGGAGCTTTTCTTACTAAACATTATTCGGCGTAAGCTCTAAACTCCCATAAACAAAATATTTGTATACTTCCGCTTGTCACAAATACGATTGGCTAGTGATGTATCACTCCTACTCCCCACGAGGAGGAGCAAATTATACACGTGCATTTTGACAATACTGTCTCGTGTTGTCCAGATACTTACAGCAGAAGCAGAAAAGAAAGAAAAGAAACTCGAAAGATTAAAAAAAAAAGTATTTGAATTTCGCTCGTAAACAATTGTTGCTTAGTGAGTAAAGGTTTGCCTTGTTGGTGTTTCACCACAACACTCGCGGAACTGAGATTCATGCCAGTCATCTTTCAAACTTTAAAAGCAGAACACGCGTCCACAGTTGAGTTGGCGCCAGAATTATTGCGCATGCTTAGTGTTTATTTCTATTGTTTCATTAGCCACACTCGATTGCAGTATTATTAGATAATCCGTATTATATTTTTGTCATTTATAATAATATAGCAGTTTTATATGAAGCTTCATAGTAAAAGTAATAATGCAATCACATGAACTATTTTGCGGAGGAGTACAAGCGTCGGTAGGACAACAGCAAATCAGCGAGATTTAGTTTCACGTGGCTTTGTTTATCGCAGTTTAGAGCTTACGCCGAATAATATATAGAAATGTTTCGATTGAATTTCTTAATGGTGTCAATCTAACGGTGACTAACAGCAGCTCCATATCCTATTTTCTACTGTTGAAACAAAGACAGTAGAAGTTATACATCTCGCAGTTAGATGGCAGCAGACATTCTCCAATGACTTCCATCTACCGGACGAAATTGAAACTTCCAACACGTAGTCATTATTATTGTTTACCAGACTTAATTTTTACTACTTATGTTAAACTTTTCTTCTTTTTAATAATAATAATAATAATAATAATAATAATAATAATAATAATAATAATAATAATAATAATAATAATAATAATAATAATAATAATAATAATAATAATAATAAACTCTATTTCCTATAGAACACCTATAGAAGGTTCAGTGCCTCGTTCACAAAACCTCTCCATTGACTTCTGTCCTTAGCCAATTGGAGCCAGTTTCCACTTTGTATTCCTATTTCTGCGAGATCCATCTCAATATTATTCTGCACCTGGGATCACTCATCTACACTTAGGTCTTCCAAATGGTCATTTTTCAATTGGTCTTCCAGTTAAGACTTTGAAAGCGTTCCTACTTTCTTCCATCCTGGCTACATGGCCTGCCCACCTGATCCTCCTAGACTTGATGACCCTAACAATGTTTGTTAAATGGTATAAATTATGCAGTTCCTCGTTATGAAGTTTCCGCTATTCCCCGTTCCCATTCCTCTTTGGTCCGAATATTCGTTTCACGAGTTTATTCTCAAATAGTTTCAGTCCACGTTCTTTCCTCTGAATAAGCGACCGTGTTTCGCAACCATACAATACAACATTCAAATAATAATAATAATAATAATAATAATAATAATAATAATAATAATAATAATAATAATAATAATAATAATAATAATAATAATAATAATAATAATAATAATAATAAGAAGAAGAAGAAGAAGAAGAAGAAGAAGAAGAAGAATCTTATGCTTTACTCCATACAGAAGAACCGGATGTTAGTGCCAAATTTCATACATTTAATATTCAGAATTATGTTCACGTTTATATTGAACATTTTCGCTTGTATTAAGACGATACTTGAATCCTATTCAAATATAAATCTTGGGCCTCCAGGAATAAAAAAAAAAGCTCCAGCTCCAAGGAAACACACCCTCCCCTTCCTCCTCTTGAGGAATTTACGACAAGATTAAAACAGAAGATCTGTTAAACAAAAGCCCTGTTTATTGATCAACGTAACAGCATTGCGTATGCTTTCCAATAACTATTCACGATCGCCTTTTTTTTCTATCTCACAGGGAACAAAACAAAAAGGAAGGAAAAGTAATGCAAATCCGCCGATCCCTGACCAACACGCAGGCAATGTGTGTAATGATCCGAATATAAGTTTTATGAAACAACTCAATTTTACGCTCAAGATTCTTCTATTTTTCCATTGATTTCCCCTTCTATCAAAGCCCAATATCTATTTGATAAACTGTTAGTTCCTGGGATTGGACGTGAACTTTTCTTCTCCATAGAAGGCGAAAGATTTTGAGATGACCAGGTCATCACAATCCTTCCGTCTGTTCTTCGTTGACCCTTCCTTGTCTCGCTTTGTGACCAGAGATGAGGCGCCTATCTCCCCATCAGAAGGATTTTGTTCTTCTGGTACACCCCTCCTCCCCTTCAACAAGCGCCATTAAGCTTCCCTCCCTTTGTGATCTCTCTTTTATCGATTCCATAATCAAGCAATTTTGACACTACCAGCTATAGAAAGGCAATTGGACAAACAAACGAATCATTTGGAATTCGGAAGTCACAGTTCAGTCACATTGGAGTCATGGTGACGTGTACAGTCGGTAGACAAAGAACATACCTACATCATATTCTCGAACCAAAATAAAAGTTATAGTATATAACATGTTATCCTAAGTATTTATAGTCCTCGCCTTGAGTTTATAACTTGTTATTTTAAGTGATTAGTGTACGCGCCTTTGACGTGGGAGGCCCGGGTTCGATTCCTGGCGGGAGCTCATGTTATTCGGATTCTACGTTAAGCTGTAGGTCCACGTCTCATATAGCCTCGCTGGTGAAAGGAACGCTAAAATAAAAATCAATCAAATAATCTTCGCTCGTCCTCTTAAGATGAAAACTAGTCTCGGATGCTGAAACGGTAATTGTAATCCTTTGCTTAGTAAATTTAAATTTCCCAGTAAAGACAAGGATGCCAGATTCTCTCATGACTTAACGATTGATACATATATTGGTTTACTTAAAATGCTGATACTTCACTGTTTATTAATACATTATATTTTATTATTATTATTATTAGTAGTAGTAGTAATAGTAGTAGTAGTGCTAGTAATATATCTGTAATATTTATCAAGGTACTAGAATTTTTAATATATATATATTGTTGAGGAAGTAAAGTTAAATGGATTTTTATTTTAAAATATTAATAATTGGATCAAATAGAGATAAATAAATGTGAGAAAATTAAAAGATAAAATTAAAAGTCAAGAAATTACAACAACGCAGAATTAGGTTAAGAAAATAGATTTCAAAATTATGTTATCCAAGTATTGTTTTGGTTATGTCAAATGTAAATACAGACGTGTGAATGTGCAATGTTTTGATTACAAAGAATAACAAAGAAGTAATGCAGTGTCAGGAATATTGTGAGGGTCGTTGTAATGTTTATGTTGTTATTTGTCAATTGTTAACATCGACACAAATTTTAGGATGTGACAAAATTGTCAGATTACGGAGATAGACGTCTCGAGATTTTGTCTATTTGAATCATTGCAGAAATGTGAATTTCGGCAATGAGATAGCAAACACGTGGGGCAACGTGAAGCAAGGTGGCAGTTTGGAAATTGACAGGTTGGAAATAAATACTCTACCAAGATGAGATGGTGAGGATTCGTTAGAGATCATTCGACGGAGATAGGTCTTAGACGATCATTCGTTGAGGATTCGACGGAGAGAGGTCTCAGACGAGCATTCGACGGAGAAGAGACTCTCAGTTCATTCATTTGAAGTTTTACAATTCAACGAGATTTACTTTGAGAATATTTACTAGCTATGGCGAACTAGTCTACAATATAAGTTCTACAACCATTCTACGTTTGAGCATCTTGGTAGCATTATCACCAGTGGTTGGAGTTAGCTCTGCTGCACCTTAGCTTCCGGAGAACCAACATCAACATCAACCCTGAAGGTATGTGTTTGCTATTTGCTTATCGTCATCAAATAGAGAAAATAGTTAGACTCCGTAGGTTGTGATCTGGTAACGTTTGTTCATTCTCTACACAACACAGTACACTTTAATACCACAATCTTTTATTGAAAATACAATGACTGTTAACGTAACTTGGCATGTGTTATATATATTCTAAACAGGTACTATGCTCTTTCCTTCGTAGAAATCTTATTTTCATCTAGAGATTTTATACCAAGTCATGAAGTAATATTCTGTAGGCTTTTATTTAGTATCCAGATTCACCCAACTCAGGACAAACCTTCAATAGTGAATATACTGCTAAATTTTTTGGTGGTTATACTCTCTATCGTTTTCAAAATTATAGCGTATACCACATCCCCATCCCCGTTCTTTCTAAATTTCAGGTGAGTATATACCGGGACCAGTTGGGTACGCAGGAATTTATTTCGAGGGACCAAACTCATTATGAGGGTATTTTATATTAAAATTCCTCAAATTAGGCTAAATTTACACAAAAGTCGAAATTTCGCGGGATTCGGACCCCTAGGACCCACTTCCTGCGTACGTCCCTGACCGGGATTATGAAAATATTGACGTGTTTACGCAAAAGCATATCTAGAAGGTAAAATTGGAAGGAAAGCGGACCCCAGACAATGATAAATATATCATGCGTTTACTATATACTTTAAAAAGTATATAAATAATAGCTTATCTTTTTGTCACTCAAAAACTGGAGACTTAGGCCCCCCGACCCCGGGCTAGATCCGCCACTGGGTATACGTTGTATATTCCCACACACTATTGTCCTATTACATCTCTGCCTTCTACTTATTCAGTCTGAAGCTCCTGTAGAAAATAAAACTCTGACATCGCCTATGGAATGCAAGAATTTTAATTATTAGACTCACGATAGTAGGCTTATAAGGTTTTAATGTTAATGTTACTCCACACAATAACTCTTGCACGAGTGCGAATTTTTATTTCATTTATTTATTTATTTATTGTGCAATAGATAAAGCGATTATCTCGGCAGAGTACGCTAATCTGTTAAACGTTTTCACAAATAACTGTGACTTTGATGGTGCTATTCATATTCAGTTTAAGATTTCTAACGTTCCCTAGCTTCTATGTAACCTGCACAGTAACAGAGAAATGTTGGTTGCCTATAATGAAAGGATATGAAGCTTTTCTTACCACAATTATCTCGGGACAATTCGTTAGTGGAGTCAACCCGTTAACATCTTCACGGATAACGGCTACTTTAATGGTCAGTACCAATTTCCGTTTATTTCTTTTACCTAGCTTTTATGCAACCACCACAGTAGCAAAGAAATGTTGGTTGCATATACTTATAGGATATGTAGATTTTCTTACTGCAATTATCTCAGCAGTAATATAGTACATCCTTAATATAGTACATCCGCTAACATTTTCACGAATAACGGTCACTATGCAAAACTTATTTTCTACTATTCAAATAAAGGTATATGGTTATAGAGTACTAGAAGTTACACTTTGCACCGTTAGATAGCAGCAAATTCCTTCAGAGGCTGACATCTACCGGACGAAAGTGAAACTTCTAGGTACTTCTAGAATCCTCTTTACTACCTTCGTGAGGATATGCAAGAACTCTTATTTTTTGTTCTTTTTAAGGTTAAAAAAAAGTCAAAGTTCGCTTCCTTTCGAAAATGAAAAAAAAAAGAAATGAAATCTTACAGTTTAACGTTCCACGATTATGCCCTTTCAGCTAAAGGAAGTCGGTTGATTTAGCAAGTGAATAATGATAGAAGAATTGGTGGAATGAGATTGTGGGAGGAAACAAGAGTACCCCGAGAAAACCCTCGGACACCGTGTTGTCTACCATTAACTTACTTGATCGGGTGTCGAACGTGGGACTTCGATTCCTTTCGATTCAGGCCATGAAGAGCCAAGAGCTGTGCGTTGTGGTAAAGGTGCACTTTGTGGACTTAAGAGGCCTCCCTCATCCCGCCGAAATTAAAATACCGCTAATTTTACAATAATTGTGTGATATCTTCAAATAGATAAAAGATAATTGAAATATGGAACAAGAGCGCCCTAGACAATATTATTTTGCGTGAGGTACCGTTATCACAAGTCACCTAGTGGCTTTCCGTTTTCAGCTGTTTAGAAACGCGAAAATAAATGCCGATTTTCAAAATGGCTCGAAATCGAAAGCAGATAAGTGAGTCGTGATAACGGTATCTCACGTAAAATGATATGGTCTAGGGTGCTCTTGTTCCACTTTTCGATTATCTTTTATCTATTTCAAGATATCACATAGTTACTGTAAAATTAGCGGTATTTTAATTTCGCCGTGATGAGACCTCTTAAACACTTTATGGAGGTTATGTAGACAGCAGCACACTCCAGTTCCAGACAGTGGCGAATATAGCCCGAGGCCGGAGGGGTCTAGTCCCCCTAGTTTTTTGGGTGACAAAAATAATTTAATTTATTGTTAATATATTTTTGAAAGTTTATGGTAAATTCGTGATATATCTATCATAGTCTCGATTCTGGCTGCCCCCCATTTTTAACTTTCAGATCCGCCACGGTTCCAGTACTCGTTTCCGCCCTCCCTCGTCAGTGGGGATCGAATCCACCCTCTCACGGACAGATAGTCACTCTACCAACTACGTTACAGCTGTTCTTTTAAAGAGTGCCGCTGCTTAGAATGTCTTGTGTAAATGGCCACAACTTTGATCATTTACAGGTTTGATTCTATCTTGGTTGAAAAATAAGTACGTAATCTGTAGATGAAAAGATTATATTAACATCGCAAATCAATGCTTGCGATAATTGTGCATTGATCGACGAAACACAAGATACTAAATTTCTTCAAAAGTAATAACAGTAATAACCTTAAAACTTCGATAATGTTCCCTGGAACAGAAGCATGATACAAAGGTGTGAAAACCATACGTGTCACTGCGTGAAACGCTGCAATTTTGTGCACCAATGCTGAGATGCAATCTTATTATTATCCAACGCAAGTTGCCGCCCATATCAGGATCTCGTGAGCAGCATGACACCTCCCCCTTTCGCAAGTGTGAATGTGTTTTCATCCTTTGAAGAGAAGGAGACGTTGATTGGAGAATCGTGCAAACTGTTTTCTGCTACTTTCTACTTAGAACATGTACTTATGTTATGATCAAGTTGCAATGGGAATTCATAGAGAAATGATTTGAATCTGGGATTTAAGGAATGTTATTATCTTTCTTTTTTTAAAAAAAAATCTGTTTGGTACTCAATCTTTTTAATGTTAATACCCTAACTACGCATAACACTCATTGTTATTCCACTAAAGTAGTCACGAAAATTGCTGACAGAAATAGTGCTTACGTTCTTCAAAAGGATATAATAATGACAGTAAGGTTTAGAGAATGTTGCAGAAGCGCAGAATGCATTTTTATCATTATATTATTATTATTATTATTATTATTATTATTATTATTATTATTATTATTATTATTATTATTATTATTATTATTATTATTATTATTATTATTATTATAGTATTTCGGATTTATTCTTTTATTTTAAGCGTTCCAACTATTGAATCAAGTCTCTTTAGAACACTGCTGTAGTCCCTGTATTCAAAGGACTACTCAAGAAATTACAACCATAGAAGGGTTAAAGATAATTATAAAATATATAAGGTACGGTATATTTATCAAGTATCACATCATGAATTCTCTCTTGCTTTGCGAAAGTACATAAAGTTATTATTACTAAATATATAATATTGCTTAAATATTTGATAGTGTATATTTCAATTTTGGGGCATCACAAATTTATAGAATTACAAGCTCATTTGTCCAGTGCTACCCGGACATTTATTTCTCCCAATCTTTTATTACACAGAAAAAATAATTTATATTGATTTGAACTCTTTGATCAACGACCTATGAATTCGACACTCCGGTAGTATGAGTCGTTTTCGATTATTTTCACATATAATCTTTTCCCATATGTTGTATGTAACAAGTTTGGTTAAAATTACTCCAGGTGTACTGGGCTAGAACATAACCACATACACAAACACACTCCACACACTCCACTTATTATTATTATTATTATTATTATTATTATTATTATTATTATTATTATTATTATTATTATTATTATTATTATTATTATTATTATTATTATTATTATTATTATTATTACATTATGCTTTCCTGAAGTAAATCCTACAATTCGCGAAGATACAACGTACAGTTAAGGATGCTCACGAGACAAGATTTGTGGCTGTCTCGTCTCGAAAATGTGCTGTAAATGTGATGTCTCGACTCGAAAAATGTATATTTCTCTATTGGAAGAGCCGTGTCTCGACTTGAATTTTGTCAGGAAAATCCTGTCTCGACTCGTCTCGTGCGCATCCGTACGTACAATATCTAAGCTCCGTGGCTATTCCCATCATGGCGATTTGTGAATTTCGTGACTTTCCCTCTCAAGAAGACAAAGATGGCATGAGTCAATGGAAACTTGACCCATGACCCAGTGACCCACCACCCCAGTGGTTCCTCTGACCCACTATGATCCCATCTGACCCACTAAAACTCTTGGTCATCAACTTTCACCCATGATCCACTCCCTCCTCTCCACTGACTAAAGAGTTACCACTTGTAATTAAAAGAAGAAGGTTTTGAAATTATCACTAATCGGAGTTTGAATTTCTGCTGTCAATTGCTCAAACATCGTTCTGCTACAATAGCAGTGGATCTGACCTTTACGATATAAAATGGTAAAGTGATAGTTATGGGCCATATTACTTTGAATATCAATTTAATTATTTCCTTGTTGAATTACAGATACTTCTCAGTGGAAAATAGGATGAAACTTGAAAGTCTCATATCAAGGTAAAGTACGCCAAGGTAAAGAAAAAAAACATAAAATTCAACTGTGTTTCTAAAGTAATAACTCCTATTGCTACTATTACAATTACAAATATCAATATCCAAAAGTTTTTTTTTTTCCACTTAGATATACTTATATCAGGTAAGTAAAAAGAAACAAATGAAAAAGAAATAAAAATACAGACCATAAAAGTAAAACGTAGACAAATTCACCAGTATTCAAAAGATGCTATCTACAATGCACTGAGCAGAGTGGGTCGGTGTGTCAGAGTGGGTCATGGCGTGTCGGTGGGCCAGAGTGGGTCAATGGGTCAGCGCCGAACTCGGTGGGTGGTGGGTCGCACTGGGTCAGTCTAGTTGATCCACGTTCCACTGACTCACTCACAAATTTTGACCCACTTGACCCATGACTTACTGACCCACTCTATCTCTGCAAGAAGAATGTTGTTGTGGCTTTTTCTCTATAAAGACTCGTCTTGCTCAAAGGTAAAAAATGAACATCGGGTGAATGAAAATGTATACATTTTCTAATACCACATTATCTTTTCCCCAGGAGGGATGAATAAGGAGATTAAATAAATATAATGGTTCTTCCCGAGGTAAAACATTCCGGAGGTAAAATAGTGCCCCGTTTGGATCTCCGGATGGGGACTACACCGAGAAGAATCATCAGAGGAGAAAATAAAAACTTTCATTTCAGCATGGGAACCTGGAACGTATGAACTCTACGACGTGCGGGTAAACTTGAAAATTTAAAAGTGGAAATGAACAAATGTAAAGTGGACATAGTGGGCTTGAGTGAAGTAAGATGGCCAGGAAAAGATCAGATAGTATCGGGAAATTACAGAATATACTATTCGGGTGGCGATAAGGCCGATAATGGTGTCGCGATAACAATGAAGAACGAAATAACAAGAAGTATAACCAAAGGGAATACTGCAGTGACCGCTTGATGTTTGTGAAACTACATGCAAAACCAGTGGATATTGTGATAATATAAGTGTATATGCCAACAACCAACCATAATGATAATGAAGTAGAAGTAATGTATGATCAGATTAGTGACATATTGCATCAGGAAGGAAGAGGTAAGGTCAACGCCATAGTAATGGGAAACTTGAGCGAAGTAGGAGAAGGAGCTGCGAATAAGGTAGTGGGACCATTTGGACTAGGTAGAAGAAACGAACGAGGTCAAATGCTTATCGATTTCTGTAGGCAACATGATCTGGTGGTGATGAACACGTAGTTTAAGAAAAGAAAAACCAAGTGTACACGTGAAAAAGTCCAGGAGATAAGAAACGCTACCAAATCGATTACATTCTTGTGAAGCAATGTTTCAGGAATAGTGTACGAGACGTAAAGACATTGCCAGGAGCGGACATTGATTCGGATCACAATCTACTGGTGGCGGAAGTGCAAGTCTGGTTAAAATCGATCAAGAAAAATGGGAGGAAAAATCGGAAATGGAACTTGGAGCGACTAAGAAATGCCGATGATGATGTGAAAGAAGAGATTGAAGGAAAATTCTGTACAATGGGCGATATGGTTGACAATATAGAGAATAGTTGGGGAAAAGTTAAACAGATTCTACTTGACACACTCCACATAACATTGGCAGCATGGAAAGAGCACCGAGAAAACCATGGATAACTGAGGCAATGCTTAAGAAGATGGAAGGGCAAAAAACACGGAAATCAAGGAATACTAAATAATTAATTGAGAAACGGACAAAGCCAAAGAAAAGTACATGGGACAGACATGAAGAACTAATGGAACTTCAACGGCATAGCAGATATGATCTGATGAACCAAAAATCATGAGAATTAGAAGGGAAAGCTAACAAAAGTATACGAACGTTTGACATCGAAGATCAACAAGGTAATGTAATCACTGACCATCAAAGAATCCTTAGAATTTGGGAGGAATACATGAAAGATCTGTATGATCAGAAGAACCACCTCAAAGATATTGCGATCGAAGCAGAGGAAGAGGTGGATGATGATGAAAAAGGACCCAGTATATTGAAAAGTGAAGTAGTGCAAGCAATCAAAGACATGCGAAGGAGAAAGGCCACTGGAGACGACGACATACCAGTAGATTTGCTCAATGGATTAGGAGACAATGCAATGAAAGTACTGACTTAACTTATTAAGAGGATCTACCTGAGTGGAGAATGGTTAAAGGATTTTCTTGATGTTACAATGATTGCATTGCCCAAGGAAAAGCAAACAAAGAAACGCACAAAACCATTAGTCTAATTTCACACACTGGAAAGATCATTGCACGCATAGTGAGCTGGCGGCTGGAAAGCAAGATAGATGAGAGGTTAGAAGAATATCAAATTGGATTCCGGAAAGGAAAAAGCACCAGAGATGCTATTGGATTGATGAGAGTTATATCAGAAAGATTGCTTGATGCAAAGAAAGCGTTGTGTTTGTGCTTCATCGACTGGGAAGAAGCTTTCGACCGGGTCAATTCTACGAAACTTCTTAAAGAAATCGGAGTCAACTGGAGAGATTGACGACTCCTTCAAAAACCTATACATAGGACAACGAGTGAATTTGTGCTTGAATGAAGGAGAAACCAACAGTGTGGAGATTGGAAGAAGAGTCAGACAAGGATGTAGTATGTCGAACCAATTATTAAACATTTACAGTGAATGTTTAATGAAGGAAGCATTAATGTGAATTGGAGATTTCATGATTTTAGGGCAGATCATTAACAAGATCTGGTATACACATGATACGGTTATTATAGCTAGAACCGAAGAAGGACTACAGGAGATGATTGACTAAATAGTTGACACTGGAGAACTGTATGGATTGGAAACTAACATCGAAAAGTCCAAAGTCATGAGAATATCCAAAGGAAACACGCCTTATAGGTCAGAGAGAACAATGTAAACTTGAAGAGGTCGATAATTTCAAGTATCTGGGAAGTATTTTGATGACAGATGGTTACTGCACCAAAAAGACCAGGTCAAGAATTGGCATAGCTAAAGAAGCATTCAACGAGAAAACGTCACTCTTAACTAGCAGGCTCAATATTGGACTTAGGAAGAAGTTGCTCAGGTGCTACACATAGATGTTTGATCTGTATGGTTCAGACTTGACATTACGGAAGATACATAAGAAATATTTGAAAGCTTCGAAATGTGGTGTTGGAGGAAAATGGAGAGAGAGAGAGTAACAAAAGAAGATATTTTAAAACGGATAGGAGGGAAGAGGACACTTGTAGCCAGTACTCTTCGTACGAAAGCCAATTGGATTGGACACATCTTGCGAAGAAATTGTCTTCTTCATAGAAAGATGGAAGGAAAGCGAGGAATAGAAAGAAGAAGAACACAAGTGATCGATGATTTGAAAAATAGAATAAAATATTGAGAGTTAAAAGAGGAAGCTGAAGATCGAGAAACATGGAAGAAACATTTCCAGGTCCAAATCTAAAATTGAAAAATATTAATCCTCATTAGTCCCAGGACCAGCGAAAAGGCAGAATAATTAATAATAATAATAATAATAATAATAATAATAATAATAATAATAATAATAATAATAATAATAATAATAATGTTAAATATTAATCGTTACTCCAGTGCATTATTAATAGAGATCTACAGAGTTACAGTATGAAATAAAGCTACTACAGTAACTTGTCAGTGAGAACGATTTGATACAAAATCACTCATTTCTGTCATAGGTTTTAATGGGTGGCAGCGAATTTAGGGATTTTTTGTGTCTGATCTGTCTCAGAATGTGCACAAATTTTACGTAAATTAAAAATTTGTAAAACCTCAATAGAAGTATTTATTTTGAATAAACTGTAGTAAATATTCATGGAAACTGCAATTACACCCTCTGAAAGATTAGTAAACACAATGATAAAAAGAATCATACTTACAAAAAAAAAAGTACGAACAAAAAAGTATAATAATATACGATTTTCTGACGGTGTATGCACCAATAATTACTAGTACATTTGAAATAAATTCCAATTTTCTAAGTGTCTGTGGTATGAATGAGAAACTGCTCTGGAAATGCTAAATGTCTGGTCTCAGTGAATCTTTTTCCTTGAATCTTTAGAAATGAATGGGTCATGATAAGGGTCGATTTCTGCCTATCAATGGAGTTTTATGAAAATGTATACCTGTTATCTATACGATATTCCGCGTCAAAGGTCGTTTAGATTATGTTGAGATCATTTCCGGTTGTCCCTGTAGAGCGTCCGGAAGTTATCCCTAACTCCAACCTTCGAAAAGCCGACGTAGGTGCGTGAGAAACGGATTTTCGTGGAAAGCGCCAACATGATGGCAAAATTCTTAATAATGTTTTGTTCTGTTGATAAAGGCACATAAAATAACCAAATAGCAAGACCACAGGTTGATCTGTTACATCATGAGAGCAATTTGTTTAGAAAAAAGCGTGTTCGGTCAACTTGTATTTCGCTATCAATATTCTCTATCAATATTATCAATATTCGGAGTTGTAGTAACAATAGAGCGGACACTCAGAACAACACCAAAAATTGCCAAACTGTAGTGTGATACGTCTACTTGAACATACTAGAGACTCAGATTGTTCTTGAAGTCCGCTATATATAAAACAAAATGTTGCACATGAAATCGCATGTATGATATGAATCCACAGTAAAGCACAAAAAAATCAATTATGCAAACAATAAACTATCAAAGGAAAATATGTGAAGACTTTTGTGTTAAATATCGTCCTGAAGAATGCTTGATCGTATTCTGCATCGTCAGTTCAGTCATCATCCACTTTATCCTGGGCATCTTCAACGTAATCCTCCTAAGATGCTGGGCCATGGAATGCGGTTGGGTCATGGGTGCGAAACCCTAGATACCACAAGACCGAAACTACGTGAGCACAGCAGCCTATCACACTGGCACCAGCCTTACACGGGGAGTACGATTCCAGAATATCAGCAACATCGTACTTTATCCAGAGAGTGTAGAGGTGCGGGAAGCCGTGTGGCGAGACTGGATTTTAACACGACTGACATAATCCTATTGCTGATTAAGAAATAATTAATGGGCGAATCCAGTGTGCGCATTGTCCCTACTATAGCTTTATGCTGGTTTGAGTTGGAAAACGTTGGAAAATCTGGGCTCGTGACAGTATGTTGCTTACCTGCAAAGTAAAAGTATGCAACCCAGATGCCAGTTGTGTTCTTTGGGTTGCCTAACAGTCCTAACACTGCATCTTAAAGTTATAATCTTTATTTATTTATTTACTGTTTCAAGGGTTTCATTAGTTATTTTTTAAGTTTCGTGGGTTGTGTAATTTCAAACTTGAGATTAAATTGGGAGATTGGACAAATTGTTGTATTTTAATTTAAATTAGAATTTTGAAAAAAGCCCAAATGTTCGAAGCAAGACAGTAGCCAGAGCACTAAGAGAGACGACGCTGAGATATTTTTTGAGGGAGCTAATTTGAAAATAAAAAATGAAACGAAATCTTTAAGTTTTACGTAAAAGAGACGATGATGATTAGAAAGGAATGAAATCGTGAAATAAAGAAAATGGCAGAAGCCCAAGAAAGCTCACGCACACGGTGTTTGTCCACCACAAAGTTCACTTGACGCGAGCTAGGATTGAACCAAGGACCCCATGTACCAGAGATGAAAGCTCAAACACTGAGCTACAGCGATTCCGGAGCTACTTTGAGGTCATTTGACACTTATAAACACATACCAACAACGAAGTGAAAATTTCAAGGGGTTGAAACTTGCCACAGGGGAGAGAGACTCTTGAGTCCCCCCCTCTAGTTAGAGCCTAGTTCGAAAGTTGAAAAAGAAAACATTTTACTTAGCCTTAGTATTTCAGTTTGGGAAGCATGTGACTTAATTGCACGGCAGGTATTGTTGCAAATAATACCTGGCTCGATTAAGAAGAATATGGTAGATAATACCTTGTCCATTAGTTTTTTTCGGACTTTTGCAATGTCTTCACTTTTCTAAGTTTAGGGCATAACCATGAACAATTACGTTGTGATGTATTTCCGATCATTGTTCCATTACTGATTACGTTTGCCTGGTGGAATTGAGGAAAAATCTAGGAAAAAACTTCAGTCACTGTAGTCGGCCATCAGTAGAATTGAGAAATAAGAACCTTAAGCACTGATGAGCTGTTTCATGGCTACATTATTTGTGTACGAGTATTGGACAGGAGAGAAGCGGGTTCGATTCCCGACAGGAGTTCATGTGGTTCAGTCGAATCTCATGTTAAGTTGTAGGCCCATGCTTCAAGTAGCCTCGGTTAACTCCAACCAACTATGGTAATCACACACTTAAGTGCTGTTGTAAATTTTATCAAATTTTAAGACTTTACAAGTTCACAATTAGTGTTGGAGATCTTATATAGGTTGAGAACCATCGTACTAGATCATTATTTCCCAAGAAACTTAATAGAGAACTCACATTTTTGTAGTCTATATAATCAATAGATCATCATCAAAGGTATTCTGCCAGCATTGGCAGGTCATTTGGCTCCACTGAGAAGCTTCCATGCTCCACGATCTTGCGCTAACCTTTTCGTCTTCACGTACGATATCTCTGTTTTGATATCGTCTTTACTTGTAGTCTCCTTCGCCTTCTCCCTCTCTTTCCTGCCACCATACCCTCTAGCACGTCCCTCATGATACAGTTCCTTCTTAGCGAATGTCCTAACCAGTTTCTCTTCCTCTTCTTAATAATATATGAAACTTGCTCTTTTCTTCTCCACTATTTCTAAAATTTTCTCATTCGTTTTCCACTCGACCCAGCTAATTATCTTCATTCTTCCCCACACCCACATTTCGAAAGCTTCCAGTCCTGTTTCATTACTTTCAAGTAATGTCCATGTCTGCCGCATCGAGTATAATACCCTGCACGAACCATTAGCCTATACGAGCCTTTTTCTCAACTCTTTATTCAAGGCTCGCTAAATAGACATTTTCTTCCTCCTAAAGGCTTCTTTCGCCATTCCTATCCTTGCTTTTATTTACGTTCACACTTCATATCATCACTAATAATACTACCCAGATATCAAGAACTGGTCATCTGTTCTATTTTCCCTCCTTCTACTTCTAAATTTGAACCGACAGCTTCGTTCCAGTCACCATGACTTTTGTCTTTTTTACATTTATTTTCATTCTATATTCTTCACAGCCCTTCCTCAAGTTTTCCAACGTCTTATAATCAATAGACAGTTAATAAATACTAGCTGAATGTCAGCTGTCTACTCAGCATATCGCTCAGTTATGACCATGAATCTCCTTCCCACTGTGCATGTCTCCTTACTCACACAAAAGGGGACGCGGTGGCTCAGTGGTAGAGCGTTCACCTTCGGTGCTTGGGGTCCCTGGTTGGATCCCAACTCGCGCCGTGTGGACTTTGTGGTGGAGAAACACCGTGCTGGTGGGTTTTCTCGGGATTCTCCCGGAAATATTCTTTTCTAATAAATCCATATCCGTCCGAGTACGCCTCATTGTGTCTCTTGAAGCCTTTGAAGTTGGCAGCATGCAATAGGTTTTGCCATTCAGATTTAAACAAAGCGCCTGCAATGTACGTCAACCCGTCATACGTAACTTCTCTACTGGTTGCCTAACACCGAAATATCGGTCTGCAACAATGTAAATTTTATGGGCTCAAAACGGTTCCTAAAATGTTGAATAGAACAATAACAACATGGTTTTTGAAATTTTGAATGAGAACTGGACAATCTACGCAAACTTTGGAATCGACCAGCGAAAACGGCACGTTTCTAGATCTCATTGTCGAAAGGATTGGGGACAAACATATAAACGTAGCATTTTAATATATATAGAAATTGATAATGACCTATTGTTGATCGACACCAACACATCACTGGAACAGTTTCACTTTATATCACTCATCTCAAAGCTATTGGAACTTCCGGATCTGTTAACAAGATAAGGGTGGAAAAACCGTTTACGCATTCCGTTAAGTTTTATACGGTTTTATCGAAATAGCAATAAGGGTGTTTGTAATTTCCTCTCTTTCTCCTCCTCCTGTTCGGGAGAAACTCTAGACAAAGAGTCAGGAGAAGAAAGGTCAAAGTGAAAAGAAAGACAATAACTATTTCCTCTGCTGCAACACATTCATTCATTCCACGCAATATCCCTCGAAATCGCTGAATGATGGCGGGGTCACAAAGTGTCCAGTTTGCTGAAATAGCCGAGGCTTTTTTTTTCCCACTTTACTTCTCTCCCTAAGCACCACAAGGAATGAGATTCTGTAATGAGGAGTCTGTTTTTGTCATGCCTTATTTGGCACCGATGGACAAAAGCAGAGCTGCCAACCAGTAAGTGTTGTAAGGTTAGTGCCTATAAGGGAAGTTCACAGTTCACACTTTTAGTATAATTCTAAAATATTTAGTATAATACCGTTTAGGGGAAAACATTTTGTCCAAAGGTAAGGCATGCAGAAAATAATAATTCTCACTAAGTTTTTTTTTTTTTTTTTAATCTGAAATTTGTGACTGTAAATCCTTGTGCCTAGTTCTCGAGAAAAAATGGTGCTGTACGTTAACTACGCCATCTGAAACTGAAACTGAAGTAGATTCTCTTCACGTTTTTCATCATGAAACTTTCAAAAGAACAGTAAACAGTATGATTTAATTAGATGTAGCACAACGTTAACGAAAGTAGCACAACGTTAACGAGATGTAGCACAACGTTAACGAGATGTGACACAACGTTAACGAGATGTAGCACAACGTTAACGAGATGTAGCACAACGTAATTTTTGTTACACAGAGTGCGGAAAAAGCCTTGGAACAGTCCAATATTTTACGAAATATACAAATTAGCAAAACTAAAATAACACGTATTAAATAGTTTTGAAAAAGATATTCAATGATACAAACGCAACCCTCTATCCCCATCCCCTTCGGGGGTACGGGGGTAACATTGCACATTTGGATTCTGCAGAAAAAAATGGCAGTGATGTGACCCAAAATTGAAAACAGTGCCTTCACGAATGGCTCTTGAGTCGACGTACAAAATAGGAGGGGGAGACAAAACATTATAAAAATGTGAATTGTCAGTCCTGCACTCTGTGGCCATACTGTTAACATATTGGACTGCGGAGTCAGAGGTCCTGAGTTTGATCCCCGCTAAGTATTATATTTTTCTTTTGTTATTTTCCTAAATAAATTCCATATTTTTTAAACTTCAATTAGTACTTTATTCAAGTTGCATACAATACAAATTACGATGATTGTTTTGCAAACTAGCTTTATGAAGTGGTTCTTAGTAATAGTTAATAGAGTTAGAGTTTATACTGTTATTTACAACAAAAATAAACCGTTTTTATCGTCATTTGCATTTTCTTGCAGGTCCATAAATCGGACAAATACATTTTTTTTATCGAAGTTAAAATATAGAAATTCATTATTTAGATACAAAAAATACACATAAAAATGTTTCTCTGCGAGAAATCGAACTCAGGACTTCTGATTCCGCACTGCAGTTCGCTAACCACATGGCCACAGAGTACGGGATTGAAAATTCATCTTTTCATATCGTCTTGTATCCCTATCCTTTTTCGTATGTCGATTCAAGCGCCATCCGTGAAGGCACTGTTTTCAATTTTGGGTCAAATCACTGCTACTTTTTTTTCTGCAGAATCCAAAATGTGCAATACGGAATGCGGATTCCCATTTAAAATTTTAAAGTTACCCCCCCCCCCGTGCCCTCGAAGGGGGTGGGAATATGAGATTGCGTTTGGTGTCATTGGATAGCATTTTTTTAAAAACTATTTAACAATTGTTATTTTTGTTCTGCTGAACTGTATCTTTCCCGAGATATTGGACCGTTCCGGGACTTTTCCGCACCCTGTATATAAAATGTATCACATTTGTTATATCACAAATGGTTGGTATTCAGAATGGTGTGGTAAGAACTTAGGTCAAGGGCTAGAACCTTAGAACCTGGAACTTCCATGGTTACCCTGACAAATGTACATTCAAGAATACAGGTTTTCCCTGAGAAATAAAGATGGAAAATACACGAAAAAATCTATTTTCATTCAAATCTTCAAGAGACTCAATTCTCAAAATTTTCTACAGAGGTCCCCCGAACCCCCAGCTAAACCTGAGAGGTATTTCATACCCCAAGATCCTTCGATCGGGAACGGCAAGAGCACCCCTACTGATTTTCAAACACCCTTGATGAATAGATAGAACAGATCCTATAGAGAATTCGGTAACCGACCAAGGCTTAGCGAGATAGTTACTATATAGAAGACTAACTGTAATAATCATTCTTCGCATGGGCCAGATAAAATACCTATGTAAACAAACTGAACAATGAAAAGAAAAAATATTGGTCATTATCTACTACTTTTACATATCCCGTTGAACGCCCCCTGAGACCCCCTGGTTCAAATTTTGAAAAAGAAAACGCCTCTGGCACCCAGCCGATGGAGGCTGTTTTTGAAAGTCAACGCCTGTGGGAGTATCCCCATTCATCTCAGCGACCGCGAAAACTACGGATTTTATACTAATATCGGTCATTTTGGATTATTTTTTACATGTCTCGGTAACCCCTCCCCCCGCATACAATGGTGGCTGAATTTGACAGTCATAGCTAATGAAAGTGTCACCATTGATCACAGTGACCGCAAAAACTATGAATCCGACACTAATATCGGTCATTTTCTACTACTTTTACATGTCCAGGTAAACGCCTCCCCTGAGACCTTCCTGGTTCTAATTTTTTATATTAAAAAAAAAACTTCGTCTTGGTTTTGAGCCTGGACCAAGATACCCGTGACCAAAATTTGGTAATTCTCTGTCCACGCGTCTGGTCTCGAGCTCGCACACAGACAGACAGACATACAAACAAACACTTAGATTAAGTACCTTTTGTTTCAACAAGTTGTCCATTCACTTAGCCCTATGTATATTTCATTGAAATATATATTGTATGTTATAACCAGACTTCGTATCAAGCACTTTTCGTCTTTGGAAAAGTCTCACAATTCCTACTATTACTTACAAGACATTTTATAGGGGTTTAAAGTTTCTTTTTTTCCTTATTTATTTCCGTTCAGTTTTTATGACGAAATTAACTAACAAAAGAGGCAACAGAATAAAAACTAAAGGGCTTGAGAGAGAAAGAAACAGAGATGTGTGCAAAGGATTTCGTTTTTTTTTTTTTTTTTTTTTTTCATTTTCTCTGAGTCTTATACAATGTTCTTTCTTTCTGTCGTGGAGATTCGTTGCTCTAAGCATTCCCAGTTGTGCGCCATACACTGAAGCAAAGCTCGTTAAATTTTATTAGAGCAATATTGGCCATCGAACGCTCCAATGAGACTCCGAAGAGTTTTATGGAGGGGATATAAATCCGAAAAAAAAATAATAAAAAAAAGATCCTCAACTCAGATTTTTCTACTACTTACTTCTACCTCCCCAAATCCCCCTCCCTGCACCAACTCCCTCTCATGTTTCCTGTTCGTAATGAAAGACAAGGCTTGCTCAAGGATGTTCATGCGTTTCTTATGTCCCCTCTCCTTCCCTACCCCATCTTCGTTTTTTTATTCGAATTTTATTTTACACATCCTTCTTATACAAACTACCCTCTCCCTCCCAACTATTTCTGAGAGGATTCCAACGCCCAGAGAGAAGAATTCTCCTTATTTGAATTCTAAGCATCAACTTCTCTTCACATAAAATCCTCTTGATACCAATAATTATAATAATGATCACATTATAAACGAGTATTTATTTTAATACGAGGTACCACCACGATAACTTTTTTTTTTTTAATTTTTGTGGTGTAGGTACAAAAAATTTCAAAAAAGATTTTCTTTTTTAACGTTAAGGATAGTTTAGAATCTGTACAACATTTGACCAATAGAGCTACGGGCGTCAATCCCACCGTGGACACTGAGGACATGTCCCCTCCCATATTTGTGAAGCGATTTTCGTCCTCCCTGGAGCGGACCAAGAACTGGGAACCCGGGCAACTGCCCGGTGCTCCACAGTCAAGGGGCGCCAAAACGAGCTTCAAAAAGTAAGTTGTATAACGTTTTTTCTACAGACCGTTTTGGTTTATATTCTTGTAAAGTAGAGTCAATAACATCATCTTTTTCCATTCCACCATGGAAGAAGATAGTTTCATAACACAGGACCTAGATAAAAAGGATTGTTTATATTGCTATGCGTAAAACACGTTCAAAATATGTGAAATTTATTTATTGATATTTCACGTTATTAGAGTAAATTATTACATAATCGGATATATGATAGCATGACTCCTTACGATGTTGATATAACAAAACAATTCACAACATAGTAGTAATCATGTCACCATAAATGCCGTTCGATATTGTTTTTATTTATACATATTGGCATATAAATAATAATAATAATAATAATAATAATAATAATAATAATAATAATAATAATAATAATAATAATAATAATAATAATAATAATAATAATAAACACAATGTAATTGATACCATATGTATATTCTTAAGTACTAAATATACCTATATCATGTATTTGAGTAATTATTTTTTCTTTTTGGAAAATGGGTTTAAAATATTAAAATCACTGTAATAAAATGTAAAATATAGGCTAGGATTAGGGAGGCGATAAAAAGTCACTTTGCCCGGGTGAAAATTTTGCCTTTTTCCGCCCCTGAACCCCCATTTTTCAAGTATCTTAGGTCAACTATGACCAAAAGAGACTTAATCACGTAACAGTTTGCTACGTTCACAAAACAATGTGAACAAAGTGGATATGAAAAAGAAAAATAGTACAAAATTTTATTTCTAATTATATTAGAGCAACCCAAAAGCATAAAAAGCATAATAGCAATTTAGACATATGGTTGGTACCTTGAACATGGTTGTGGTTGTCTAAGGGTCCAGAAGAAACTAATTTTAAAAGCATAATAAAGCATAATTTTAGCAAATAAAGCATAAAGCATAATTTAAAATATATAGCGTAATTCTTGGAAAATTCTATTTAACTGCAAGCTTAACATATAGTATATTTATATCTTTTAAACTAATATTTACAATGCAAAATTATTGAGAACATAACAATGCAACAATGAAAAGCTTATTTTTATTTCTGTAAACTTTTCGGTGTATGCCTTTCATGCGGAGAAAAGAAAAAAGGAAGAGAAGAAAACTTTTCGCCAACAACGAATAGTATACAAGAACTCCACACTATATTGTTATGTGTACCTCTTGAACTTGAGCACTTTCTGTACTCTTTGGTGGCATCTTTTACTTTCCCTTTCTGTATACTTAGGGTGACCAACCGTCCCGTAAAAACGGGATTGTCACGTTTTTTCACTACCATTCCCGGTGTCCCGAAAAATTTTCCCGGGACGCCAAAATGTCCCGTATTTACGTACATTAAATACAAGAAAGCTTTCCAATCTAAAATTTCTTAATTTATATTATTATTTTCTAATCACATAGCTTAGAAAATACTATTATTAGACCGTCATTACGACGTTTGCGATATTGGATGTGGTGGCTGCACTGTTTTCCCTCCAAGGCAGGCACGTAGCCAAGGGAGGGGTCCGGGGGGTCCGGACCCCCCCCCCCTTCGAGACCAGTAATGAGAAAAATTAAGGAAGGATAAATCAAAATGAAATGAGGAAAAGAAGGATCAGCGTTAAAAATAAAAACTACAGGAAGCTTTTGGTTACTCTTTCTGATGAGGAGATTTGTATTACTTGCAATACATGGGAGCGAGGTAAGCGAGATATCCTGGAAGTCAGGGAATTTGAAATTTCAAGAAAAGTTACTTAATTCTCAGAATTTCTGCTACTAGTCAGGGAGATTTAAAATAGCATAGTGCCGAAAGCATAGTGCCGTTGTGTAACAGCGGGGAGATTTTTTTATCATAATTTTTCGTTATCGCAGCCTTGCAGTATCAAACATGTTATTTCAAGAACAATTTTCTACTACTCTTTTAATCTGTCATTTGGAACCGACAGTAGTTGACAGCATAATATAAACAAAAATGTATGTGGAATGTTAGCATTTGATTTAACAGAGAAAGGAATGCAGATATTGTAAAATAGTTCACAAGACAGTATTGAGTATGTATTTTTTATAATAGTGAATATGTACTTTTTATAATAGTTGAGGTCATAATGAAAGGAAAATTGTTATATTTGAATAAACAGAGGAAGGACGTAAATATTGTAAAATCTTTTTCAATACGTTTTTTTTATTATTTCACTTGAGATTTCTTCATAGTTTTTTATTAAAATACTTACCAGCATATCCTCATTTTGTCCTAACAAACCAATGTATGTTGATAGTAAAGTAGTTTTGATTGATCAAGCTCCTGGCCTTCAGAGTTTCATGTCACCCCCCACCCACCCCCACCCGTCACGAAACCCTGGGTAAACTAACCAATATATGTTCCAGTAAAATAGTTTAGAATGATCGAGCCCCTGGTGTGATGACCACAGTATTTCATTTCACGGACCCCCCCCTTCACGAAATCCTGGCTACGTGCCTGTCCTAGGCCTCCCCCTCCAAGAACCCCACTCCGCAGACGACAGTGCAAGGGGCTGAAAGACTTGTGAAAAACAAACTGTTTTTACTCTCTGTTTCGGGCGATGGAAGACTGAGGCGCTGTCACCAGTACAGTACAGTGTTTCCATGATTTGACTAAGATGTAACATACTGTCATTTACGAAAGAGGAACAAAAGTATAGAACTATAAAAGTGAAAGTAAAAAGAAAACTAGCTGTAAGTGAAATAATGTTTAAAAGTAAGAAAAAGCAAATAAAGGGATCCGATGCTCAGAGTAGTTTGTTATAAATTCTGCCACTGAGATTAACAGATATTGATGAATGTTTTATATATATTTTAATAATGTTTTCAAAATTTCATTTTTTGTTAGTTGCTGATAGTTACTTGTTATTTAATTAATTCTACAACCTTTTCAATAGATTTTAAAATAAAAAAGTGTAAATTTGCCCTTTTTTGTGAGAAATACAGAGAGAGAGAGAGAGAGAGAGAGAGAGAGGGAGAGAGAACGGAGAGGCAAAAATATATACCGTATTTAGGGGAGTAACCTATCCAAACGTAAAAAATTGTCCCGTTTTTTCTAGTTGAAGATTTGGTCACCCTATGTATACTGTATACATCTCTAAGACGCACACAAGTGATATGTAAAACTGACTCGAGCAAAGCATATCTGTTTACGGTGCATCAAATATGAAAGAAATTGCTTGCATAAAATATTAATAAATAGATCAAGATATTTAGATTATTTAATGTATGTTAAATATTATACGTTATTCACGATTAATGTAAATCAATGATTGAAATTAAGAATAAAGCATAATAAAGCATAATTTGGAAAAAATAAAGCATAATTAAACAAAAAATAAAGCATAATGAGGGTTGCTCTACCAATTAAGAATAAAAGGGAGTTAGTTTTTGGCTGTATAAAAATGAAGGTGAAGTAAACTGTAAAGTAAACTGTTTTTGTTTAGATAGCAAGCAACAAAGCGAGTTTAGTTTAGCTTAAAAAAAAACTTAATTTTAACTTGTATATAATGTGTGTATATGTTTTGTATATACTGTATGTAGTGGATAAAAATATCGCACAACTAAATACGTATGCACAAAAAAATCCTAGCAATAGAAGTAGTTGATGAAGAAATGATCCCAATAAATTCTTTCAAATTTTAACTAATTTTTAATTATACATTGTTGAACCTCATTTACATTAGTTGTAGCTTTTGTTGGCCTAAAAACCTGTTTTGACATACACTTGGTATCATTTAAGTTTAACTAAAATTGTAAACCAGGTTGAAATTTTACTGTTTCAATAAAATGTGTGTATTGTTTTTAGTACATTTTCAAAAAAAAAAAAAAAAAAACCTAGACTATCAAAGGTAAAAATAAAACATTTTTTAAAGCTTTTGTTTGCTTTTTAAGTAAAAAAAAATATTTTAAAATGTTATGTACGAAAACTATTTTTTCTACAATTTCCGGGGAGGACTCACGGACCCCCTGCATTATTAGGGGTATTCCATATACCACAGTCTTCTTGGTAGTCTGTCCCCCTAAAATTTATTGCTGCTGATGCCAATGAATAGAGCGAGCGCAAGAGATTATTTCCTGGTATAAGATCTCATTATCTATATTATAGACTAAAATTGAAAGTGACTATGTTTGTGACTTAATCTCTTGAACCGCCCGACCGAACTCGATCAAATTTTCAACGTATATGCGGCTCTGGCCTGGAAATGTTTTCACCTATTTACTTTTACAGTAGAACTTAGGGTAGGGGAAGGAGGGGGACATAGAAAAAATAAATAAAACTTAATAACTCTTGAACCACCAGACCGATCTTGATCAAACTTTCAACATTGATAGCGTTCCGGCCTGGGATGTTATCGTCATTTCACTTTTACGTTGTAACGTAGGGGAGGGGGAGGGGACATATATATGTAGAAAGAATAAAAATAAAGTGACTGTCTTTGTGACTTCATCACGCTTAAACCACCCGACCGATCTTTAAAAAAAAAATCAACATACATGAGGTTCGGACCTGAGATGTTTTTTATCATGTCACTTTGAGGTTGATTTTAGGGGAGGGGGAAGGGAGGGGGAAGGGAGGGGGAAATATATAAAAATAAATGAAACTTAATAACTCTTGAACCACCGGACCGATCTCGATCAAACTTTCAACCTAGATGAAGTTGGAACATGAGATGATTTTTGTCATATCACTTTCACGATGTAACTTAAAGGAAGGGAAAGACATTTACAAATGATCGAAAATGACCGATATTAGTGTCGAATCTATAATTTTTGATGTCGCTGAGATGAACAGTGACACTTTTGATGCTATTTAAATCCAAATTCAGCCCCGCAAAAACTGTGGGAGGGATATATATAATCAAAATGACCAATATCAGTGTCAAATTCATAGTTATCGGGGTCGCTGAGGTGAACAATGACACTTCCGATGTCGTGGCCCGCAACTGGGGAGGAGAGGGGATATATATAAAAATCATGAAATATGACCAATATCAAGGAGCGCTTTAGAAATAGTAAAAAGTGACTGACTGAAGAAACATATTACTATTTTTTCTTAATTTAACCCAGCGAAGAGGGTAGTTGATGCTAGTTAAATAATAAGAAAATGTTATTTTAAACCTTTCCGACGTTTTAAAACTAACAGATTTCTTTTCTTCCCCGGTCAGCAATCTTTCGATTGGTTTAAGGTTATTTTCAACTTTCAAATAGTTTGTGTCTAACATGGTAGATGGTGCCACCGTGGTTAATGTTAACATATACAACTAATAAAATTAAAACAATCAAAAATATAATGAATAATTCAAAAACTAAACAAAAACGGAAACAGTTTGCTTATTGTAGGCTACAATATCTAGGGATTCGTGCATGCCGATTTCACATATTGTTATTAGTTTCAGTGTTAGAGACCGACATTGTTAAATAAACAATCAACTTTGTCTGCCATACTTTCTACCAGAAACTGACCAAAGCTTCCCACTTTTCTCTACTTAAGGTTTTCAGCTATGGCTTGATCCATTCCGTGACAAATATTCGAGGACAGGCCCTCTGCTACTCAATTATCTGAGGCGACTTCAGAATCAAGAGACATATCTAATATAGCCAGCGGCGCAAATCTGTCTTTAACATATATATATATATATATATATATATATATATATATATATATATATATATAGCAATGTTCAAAATATAAAGTTTATGAAGTTGAAAAACAATGCTGTGAAGGAGGATCAGTGGTGCAGATTGGTAGCAGTGGACTGGAGCCGTCTTCAACATTGGTAGGCGGGCAGATTTGAGGCTTATTCTGGGAGAACATCAATTTCATCTCACTTTCCTTTATGGAAATCGAACACAAATCATCACATTTCTTCCCCAAAAAACATATTTCAAATCGGATTATTGGGGGGACAGTCTCCCCAGTTGCAAGATTGGAGGGGACACGTCCCCCTCATACCCCCCGGTATTTGCGCAAGTGAATATCGCATAGATTTGTATATAAAGGTTAGAGCAAACGTAGAGCAAAATATACTTTGGAATCTTTTTTTTACTACTAAGTTTTATTACATTTTTTTTAAAAAAATAAATATTATGTTATAAAAATTACAATAATATATATATATATATATATATATATATATATATATATATATATATATATATATATATATATATTAATACTTGGATAAAACTTGGCATTTTAAGACTCAAGTAGTCTTCTAAAAATCTCCACAGAGTTTTAAGCAAACTAACGGTAAGAGGAGTAAATTTAAACCTTTCAATGCTCTGAGCACGCAAGCAGAGGGGGGTTAGAAAGCCACAAAACTCCAGGCAAGCTCTGTGGTTGAGCTTAGGAATCCCACAGAGTTCTGAGCAAAATAAATGGGCAGAATAGGAGGTCTAGAGCTCCGAGCAAGCTAAAGGTTTTGGGTTAGGTTCCTCTCAAAGCTCCAAGAAAATTGAGAAAGTGGATTTAACCAGTCAGAGACTTATGTCTGTAGTGATGGTCCTCTTGGTTATATACTGCTCTAGTGTGGCGGTAACGCAGGTGGTCCTTCGTCACACAACTAGTGGTGTTCGTGTCTTCTGGCACTGTAGTAGTTTGTAGTAAGACTTACGTAATGTTGTTGGTAAATACAAACATATGTTGGCTGATCGTAAACAGAGCTTTGTGCGGAATATTACAATGTATGTTACATAAGTAGTTTTATTATACTAATATATACAGGGTGTTTCAAAACAACACCGACAACGTTTGGGAGGTGATTCCTGACACCAAGGTAAGACAAAAAGTATAGACCAACCTGGGTGCACAAATGCTTCCTTTGGGAGTTATAGGCTGCCGAAAACATGAAAAAAATAAAATTTAAAGGTCCATAGCTCCAAAACTATGAGACCTACTGTTGTCGGTGGCTCAGTGGCTCAGTGGTAGAGCGTTCACCTCTGGTGCACGGGGTCTCGGGTTCAAACCCTGCTCCCACAAAGTTAACTTTGTGGTGGACAAACACCGCGTGCGTGGGTTTTCTCGGAGTTCTCCCGTTTCCTCCCACTTTCTTCATTCCACCATTTCATTCATTTCTCATAATCACCGTCTCCTTTAGCCTCGTGGTACGTAAAACTCAAAGATTTCATTTCATTTCATCGTGTCGTTTTTTCCCCTCAGCGTTGCACACTCTCGTACTTATAGTTAATAAAGTAGTGACTTCGCAACACTAGATGTACCGAGCTAACTCACAAATTCATCTATTAAGACTTTCTAAATTCTTTAATCAAAATAGTCGGTAAGGGTTCGGCTCTTGAGTCTAGCATAGGAGTTGAGTGATTCGAAAGAAACTTACAGGATTCATAGCTCTTCAGCCTACAATTCAAATGCAGAAAAAAATACATTTTCTATTTGTACAGGGTTGTCCGAAAATGGGCGTACCCCCCTAGAGTTTCAACAGTATAATGTTAGTTATGGTAGAATGTCTGTACACAGTTACCTTGAAGTCTTAAGAGTCATAAATATCGGTATGATCACCATCCATGTCGTAACACAGCTGAATTCTGCGCCAAGTTCTAGCAGATATTTTACGAAGATACTCCGGAGTCACGAGGATGAAGTCGTGTTCCACAGCTGCTAGTAATTCCTGCGTTGTGTGATATCGAGTGTTTCTTACTTGTTGTTGTTTTATGAAACCCCAGAGAGCATTATCTGGTGTTGTCCTATCGGGACTTCTTAGAGGCCAGACACCAAGAGCTGGTGAAGATGCACAACCTATTCCAGTCCAACTTCCAGGAAACGTCTGACTCAGGTAACTTCACTGTAAATAACTGTTAACAAGCTGAAAATAAAATGAACATGGATAGCAATGTTGCCAGACAATGGCAAGCAATGTTACCACACAATGCCAAGCAATGTTACCAAATAAATGTGGGTAAAACTTAAAACCTCAGAAAACACCAATTAGGAGTACACCCACTTCCGGACCACGCTGTACATACAAAGAGGGTGATGGAGAGGCATGTACCATAAAAATTGTCCAAATAGGATAAAGCTTGCAAAATTTAATCTCTCTAACGTTCTGGAAAAGAAATAATTTCAAACTTTCTTTCTATTCTTGTTTGGAGGGAGCAGAAGGGTCATATATTCCCCCATAAAATCATATGGTTCGGCTCTTAGGTGTAGCCTAGGACTTGAACGATTGGATTGAAACTTCCAGGATGCATAGGTTTTATGGGGCAGTAGATCCAGGAGCCGAACTATAGGATTTTATGGGGGAATGTGCCCCTCTGCTCCTCTAAATGGGGATAGAAAGAAAGTTTAAAATTGTTTACGTCCCCAAGACGTTAGAGAGATTAAATTTTGCAAGTTTTATCCCATTTGGACAATTTTTAAGATACATGCTACTCTATCATTCCCTTTTGTGTGTCCAAATAGAAAATGTTATATTTCCCGCCTTTTAATTGTAGGCCGAAGAGCTGTGAATCCTGGAAGTTTCGTTCCAATCGCTCAACTCCTAGGCCAGACCCAAGAGCCGAACCCTTACCTAGTCGGTCTTCTACAACATATTTATCAATATTAACAATAAAGTTTATGAGGAGAGTGTTCCCCTGTAGTGATAGCGGTTCCTGTTCTATAGTTCGATCCCAGACTATATGATTCTATGGTAGAAAATATGGGTTAACTGCTGTATCGCCGGACCAGTTTTAGGAAATTTACCGGGTCAATTGGAGAATTTATATAAGTTTGTGAGGAAGAATGAGTGAAAGTCAAGAAAGTAGTTGTATTTACTGATTGTTTTTGATGTTCTAAGTGGCACTGTATGTGGAGGCGGATGGGCTATTTCGCGGAGAGGTACACTTGTTTGATTATACGGATCCATAGACTGTAAAATGCACAGAAAAATTTGGGCAAGTCTTTAATTTGCCCATTTCATGTCGAGAACAGAACCCAACGAACCCCTGCAGGGCTTCTAACCCGTTCTTTCTCCTCCTCCTCCTCCTTCTCCTCCTCCTCCTCCTCCTCCTCCTCCTACTACTACTACTACTACTACTACTTCTACCCCTACTCGTAGTAAAAAGTAATCCATTATTTTGGCATAACATTGAAGGCTTGACTTACCATAGTTAGAATGATCCGATTTAGGTCACATTATGCGCCGTTTTGTTCGATAACGTTTGCCATTTGGAAGGTAATATGATGCCTCTCTCATAGAAGCCCTTGTCCCTAGTGACAAAAAATTGAGACAGTCGATTTTCACAAGCCTCTCTTGAAGCGACTTTTTCATCAGCAAACGTGTTCGCCACGGACAAGAACAGATGGTAATCGCTCGGTGCCAGATCCTGACTATAAGGTGGATGCATAAGAACCTCCCAACCAAGCTCTCGGAGCTTCTGACAAGTCACTATCGATGTGTGTGGCCTGGCGTTTTCCTGGTGTAACACAATGCCTCTCCTATTGGCCAAATCTGGCCGCTTCTGGGCCATTGCTGCATTCAGACGGTCCAATTGTTGAAAGTACAGTTTCGAGTTAAGGGTTTGGCCGTAGGGGAGCAGCTCATAGTAGATAATTCCCGGCCAATCGCACCAAACACACAGCAAAATCTTCCTGGCCATCAATCCTGGCTTGGGCACCGTTTGCGCCGGCTCACCGCGCTTCGACCACGACCGTTTTCGCGTGACGTTGTCGTAAGTGATCCACTTTTCATCGCCAGTCACCAATCGCTTCAGAAATGGATCGATTTTGTTGCGATTCAGCAGCGATTTGCAGATGGAAATTTGGTCCACGAGGTTTTTTGCGTTACATCAAGCTTCTTTTTGTATCCAGCCTTATGCAAATGGTCCCACACGGTTTTTTGTGCAATGTTTAGCTCTTGGGCTATCGACACAGTGCTTACATGGCGGCCGACGCGACAATGTCCATGATTTTATCGACATTTTCGACACTTGGCCTTCCAGTGTGTGGTGCATCTTTGACGTCAAAATTACCGGAACGGAATCGACGAAACCAAAATTGTGGTGATTGGCTGTTACAGTATCAGGACCATAAACACTATTCACATTTGCGGTCACGTGGCTTGCGTATTCGCCTTTATCGAAAAAAAACTGTAAAATATAACGTATTTTCTCTTTGCTAGTGTCCATTTTGACTCGCGCTCACACAACACTGAGTCAACTCATCACAACTATCTGAACAGTGTTTGTAGTACGCAATCTCATCGTTTGAACGCCATCTCGCTGAACCCGATCGGACTTATACAACGCGAGATAGAGATCACTGGAGCCATCTATTAGCAAAATAATTGATTACTTTTTACTACACCAGATATTATGGATCTGTATAGTAAAACTACACGCCTAATAACGTGATTTAACGTAACGTTATGTTATCCAACCATATATAACTGAATATAGTACATTTTGGTACTTTTTTTCGATTTTCAAATTGGTCCGGCGATACAGCAGTAATGCCGAAAATATCATGTCTTTGATGTTTCTAAGGATTTTCCCATTTTCTCCCACTTTCTCTTTCCACTAATTTTATCATAATTTTTCACTTTCATTAATCATCTGTCTACTTGGCCCTAAAGTGCATAACCATCGATCTTGGGCACCCGAAGGGGAGGGGATAGGGGGCCGGCCCCCTGGCTCAAGCAAACATGGCGTATTGGTAATATAGCAAACCAATTACGGTATTTGCAGGTAAATACGCCATGTTTCGCCATACGCCATGTCAGGATTTTTTAGGCATTAATTTTCATGAAGCACAAAGAACAAGACATGTGCGTTGCAGAGTAGCCTTTTCCACGTGTAGAAAAAATGTGTGAGTGATGCAACTCACTTCTATTTTGTATCTAAGGTAAAAGAAAAAAGTGTTTACAAAGTGGCGTATTTACCAACACGTGCAGGTAATTATGCCAAGTCTAAGATACTACTAGAAACTTGTGATAAATCTTGCAACTGCTTACATCGTCTGTATTATACGAACTCAAATATTACTACACAACACGGCTTAAGCAAAAAATGGAATAACCAAAGTGCAAGATGAAGATAAAAAGATGAAATGTCAAAACGATAATCTTCAAAGTTGAAATGAAGTACCAAACTGAAAAGTTTTAGTCCATAAGAAGAAAAACAAACAGTGTCACTGTACTGTGACTTAAATAAACTACACCGTTATTACATGGAATATGTGGGACAAATGAAAACATCTTTTGTCTTCTGCTGTCAGTCCTGCTCAAGCCCTGGCGTATTTCGCTGCACGATGCTTGGTATTGATTTTATTAGCCATAGAACCACAAATACTGAAATAACACTGACAAAACAAAGTGTTCCTGGACGGACACGAAATGAGGCGTAATTGCTGTAAACAATCGGCAATGTTCTGAGTTAGCACGATACTAATAACGGATTCTTACCTCTATTGAAATAACGTCCTTCTACGGAACCTTTCCGAAGCAAACAACACTGCACGGTATGGCGGTCTCAGAGTATTCATCAAATCGGACTTGTCCAAGCCCGTGGCACATATTGGAGACGCATTTTAGCGGATTTCATCTGAAACGTCCCAGCACTGAACACTTGGCGTATTTAGCTGCATTGGCGTATATACCTGCAATTACCTTATATTAAATACCAGACGTAACATAGTGACCATGGAGAAGGTTCTCCTAGAAAATTTTCGTAAAATTATAAATTTCAATTCATTGTGTTACTGTTCAACGTAGCAAGAGTAAAAACTGATCATCCTCTCTCTCCACAACGTTTTGCCGCTTTGCAAGTTCTATTAAAATAAACAACTTCTAGATGTCAGTACTTTTATCCTTTATAAAAGGTAAACTACTATTGTTTCGACTTACGCATATATTTACATATTTACAATAAATAACTAGGATATAAAGTTGCATTTCACTTTTGTATGTATTGTACATTCTAATCTATTTTTACATACGGCATACTCTTATCCAACCGAAAACAGATGTCATAAGAGAAAATTGGATACACAATTAAACTGTCTTACCCGGAAGTTACATCAAACAAAATAGCAGTACTGTTTACATACACTTTCGATTCGATGATTTAAGTAAGTTAAACATTTGAACAACATACATTAATTATATTTTTAGCTTGGTACATCGTTGTGAATGTTTTCTACACAATAAAAGTTTCCTTCTTTGAAATCAAGATCATAGTTAATGGAACCAATTCAGTAGTATGTTTAGTTTCACTCAACTGTATGTGTTAATTACATTTTGTAACTTCCAAAAGTATGCTGTGCAAAGTATGGGAAGTCTTGCAGAACGGCTATGTCCGTCCGTCTATCTGTTGGGCGTATCCAGGGGCGCACCCAGGGTTATTTCACCGGGTCCGAACCCTTCTAAAAAAAAAACTTCTTAACTCAACATACATTTGTACACTTTCTCAACAAAACTATATTTGTTTAAGAAGGAAGTGATTGATGTAGCACGAAAATTTGATCTTACACTTTATCTGTACTCTTTCTCTTATAAAAACAATCTAGTTCTATCATTATTTCCTAAAAATATAGATGGAAGTATAACCTATACTATAATACTATAATAAAACTACACTTGCTTAACAGGTAAATGGTGGATGTAGCACGAAAATTTGATCTTACACTTTATCTGTACTCTTTCTCTTATAAAAGCAATCTGGTTCTATCACTTTTCCTTCCTGAAAATATAGATGGAAATATTTTACAATAGTTACTTACCGTCTTTTCGGTTGCAGATTAATACGCGCTAGTCACTACATAGACGTAGCGACTTGTAGTGTGGTCCCCCCCCCCCCAAAAAAAAAGAAAAAAGCTTGGATCTCCCGCAACAAAAATTTCTGGTTGCGTGGCTACCAGGTATCAGAGCTAAAACGGTAGCTAGAAGCGGTTTTCTACCTTCGATTCAGCGCTCCAAGAATAGATTATATATCTAGTGGCGGCCTATGCATAGGACGCACTTCAGAGTAATACTATTGATTTTTTATGGACAACAAATTATGTCCTTCAATAAAACTTTGAAGCTTACAAAATCCCGAATAGTCAAACTAATTACAGAACTATTTTCCCATCTGTATGACACCAATGCATGGACCATGAATAGAAATATTTCCATTATTCCGTCCTTCGAAATGTTCAGTATATTATTGAGTCCCGTTGTCCTTCAATTCACCCTGTGCCATATCTATATAAATACTCTGTGACGTCATGCTTTTCAACTCCAAGAAAGCTTCGAAGTTTAATCATAGCATTCAGCTGCAGACAAATTTCGGTATGAAATGTAAAAAAAAAAAAAAAAAAAAAAAAAAAAATATCAAGCGAAAGGAGAGTTATGTCAAAATAATCGCACTTTATGTACTAAGCAAAGGCTTTGTGTAATGCATAACTTTCTGTGTTTCTTCAGTAAGATCATTGCCAAACCCTGGTGCATTACTTTCTCAATTTTATAGCCTGCAATCTATTTAGTTCAGAGGCGGGTCCAGGACGAACTTCTGGGGGGCGGTGGGTTGTAATATTGCTACTTAGAGCTACTTTTAAGAGCTCCAAACTCTGGGATAGGTTTATATATATATATATATATATATATATATATATATATATATATATATATATATATATATATATATATATATATATATATATATATATAAGAAAGTTTCGCCTTCTGAGGGGCGGCGATCACCCCGATCGCCCCCCTGGACCCCCCTGATTTAGTAGAATGTCTCAAACTCTTGCTGGAGAACTTAAGACAAAATCGCGCGTATGAGTTCTGTTTCCTAGGAAAAGTGCGTTCGTATAACGTAATGTTATATTGACTACTATTAGGATAATCGTTTCTGATTTATCAGACATAACACCTTCCTGATACACGGCTAGCGAGAAAGACTGAGTTCGATTCCCGCTGGGAGCTTATATGGTTCGGATCCCACATTAAGCTGTAGATCTACTTTCACAGAACCTCGCTGCTGGAAAGAATGTAAAACTTCAAACCAACTAACTGGTATTTCTACCATGTAAATACGAAATGTTAAGTATAGTAAAGAATCAACATAATAGTAATCCGAATAGATTGATGTTGTCAAGGATGAATTGAAAAATATCGAGCGACTCAAAGCATTTCATCATATTCTGAAATTGAAATATTGTCAACCCACTGCTGGATAGATGCCACTCGAGCTCTTCTCCAACACATGATACACATAATTATTTTCTTATATTTGGGAGTGGTTCCCAGGGTACATCTCTCTATGCCAAATATCTGATTTTGTTGGATTGTTGAAGTTTATTGTCTCTTCTCAGCATCAAGGTTATATGAGACGTGAATCTAGACTTTCAAGTCAAGTCCGAACCATCGTACAAAATAGTACATTCAAATTGTATTGGTCTTTGCGAATCCAATCCAGGATCAAACGTACACGCGCTAGACAACAAACATTACAGAGAATGTTAGTTTGATCCCGAAAAAGAACTGAAACGTGGAACAACTACCGACTGCACATCGCAGATTCAAATTCTAGCTGAGTAACAACGCTGAAGACCTATTTTACAGAGACAATTTAGCATTCATGAGTTATTTCGGAAGACCTGTTGTTATCCGGTCTTAGTTAAGAAACTGAATAAAAAGAATAAGCATTCATCATTGCCGACTCTTAATTCAGAACATCGACTTAAAAAAAGATGATTTTTTTTACTTCATTCTCTGGTATTTACCCTATGCTGTTATGCAACCCTACACAACCATGCGTAAGGTGGGTTGCATATACGCAAGGTATTCGTACAAATCTAGAAACGTGCATATACGTTTTAAGCTACATTTTCACTCCCAAAATCCGCTCCCCCCAGACAAAAATAAAAAAAAGCTTCGTACACAATTAGATCTTGTGAAGTTCTGTGTACCTATTTTGATGGCTCTACGTCACTCCTTTTTAACAGTAAATCTAATAACAGACAAATAGACACACAAACACATACACACACGTTTTTGTATATAAGTACAGAAAAATTTAGAAAACACATGGCTGCAAAAGGGGAAAAAATATTAAATGTGTTAAAGACTGGGTGCTACTCCATTATTCTTGATTGTTTATTCATGCGCTATTGTTGTATTAAGTAGTTCTCTATAGTATTGCCATTAGAAAACAGAAACTTTCCTAAAATCAATAATAATTCTATATTTTCTTGACGATATTTTCACTGGCAATATTGTGTTGTCGATACTTTGATATTATGACATACCAGTGGCGTCAATTGTCCCACCAACCATAGTTATCTTCAACTATTTTTGCTCTATGGATCAACAGTAGAGGGTCCCCGGTACTATTGGGTCACGATTCTTGTCCGTATCATCTAGGTCTCTCTTCTCATCAGACCCTTTCTGACCCAATAACCAAACAAACCCTGAGACACGAACAAACGTCGTGACCTTATAACAGACGATATATGTATCTCTACAGCATTACTGTAGAATTTCATAGTAAATTAATGATATTCGAATGTTGATTTGTGTGTTTTTCGGTGTGACTTTTCTTATTAAACATAATTTCATGTTACAACCTCTTCTTATATGTGGTTTTCTAACATAGCCTATCCAAAAGAATAAACAAAACATTGCTTGGGCTCAGTAGTATATTTTATATATTACATAAACGAGAGGTTTTACTCATCGATTAAGCTTTGACGATCCCTGATTTAAAAAAACAAGTAACTTAGCTTTTCTGTGATTCTGACTCTTTTGAACACTAATAAACCTTGTAGTTATCTTTCAGTGCAATGTTTAATACACACACACACACACACAAATGCAAAGAACAATAAACAAGAGGAAAGAGTTATATTTAGCGAAAAGGTAATGAGAGATGAGAGAATCATGTTTGTTAATGTTTCATAATTAGCCTGACATATATTTCACATGTGTGTGTGACGACGTTTGGTCTCTGGGTCTTCCGGGTCATGTGTTACGAAGTTCTTGTCCATTCCATCGCTACTATGAAGATCTACATTGAAACCAGAAGGTATATAGTATTTGTACCACTTCCACTTTTAGTTGATACTTTTTTCAATTGGGCCGCGGTGGAGCGTTCACCTCTGGTGCTTGGGATCCCAGGTTCGATCCCAGCCCCCGCTAAGTGAACTTTGTGGTGGATAAACACCGTGTGCGTGGGTTTCCTCGGGGTTCTCCCGTTTCCTCCCACTTTCTTCATTCCACCATTTCATTCATTACTCATCATCACCGTCTCCTTTAGCCTAACCGGCATAAACGTGGGACGTAAAACTCAAAGATTTCATTTCATTTTTACTTTTTTCAATTGTGATGAACGAACATACAAAGAATTAGCACCTTGGAATATGCTATTTGCGCATGACATCGTGTTGGTGAGTGAGACCAAGATAACACTGCAAATGAAATTAAATGCCTGGAGAGGAACATTGGAGAGAAAATTTGAATTAGTATAACTAAGTCAGAATATTTATATTCTCCTTTCAGCCAAAAAAAAAAAAAAATCGAGAATAAAAAAAAATACGAGTGGACGAAGAGGAGGTGCTAGTGACGAGGAAATTCAAGCACTTGGGATCAATACTGCAGGAAAATACAGGAATAGAAGAAGATGTAAACAACAGAGTTAGCAGCGGTTGGACAAAATAGAGAGAAATGACAGGAGTATTGTCTGTCCGTAGGGTATCAATACGTGTTAAAGAAGAAGCTTATAGATAAGTATTGAGACCTACCATATTATACGGAGCAGAATGTTGGACGACGAAGAAGAGAGAGGATCAGGAAGTAGCGTGTTGCAGAGATGAAGGTGCTACGGTAGATGTGTGGAGTTAACGTAGAAGAACCAAAATTAAGAATGGAGTGATCCGAGAATAGTAAAAGTGATTCCAGTAGTAGATAAAAAACTGGAAGAAAGTAGATTGAGATGTTTTGGGCAGTAATAAGAAAACCTTTGGAATATGTAGCTCACCGAGTGGATGTCATGAAACTGAATAGGAAACTAGCCCGAGGTCAGCCAAAGAAGTAGAGACTGTGTGTGAAAACCGATATGGTGCAGTGTGATGTCACAGCGGGTATGACACAAGATAGAAACAGGTGAAGCAGGCACGTAGCCAAGGAAGGTCCGGGGGGTCCGGACCACCCCTTCGAGGCCAGGAATGAAAAAAAAATAAGGAAGGATGAAACAAAATGAAATAAGAAAAAGAAGTATCAGAGTTAAAAATAAACTACAGGAAGCTCTTGGTTACTCTTTCTTATGAGGAGATTTGTATTACTTGTAATTCATGGTGGCGAAGTGAGCAAGAGTCAGGGAATTTGAAATTCCTAGAAAAGTTACCGATTTTTCAAAATTTCTAGTCAGGGAGATTTCAAGCTTCGGAAAGTATGGTGCCGTTCTGTAACAGCTTGCATATTTTTTATCATAATTTTTCGTCATCGCTTTACTGCAGTATCAAACATGTTATTTCAAAAACAATTTTCTACTGCTCCTTTAACCTGTCATTTGGAACAGACAGTAGTTGACGGAATAATAAAAACAAAAAAGTATGTGCAAAGAAAGTTCTGTTAACATTTGATACAACAGAGAAAGAAACGCAGATATTGTAAAATATTTTACGACATAATTGAGTATTTGCTTTTTTATAATAGTCAATATGTACTTTTTAAAATAGTTGAGGTCATAATGAAAGAAAAATTATTACATTTGAATAAACAGAGGAAGGACGTAAATATTGTATAATCTTTTTCAATATATTTGTTTTATTATTTTACTCGAGATTTCATCATAGTTTGTTTTTGAAATACTTACCAACATATCCTCCTTTTATTGTCCTAAAAAACCAATATATGTTGATAGTAAAGTAGTTTAGATTAATCGAGCTCCTGGGCTTTCAGAATTTCATGTCACGCCCCCCCCCCTTCCCGTTACGAAATCTTGGCTAAACGAACCAATATATATTGCAGTAAAATAATTTAGAATGATCGAGCCCCTGGTATGATGAACACAGTATTTCATGTCACGGAACCCCCCCCCCTTACGAAATCCTGGCTACGTGCCTGGGACAGCAATCCGGAAAGCTGACTCCAGCTAAGTGAAAAAAGGAGTTAGAAGAAGAAGAAGAAGAAGAAGAAGAAGAAGAAGAAGAAGAGAAGGGCAGTAATGAAACCTTTTCTTGGAATATCAAAATACCACTACTCGCTATCATTTACCGCTGTTCCTCATATATCTGTTGGCAGACGGAACAGAGTAGCATAATTTGGAATTCTAATAAGTAATATAAACTTCGTAATTTGATTTCGGGGCTGGAGGATTAAAAGAAAGATCTAATACGTTCAGTTGTAAGTAAATCCGAGATTAATTTTACCTACTCGAAACATACTTCACCTCAGTCTCGGACTGGGGGTTGTAGGGCCCCTGCAGGAGCCTCACTTGGAGGACCTCATCTTCCCTTCCTTACACACCTTCAAATGGATACTGGTTTATTATTTTATTAGTAGTAGTAATATAAGTTTAATAGAATCTTGTGAAAACTTTGTGATTGGGGTGGCCTTTCTTCATAAAGCTGCCAGCTTCGTTTACGCGTGGTAATAGAGCCCCAGGGTGGGGCCTGTCCTGTTCCTTTATGAAGTTACAACAACTTGCCAAGCAACTAACAGAGGGGCCTCAGCAGGACTTTATAAAAGTCAGTCTCATTTCGGCATTCATGGAACCCCAATACACACTTAAACAATGTGATGCTGGGCCCCAGTTCTTTATATTGTTGAAATATATTGTTGGAACTAAGGGCCCCAAACAGGACTTTATAATACTTAAGTTTCATTTCAATGATGAAACCCCCAGACTATACAGTATTTAATGCTGGGGCCACCGAACTCATGGGAACGGAACAAACTACAACGAATAACTGTGTTCCAACATACCAGATATTTTCATCTCACTTTCCATGTTATTCAATATTCATTATATATATTTACAGAGGGCCCCGGCAGCGATTCCTGCCCTCCTGCCCTCCTGCCCTGGCCAGTCCGAGCTTGCTTCACCTCAATTTTAATGTCAATCGTTAGTGAAAATAGAACAGCTTCATCAAAATGCTTTTTAAGAATTTTGGTTTACCTTCTCACATAATATGCATGCGACACTAATTCTAATTGTCTTTCTAAAGTTTGGTTCCTACTTAATGGACTTCTTTCAAAATTAGGTATTTCATTCTATGGTGCCAATTGTAGGCTCCCCATTGGAATGATTTTTTTTTTTACAATTCGAAATCTAAATAAATCATCTTCTCGAACCTGAAAAGGGTAGAATGAAGTTTGTTTTTGGTGACGAAAATGTCATCACACACATGAAAGTAATGCATTTTCTGTTACCTTCTTTAACAAGTGCGTCACACAAACTCCATTTGTTTGTCTTGGCACCAAATATTTCATTTGCACCTGTCCGTGTGGGTGGTCAGTTACTTTGTTTCCTTTCATTGTTTTCTAATTTCTGTTTTTTTCTTCTCTCTTCCTGTCAACAAATCACTGCAGTCTCCATCCATCAATATTATTTTTTATCCCCTCTCACCCCCTACCTCTTCATTGCATTCAGATTTTATGTCACACACTAAAAATAATCATAAATATGAAAGAAGAAGAAATCTCCCTTGTAAATATCTTCCACAGTTCAATACAAGGGATTCTGCGGATGTGAACAGAAATCTTACTTGCTTCCTGGAAAAAACACAATCATTCAAACAAATATTGAGAAAGAAAACAGCATATTAAACAGGCGACGTGGGTTGAGTGTAAATTGACAAAACTTGGAATGCCTCAACCAGCTGCATTCACATGCATTTTTTCTTAGGAACCCACACAAGGGTGAGGGAAGTGTGGTATTGTTACAAAGAGAAGAAGTAAACATTCCATTAAAGATAGCTTAGTTTTTATTTGTGTTTAATATATGTTTTCAGTCATAGGACAATATGAGACGTAAATCTACAACCCAGGAGTTGAGCCCAAATTTCTCACGTACAAGGGAGCTAGCCACAAAGTTGGTGACAAGCAGAATTATACACTAGATTGATTGTAGTAGTTGATTACCATCGCCAAATCAGTGGAAAGTTAATGACTTCTTTATTTTTTCTAAGTTACAAGGTAACTGGAATCCAAACAATATAGTGCTTCTTACATCTCGCAATAAAGTGCAAAAGAATAGATTAATTTGTAACACGTATTTATTTTTTTCTTTTTGCATTGAGATAAAACAAAAATAAATTTTCCATTGCGTGGCTTTTGCCCTAATTATTCTACTCGTGGCTATTCCCCAAAAATCATGAGTCCAAGTCTATACTTGAAAAACTCTTTGACTCTCTCTGAATCGCGAACAAAAACAAGAAAACAAAATAGATATACAAACTCGAAAAAAATATTTAAAATTGCTTTTCCTTCAACTTCAACTGAAACAAAACACCACACCATAATTGAAATAAAAAGTAGTGTATGTATTTTACATAAATAATATTATATTTTAGATCAGAGGAAGACAACAAGTCTTATAGCTGCTGCTGCTTCTATGCAATTTATTTCCTGTTGGTTGGAATGTATGGCGTGCTTACCTGTTTAATAAATTTGTTTGAAAGTTGAATATTTGTCCTCAATAACCTTTAATTTCCAATTTGTTTCCAAATATCTGATATTAAAGGAAACGTTGCTTCTTTAAGTTAAAGGAAATATAATTTGTGTGAAGCATGAACAGATATATCATTTGATTTTTCCTTTTCTGCTACTGTTGTAGTTTTCCCATGCATGTAGAAGTTTGCTCAGTGGTAGAGCGTTCACCTCCGGTGCTTGGGGTCCTTGGTTCGATCCCAGTTCGCGCCGTGTGGACTTTGTGGTGGACAAACATCGTGCTCGTGGGTTTTATCGGGGTTCTCCCGTTTCCTCGCACTTTCTTCATTTCTCTCATCATCACCGTCTCCTTTAGCCTAACCGTCATAACCGTGGGACGTAAAACTTAAAGATTTCATTTCATGTAGAAGTTCTTTTATTGCATATTTTCCTAATCTTGCAGAAAGTTTCATTCCTCTTCCAATACTTTTTGTATTCTTTATGCATGATAAATGCTTCAATTGTTATTAAATATAAATTTTAATTGCTGTGAAATTTGTTAATATTCCGAGCCATATCTGACTCAAATATTTCCTTAAATTGTCCATAACAATGCACAGCTGTAATCAAAATGAGTGATTCTGTGTCAAATTCTGACTCTGATAAGTTGCTCAATGGTTTATTACATAATCTTTAATTACAAGAATCTCAATTTCATATTAGCAAACAGGGAAGAATATTATATTTTGAGTAACTATTGTTAATTAATTACAGGAAAACTGTTAGTAAAATCCATGTTTTAAAAACGTTTCCTTAAAATACCATAGATAGGAAAAAGGAAATGAAATCTTTGAGTTTTACCTCCCACGGTTATGCCGGTTAGGCTAAAGGAGACGGTGACGATGAGTAATGAGTGAAATGGTGGAATGAAGAAAGTCGGAGGAAACGGGAGAACCCCGAGAAAACCTATCACAAAGTTCACTTGGCGGGGGCTGGGATCGAACCCGGGACCCCAAGCACCAGAGGTGAACGCTCTACCACTGAGCCACCGTGTCCCTAGCATAGATAGGATTTGGACCAATCAGAGTTAAGCGTTTGTTTACATTTTTTCCAGTTTTAGCCAATCACAACCAAGCATTTTACATCTTTCAGGTGTGTCCTTTATCATGTGTCTTAATACCTTCCTTTCACTTTTATTTTCTATCTTGATGTTTGCATATCCACTATAGTTACTGTTCCTAAGTGCTATGAGAAAGATGAGTGAAATTATTTTCCCACAACTTTGCTATTTTCAAAGTTCAAGTATGCAGTAAATAGTTTAACTTCAAATCGAAACTCTGGGTCTCTACTAATAGCGCAATAGTCAAATACAGTAAGGACTAACATTTATATTAGAGAGTGTAATTTCTCAGTGTCCTGTGATTAATTTTGCACCCTTGAGCAAGACCAGCTCTTCTGAGGGTAAAAACCCACGACATTCTTCTTTCGGGGAAAAGACACGAATTTCAGGAACAGTCAATGATTACAACGGACAAAAACTCGAGAATCGAGGCGAGACAAGAATTCTACAAAATTTAGGAGATGAGACGAGAAAACCTTGTCTCGTCTCGTTGCGAACACGACTTGACGTGGACAAAATTCGTTTCTATTAACTTTAAAATTTCCACGAAGCGACAGAAACTCTTATCTACATATCTATGTAAAAATATAAGTGACTATGTTTGTGACTTTATAGCTCGTGAACCACGTGACCGAACTTGACCAAATTTTCAACATAGATGAGGTTCGGGCCTGGGATGGTTTTTATCATTTTACTTTGACTGTACAACGTAGGAGAGAGTGAGGGGGAGATATAAAAAAATAATTAAAACTTAATGACCTTCAACTACGAGACAAATATCAATCAAATTTGCCACATAGATGAGGTTCTGGCCTGGAGTAATTTTTATCATTTCACTTTGACGGTACAAGGTAAGAAAGAGGGAAGGGATATATATCACCTCCCCCTTTCCTACCTTTTACCGTAAAACAATAACTCCTGAACCACGGGACCGATAATTTCGACCAAATTTGTCACATAGAAGAAATTCGGGCCTTGGGATGATTTTTATCATTTTATTTCGACGATGCAACTTAGAGCATAGGGAATGGGAGATACTTAAAAATGATCTAAAGTGATCTATATTAGTGTCGAATCCATAGTTTTCGGGGTTGCTGACACTTCTGATGCCCTTCAAATCCAAATTAAGCCCCGCAACTTGGGTTAGGGAAGGGGGAGATATATAAAAATGATCGAAAATGACCGATATTGGTGTCGGAAGGAGGGGGATATATAAAAATGACCGATATTAGTGTCGGAAGGAGGGGGATATATAAAAATGACTAATATTAGTGTCGAATCCATAGTTTTCGGAGTCGCTGAGACGAACAGTGACCCTTTCGATCCCGTTTAAATCCAAATTTACCTCTTTATGTCCAAAATGAAACGTATTCTCCCCGTGCGAAGAACGGATACTCTACTAGTTGAATTATCTACCAATCTATCTATCTACCTATCTATATCTATATATACCTAGGTATCTATGTCAATAAAGTCCTGCTTTTGAAGAAAGTGCTAAGAATGTAAATGTTTGGTATTTAAGCAGTAATATAGACAATATAGAACAAATTAGGCAAAATAAATTCGGCTGAAATTAAATCATAGACCTCCCTCAAACGAACTTCAGCGTGTTCATTTTTATCACATCTCTAATATAAAGGCATTTGGCATTTTGCATAACATTTCGTCTGTAATAATAATACATTGTATTGTCTCTTAAGATAACACGTATTACTAAAGTCAGGTAATCTATCTGATTTATTTCTACGACTGTTAACCAATGTTAAAGGAACACTGAAGGTGCTAGTTTTAATACGTTCAAAACATCGAGGGGCGTGACGACTAAAACAAAGCATATATGAAAACATGTATATATATACTTATGAAGACAACATACTTACTACATACATGTAGTCCAAGACGGGAGTCAGGCATATTGAAACCTGCTTTGGAAAACATTTTTTTTTTATTTTAAGTTAAGAAAAACGGAATAAAAAAAATAGTAGCTGTGTGGTCCTATTTATTTCGTCTCTGGTGCGACTTTTAAACTCTGAATGTTTTTATTCCTATCTGATAAAATGTTTATCAGCGTCACCATCAATTGTTGTTATGTATAGGAGAACGGGTAAACCATTATGAAAGAACTTTCGGAGGTGGAGACGACATCAAAACACAATGGTCAACCCTTCCTGCATATATATATATATATATATATATATATATATATATATATATATATATATATATATATATATATATATATATATATATATATATATATATATATATAATTTGTGTGTGTCTCCTCGGGAATATATGTGGGGACAGCCAAATGTTATTAATTAACCAATCAGGTGGCAGCTACTTGGGAGTGGTTCCCTAAGCTTCAACCAATAAGAAAGGGCACTTCTGAATGGCTTCTCTATTAACTTTTAACAAAAGAAAAACGATCGACATACAAGATAAAGAATGGGTTCTTTCTTTGCTTCTTCTTCTTATTTTTCCTTCCCCCTCCCTCCGAAACTTCTTGTTAAATTCTATGTACTCCCCTGTATCCTCTAGCCTCTTGTTTCTTCTGTTCTATACGTATCACGTCAATTCGAGTCTGCTTGTTCCAGAAATATTGCATCGCTATTATTTTCGTCTTTCTCCTACAGCGCCATTTTTTTTCTTTCTGGAATTATATCTCCATCAGCTTGACGAAGAGCTGGGACACTTTTAAAGATAACGAATCTCCTTTAGGATGGCTTCTTAACACGTCCCCGCATCATAATTTATGCTTTGCCCTCCCAGTGTGATTGTGTTCCATTTATCCATTTATAACAGGCCACAATGATATGCATAAATAGTCAGCTTTCTTTTGTGTGTGCGTGTGTGTATGTGGGTATCTTAAGATGTTTGTTTGAATCAAGTACTAACACTGTCTTATTTAGTCCTAAACTTTGATTTTTTTTTTTAATTATATAGGGAGATTTGTTTCTCTTAATAACTTTTGAAATAAAATGATATTTCACTTTTATGTTCCACGATTATGTTCTGTGGGCTAAAGGAGACAGTGATTATGAGAATACATGAAATGGTGGACGAAACAGGAGAACCCAGAGAAAACTCACTCAAACGGTGTCTGTTCACCACAAAGTCCACTCGGTGCGAGCTGGGATCGGACCAGAAACCAGAAATGGAGTGGGTCCATGGGTCGTAGGTCAACAGGACGTGGCCGACTGCGACCCACGACCCACCGTGGCACTCCTCGGGACCACAGACCCACTCTGCTCAGTGCATTGTAGACAGCCAGTGGGGAATTTGTCTACATTTTTCTTTCAACGCCTCCATATTTCTCCCTTTTTCATTTGTTTCTATTTACTTCCCTGAAATGACTATATCTAAGTGAAAAAAAAAAAAACTTCAGGCATTTTTGGATATTAGTAGCAATAGGACTTATTACTTGGCTTTCGAGACAGCCTGAAGTTTATATCTTTCAACAAGGAAATAATTACAAGGAAATAATTAAATTAAAATTCAAAATGATATGGGCCATAAGAAACACATTACCATTTTATATCGTAAAGATCAGATCTACTGGTATTGTAATAGAGCGGTGCTTGAGTGATTGACAGTAGAAATTCAAACTCCGATTAGTAATAATTTCACAACCTTGTTTTATTACAAGTGTAAATTATTTAGTCAGTACAGAGGAAGGCGTAGATCATGGGTCAGAGTTGATGGGTTTTGGTGGGTGGCAATTCAGAGTGGGTCATTGTGGGTGTGGGTCAGAGTGGGTTATGGTGGGTAACAGGTGATGGTGGATGGTGGGTCATGCTGGGTCACAGAATGTGACTGTGGATGGTGGGACATATTGGGTCATGGGTCATGATGAGTTGATGAGTCATGGGTCAAGTTTTTATTGACTCATGCCGTCTCTGCCAGAAACCTCACGTATCAGAGGTGAACGTTTTACTACTGAGTCACTACGGTCCCTTAATATCTTTTGATATTGTTACTAAAATATCCATTTAGATTACATTAGCTGAAATACACGTTCTTTCCACGAGAAGAATAAGTTTATGGAAGTATTTCAACTGTATATTTGAACCTCTGCCCCTCCTTAAGATATACATTTTAATAAAAACCCAGATCAATCCAGATACTAATTGAAGACCTGAATTGCAGAACATTTCAAGTCCACCGGAGTACTTTTGTAATTTTAGAAGAAAAATAAGAAAATTAAACTTGACATCAGGGGCGTCATTTCAGACTTTGCTTGGGGAGGGCAAGAGCACCACCGACATAAGACTTTCACGTTTTGTACTACTGTATTAGTATACAATCGATTAAAGTATGTATTCCTCAAACTCTTGGGGGATGGGCAATTGTTCCGTCCTGCCCTCCCTAAATGACGCCCCTGCTTGGCATGCTATTCTGTTTTGCAGGGTTTTTTTTGTATTTTTTTAAAAGGTTTTGATTTAGATTTACGTATTACGCAAGTATAGCCCTTAAAACATACATGCTAACATAAAAAAATAAAAAAAACGCAAAATACAAAGAAACAGAGTGGACTTGGGATGTTATGCAATTCAGGTCTTCAATTATGTTCAAAATTTTATTTTAAACGGTTCAATTGTTTCTTCGCTTCAGCCTCACTTCCGTTACAAAGTGGGAAATTAAAATAAAAATTTCCCACTTCCCGGTTTAATAGCAAGATTTTCGAAAACACTGCTACACTTATTTTTAACCTCTTCGGACGTCAAGTGTCGTATACGACACACAAACTTAGCATTATTGGTACTGATAGAGCGATAACATAGCACATACGAGACGCATATTTTGTTTCTGTTTCTTATCGCCAGAGCGGGCGCTGCATTTGATAAAGGCGTGACATTTGAAGAACACTTTCCGTTGGTCCTAGGTAGTGTTTTTGGAGGGAAGAAAATCTCGCAGAAACCGAAAAATGACACAATTACGTTAAGTATTCTACTTATATTTCTTTAACACGTTATTTTTTGTAATGCATGTTGGTTTATCTTGTTAAAGCTTTGGGGTTAAATATCCAGTTGATTATTTTGCTCTTTTATTGTGTGGTTGAAAATAGAGACCTTTTGTTTTATCATGTATCGTATGCGACACTGTGAAACCAACCGTTACAAAATATGATTATCCATAATCTAGATATATCTCATGTTTTCAATCTCTTCACTTGGGTTTTGTGAACATGTGACCGTGTTTTACATATTGGATATTGTTGTTGTCTTTCATAGATGTATTGAGTGTGTAATACACATAGGCGTAAGGAATACGGAGGCAAGGGGGACAGACTATTATTAGCATATCGTTTTTCACTTTCTATTGGTAGAGTTCCAATGTGTCCTATATGACATATATGATTCTCACTACTCTGTACAAATATATATATACTCGTACTTTTTCTCTTACTCTTTGCATGTATGGAACGAAGACATTACGAAAATATAAAATTTACAAGACAAAAGTATATATTTTGTTCTACTAGTGATACTGAAGAGGTTAATCAGGGGTTTGTTTATTCCCTGATTTTCATTTTCTTAACTTAAGGTTGGTGTAAAAGGACAAGTTTTGCCAATAGATGTCACTACAGTCTTCGTATCTCTCTCATGTATTTTTTACCTTTCACGAAAATTGACAATTTCTCTTACAAATTTTAATGTACATACTTCAATTTTTTGGAGAAGGAACTTCATAACCTATCGAAGGCAAGAATCCGTGCCGATTTCTTATTTAGATTTTTCTTCATTGCTGAAACAGTTATATTCTTAAAAGGTTTGGACATCCCTTTCAACAAACACGCCATTTCAACCATTGAAATGTGTATCCCAGAAGGCTGCAATATTTTCCATAAACCTATTGTTTCCGTGCAAAGAAGAGGTGATTTCGAAAAGTTAACTATTCATGTTAAATTTAGACATTCTCTAGTATTTTAAAGAAGTAAATGTTGATATTGGTTTCAAGACAGATAGCTCTTCTTTCGAAATAATTTTAAGAGTTTTTAATTTACTTTAATTTCATACCTTTTAAAAACTTTGTTGTAATATCTTGCGTTGATTAATGCTGTTCATATGAGATTTGGAGAAATTGTTCTTCATAGAGAATTATTGTTTACTTTTAGTAAGATTTGTTATAAGTTTTAAGAAAAGTATGTTTTGAAACAAAAATATAATGTATAATGTAGGAAAGTTCTATAAGAGACATTCACAATTTTAAGAGTTAGACTAAACTTTCGAGATATTCAAGACTAGATAGAAATTTTACAAGCCGTCTGGCCTCGTCTCGAATCCCACAAGGCACACCTCGCCTGGATATCATCTCGTTTCCGAGACGAGACAAAACACATCTCGTTTCGCACGCATCCACGGTATTGCTCTGTAAGGGAAGAGATTCGTTTTTTCTTTCTAAAGATATCCAAATAACAAACTAGTTCTCTTTTGATGTAATGTAACAACGATAGGCTATTTTTCGCCCATGACTTTATGCATGTACCAAAACGAGAATTCACAACATCTGGAGAGAGAACTTATATATATGTACGTAACGTGTAAGAGTCTTAACAATGCCGCCACCTAACGAACCGGCCAAATGGCCAATGGCCGCCTCTCCAACAACTCAATTAGCGAACTATATACTCCGCACAGCCTTTCTCTGTCTGATTCGTATCTTTGGAAGAAAAGGATTGTAAATTCCAAAGTTTACAATGCAAGCTTTTGGATCCAGCAAACCATAATTTCTCGTTCGAGTAGAGAGAAAGGCTTTTATTTTAACTGGCTGCTAGTTGATGGCACTAGGTCACTGCAGAAGGATTTTCAACAAGCAAACAGGCGTTGTCGACTCATTTGTAAGAGTTTTACACCAACAGCCGTATCAGTCAGCCATCGACTAGTTACCTCAAAGTCAAGAAAAGAACAAGTCTTCTGCCTGCTCCCCTCGTCTGCTTTTATTCTCAACTGTGTGTGTGTGTGGAGTTAAGCTCAATCGTTTGGTTCCTTAACGAATGGAGTAATATATTGGTTTCAGCTACAAGAATCAAGAACACAACTGCTTTTTCTTGCTAGTCAATTCCGTATATGTAAAATTGTGACTTAAGAACTGAAGCAGATCATCTGAGAAGGTAATATATTTGTCTAGCATTCCTCAATCGTAACGTAAATAACTTTAAACCAACAAAAAGTCAAATATTGAAAAACTAAGTCAAATTCTACAATATGGTTAACATTTAACGAAGAAAAAAAAGTACCCAAATGCACACAGACACAGTGAATAACAATAGGCAAATAGATCACATTGATTTAGAATTTAGGAATTAGATCACTGGGCTTTCAGTATCTGTTGCCATGTTAGCCCGACACGTGTGAGAGATGAGGTGAAATGAAAATGAAATCTTTGAGTTTTACGTCCCACGGTTATGCCGGTTAGGCTAAAGGAGACGGTGATAATGAGATATGAATGAAATGGTGGAATGAAGGAAGTGGAAGGACCCCGAGAAAACTCACGCACACGCTGTTTGTCCACCATAAAGTTCACTTGGCGGGAGCAGGGTTTGAACCCGGAACCCCAAGCACCAGAGGTGAACGATCTACCACTGAGCCACCGAGAGATGACGTCTCTTGGCGATCACAGTATCCGATGAAAGGGGAGGAAGGAAACGGCCTGGGACCTATATGTTAGATACCATCCCGGCATTTGCTTGGTATAAATGAGGGGAAACCCAGGGAACTTTCCCTCAGGATGGCTGGCCTGGAAAAGCTTGATGTCCCTGCGGGAATCGAACCAGGAACCGTTCGCACCAAAGGTAACAGCGTTAGATTCTATGCTACGCAGGACCACTAGATCATATTCAGCTAAACAAAATGACAGGAGGATGTGTAAATCTTCATGTGTAGTTTTCGAAATGAATTGAAAATTAAATGTTTCAGTTCAACGTCCCACCAGTTATGACTGTTAGGCTAAGGGAGACAATGATTAGAGTCGATGAATAATGATGGAAGAATTAGCGGGTGGAATGAGAACGCGGGGTCATCTGAAGTCTTTTGTCTCGTGTTGTATACCGAAAAACAAACTCAACTAAAGAACTGAAAATGTCTATACAGGAAGAAACATCGAGAGTCCTGACAGAAATGTTACGTCCGGATGTGACAAGTTTTCATGATCATACTCAGGATATCATTTTGAAAAACTGAAATTAATATTATGTTCACCAAATGTAAGTTGTATATTTTCCAACATAAAATAATTATGTCATAACATGTAGTATTTTTACTACCATTTAAAAATCGTACAGTTCACTGCCGGAATCAGTACTAAAACAAATAGGTTTTCATAATGCAAGGAAGACATTTCAAGCAGAAATCGGTAAAATAAAGCCTTTAAAAATCCTTGTTCATTTCACACAAAAGAGAAGAATCCTTCTACATATAATCAATAGGCTAGAAAACAAATATGGCACTGGTAGGCAACATTCTTAATTAGCGTTGAATAACTATTAAGTGATGTACTTCTCAATTGTCAAGTTATTTACAAAACAAGTAGAAAAACTGGGTGAGGCGTAGTAAATATATTGAAACGAAAAAGAACTTGGTTCTTTTATATGATTATTATCAGCAATAATTATAATGATGAGTAATCTCATACAATGAAATTAAACGTTCTAAAAAAAAAAAAAAAAAAAAAAAGGTCCAAAGTTAGATCCTTGGGGGATACCAGAAGAGTTGTTCAAAAATAAAAATGAAATTTCTAGCTCGTAATTCATATAACACAGCCTCACACAAAAAATCAAAGTTCTGGGCATCGGACCCCAGGGTATCGATTCGATGCATTTTGATACATAAAATCTAAAATCCAAAACCCCAAGACGATCAACAGTGTCATTTTTTTATGGGCGAAAAACTTTAGGGAATTTCGGTGCGAATTTCGGTATGTAAGACAGCACACGCGTTTTTCGCCCATAAAACAACATTGACACGCTCAATCATCCTGGCGTTTCGAAATTTGGATTCGACGTAACAAAATACATCGAATCCATACTCTGGGGTCAATCATCCTGGGGGTTCGAAATTTGGATTCGACGTAACAAAATACATCGAATCCATATCCTGGGGTCAATCATCCTGGGGTTTCGAAATTTGGATTCTGTGTAACAAAATAAATCGAATCCATATCCTGGAGTCAATCATCCTGGGGTTTAGAAATTTGGTTTCTGTGTAACAAAATAAATCGAATCCATATCCTGGGGTCAATCATCCTGGGGTTTCGAAATTTGGATTCTGTGTAACAAAATACATCAAATCCATATCCTGGAGTCAATCATCCTGGGGTTTCAAAATTTCGATTCTGTGTAACAAAATACATCGAATCCATATCCTGGGGTCAATCATCCTGGGGTTTCGAAATTTGGATTTTGTGTAATAAAATACATCAAATCCATATCCTGGGGTCAATCATCCTGGGGTTTCGAAATTTGGATTTTATGTAATAAAATACATCAAATCCATATCCTGGGGTACGCTGCACAGAACTTCTATTTTTAATGTGTGTGTGTGTATGTGTGTGTGTGTGTGTGTGTGTGTGTGTGTGTGTGTCGATATATAATTATTATTAGTTATTAACTATACAAATAAAATAACAGTCATAAATTTTATAAAAACTAAATTTAACTAATATATATTTCACAATCTACTTTATCAAAGGCTTCTGCGATGTTCATACAAATTACGTTTAGTTGCTCATTTTCTCAAAATAATCACAAAGTTCTGAATTCAATTGATTTACTATGTGAACATTTTAAAAAAGAAGAGCTACTCCGTGGTAATGTAGTTATTGTAGGCATCTTTATCACAGGAGACCTGGGTTTAATTCCTCTAAAAGCTCATGTGATTCGGATCCCACGTTAAGCTGTAGGTCCATGTCTCATACAACTTCGGTGCTCAAAGGGTCACTCAACTCTAAATAAAAAAAATATACTGTAAAACGGCACTGTTAAGTTTAGGAAAAGCCAAACTCTATTTCTAGCTCAGAATTTTAGGTTAGGTCAAATTAAGGAACGTCGGTATTATCCGAATCCTCTAGAAATAAAACGTACTGCTTCGACAAGAAGCAAGTTTAGATACGATATAACTATTTGCATATCTTCCTGTATAGCCTTGTCTTAGGAGACTTGTCTCAAGTCTGGTATATATCTGCCTTGCAAGCTTGATCAAATATATTTTCGGTCTGCTGTGCTGTTAGGGTTTCGTTCTGTTAGAAGAGCTTTCCTCGCTTCGTATTTCTCATGAAAATACTGTCTCGTATCGTTTCGTGAGCAAACCTTACAGACAAGTCTAGAGAATGGAAACAAGCAAGTTTTACGGTGCAAGTTTCACTCATAAGATAATTTTACAGGTACTTAATTTTTCATTGAAAATGTTACAATTAAATTGGAGACTTGTAAATTTAAGGGGAAGAAAGATGTATTTGAATGAAGTAAGGTAAATTTGTTGGAATAATGTTAAATTTGGAATAATGTTAAAGGTGGAGTAAGAGTAAATTGAAGTTGCGTCCAACCCCTTGTGGGGATGGACACCCCTGACCAGGGGCGGATCCAGGACGGACTTCTGGGGGGCGGTGGATTGTAATACTGCTACTTAGAGCTACTTTTAAGAGCTCCAAACTCTGTTTTATTTATACAGTTGTGCCCACAAGGGGGGCTATGACGCAGTTTGCTATGACGCTATGACGCAAACTGCGTCATTGAAATATTTGGGGGGTTAAAAATCTATATAAATATGTTTGAGGGGGTGTAAAAATTAATCGAAAAGATTTTTTTCATGGAAAAACACCTACGGATAGACAATTGAGCGGGGGTGCGTCATGGACATGAGGGGGGCACCACTGATTTATATATAAAATAAGAAAGTTTCTTCTTCTGGGGGGGGCAATCGCCCCGATCGCCCCTGACTCTGGCAAGAACTTTTTTTTTTTTTTTTGTTATTCTCGCAAAATTGCTAAATAAATTAAATGTTCACTTTAATCCTTTAATACGACAAGAATCTTCATCCCAAACGTGTGATTTTAGCATCGTGATGTCATGTCTGACACATATGACAATGTGAAATCTTAGAACGTTACCAGTTCAGTTAAATGAAAGAAAAAAGAAAGAAAAAAAGAAAGAATGTTGACAGACAAAGCACATTAAATTTATCTTAGAACACTTTGAGGAGAAACGAGCCGAATGACTGATAACAGTTTTTTTTTTTTTAAATACTAAAAGTTTTGTCGTGAGTCATCTCAGAAAGAATTGTAAATTACAAGAAAAACAGTTTGTTATTTTTGCGTCGAATAACAACACTTGCACAAAACAAACAAGAAACAAAAAAGGAAGTAAATTGAGATGCTTTGTTTGTACTGTTGCACGAGTATTATCTCTTCATTTTACAAAAATAGCAATCTCCTCTCGTTCTTTTTAACATCTTTATTCTTCTCGTTTAAAAAAAAAGAGACGAAAAAATCGAGGCGTTTGTAAATTGGGCAATAAACGCAACAGCCTTTCAAAAACTATACTTTTTTCCTTTGTACTTTTTATACGTTAAAGCTGTTGAAGTGATCTTCCTCCACCCCCACCCCCCCAAAAAAACACTAAAACTACACTAGCGCCACTATACTAACAACAACAACAGGTGGAAACGGACCTATCGCCACCTGGGTTTTGTCTCGTTAAGTCGCCCCGAAACAAAAGACGATCTTACGGGCTTTTTTTTTTTTTTTAAGTGAAATAAGCTCTTCTCGTTTTCTGCTCCAACAACTACTCTAAAAATTTCAATTGAAATCGTAGAATGAAGGGGGAAAAAACATAGGAACATAAGATCAACACTTAAGATTATTATGCGTGTTTGTGTACGTCGGAGTAAGATTGAAACGTATTCAGTTTCACTAACGAGACGGAAAGAATACCTTCTTTTCTCATGTAGCTTTGGCTTTATACTCTTATTATACTTTTTTTCTTTTGTTTTTCAGCGTCTTTTCAACGAAGATTACATCGGCAAAGATTAACTAAATAATACAAAAGAAGACATTAAAGAAGATGATATAAAAATTAATACCTGTATTTGTGTGCGAGAGATTTCCATACCTTACTTAACCACAACTTAATGTAATCTGTTGACCTTTCCTCAGCCTCACTAAGGTTCCACATATCACTTCCGATTCCTTGGACCTCGAAATGCGACTTCGCTCTTAACCCTTAACAGTTCACTACCTTTAAAAATTATCAAAAAATTATGATATTTGCAATATGTCGTCTATTTGGTTTGTATATCATTTGAAAGTAGTTTTCTAAATTTTCCAGCCAATAGTTTTCGAGAACTGAGTTGTGTCCAAATGGTTACATTGCACAGTTTTCCGCAAAGTGATTTTTGAGTACTTGTAGCCTTATAGTAATAAAGAAAAGTAGTCTCATAAGAAAGGAGAAATAAATGAAACATGGTAAGAGTTGTTTACTTTATAGGATTTAATATCTAATTCTCGAATATTAATTTATAAGCAAATGTAAGGTACTATCTATGAGTCCACATAGAAAAAAATAATATTTACCTTTCGCTGAAAATACAGATTGAATAAATATAATATTCAAATATATGCGTAGTTTTATAGAATTTTCTTCTTTTTTATATCATTTTTTATATTTTTAAATTTGAATATATCAACGTAGTGTAACAGTGACTTAGGGGTCTAGAAAGGATATAAATTACCAAGTGACAAAAACATTCCTTATCGTGATACATATACTTACAGATGGAACTGCATAAAGGAATTCTTTAGTGAGATTGTTACTCCCGACTTACAAAAACGACATCTTCCCTTAGATGTGTAGGCTGGCCAGTGAGCAACAAAATCTTTCCTTGTATCATCATATGGTCACGTAGCAACAGGTCGACATATTTTCACTTGAGGTTCGCCCAAGCTTTCTAAAGATAGTCTCCCTCGTTTAGGCTTTCTGCATGATACTAGTGCAGATGCAGTATCAGCCTGAAATACTTTAAGATGTCTGAATGATTTCCCAAGTACGTTACACTCTCTTTTGTAAAGTAATCAGCTGTTTACAACAACTAAATCTAGCATGTACCCAAAAATTCTAAACACCATCATTTTGATTTCATTGGTGTACGGCAGAGTTCTATGAACATGTTTGACTTGTCTACACTTCTCATGTGTTTGCCTCAGAAGATAAGAAAAAAAATATTATCTTCTGCCTCCTAAGCGATTTTGTCTCATTGTTGGTAGAGTTGAGATTTTCATTACATCCTTCAAATATTGCATTAATTCACACTTGTAAAAAGTTATCAATGTACACGACTAAAAACTCAGACTCCTCTCTCTTGAATGAGGACAGTGATTTCCCATAATTTTTCAGCAAAACGGAGCTCTAACTCACTATGCCTTATGTTCACGCCAATGGCTCGATAGACCATTTCCGGGACATTGGAATGGGCGACGGAGACGGATAGAGTGGGCCAGCTTTTACGCCACTAGAGCTATTCCTCTGGTATCATCTGAGGAACCTTATTTATCAAGAACCCATCCATGATATTCACCATCTGATGCAGAGAATTTTGCAATGTTGTGAAACCGTTGACATGCTGTTGCGAATCCATGCGGATTGGCAGAGGCGCTTTGCAGCTTGCCTTACTCAAGGATAGCACATAGAGCAAATAATGCTGTAATGCCAAATTTTCACACTTTGTGGCAAAATAACTTTTGAACCAATAACGGTAGGTGAAATAGTCTGTATCACTGTTTCCCTGAAATTGAGGTCGTGTCAAATGATACCCCACATATCCCATTCCATTTAAAAATCCACTACTGTTGGATCCAAGATTACGGCTTCCAAGATGGCCGCCAGGGCAACCATTTCAAAAAATATGGTCCATTACCCACCCAAAAAACATATACCATGAACCAAATGTAAATGCCAAGATGTTCCTGTGCTACAGGAGCCTTAACTGACTGATGCCTCACTCTGCACAATATCTCAGGTATATAATCTGGATCTGAATCACTGAAAGTAAGATCAGGTTCTAACTCCGAGGTTTCGAAATCCGATAGATTAGAAGAGAAAGAGATCACTACTGTTGGCCTTATGCTTAGTTTCCGTCCATAGGATATATCAACGCTGGTATGTTCTTCACCCGTTTTTGACGAAACACAGTCACCTGCAAAAATATAAATAGCCTATCACAATATTTCTCCTTTGCATCTGACATGAGATTTCACAGTAAAACTTATTTATACACACATATACATTTACATACAGTATATATATATATATATATATATATATATATATATATATATATATATATATATATATATATATATATATATATATATATCCCATAATGAGCCTCTGTATGAAATTTAAAATTTGACTAATAAACAGAGTACTATGTTTATTTTTCACGTTAGATTTTCTATAAAAATATCAAAAGATACATCAATATAAGCTAGTCCAATATTTTGTATTTTTTCCTGTACAAAGTATCCGTTTGATCCGTTACTGAACAATGTAACCGAATGGTTACGTAGTATATTTTTATCGTAAATAGTAATCAATTTTTGACATTATTCCGTTTTCATACCTGCACATTGTTGGGCAATGACTTACAAACAAGAACATATCGAGAAAAATAAAAACATAAACTGCTTACCTTCAGTATTTAATATTTTCTGTCTGGTTCCATCACTGCTTGCAAAACAACAACATATCCACACACTACTTCCCGCATAAAATTCACCAGAGTTGTCACAAGGGGGCAATAGCTGCTCTTCCATCGCAGAAAGTATGTACACAAATAACTACAACGAACAATACCGAAATATAACACTCTTCAACCCAATAGGCAAAATCAAAAAATGTGTAACCAAATGGTTACGAAAACTCGTTAAGGGTTAAACAATATCAGCGAGTGCTCACTGAATTGTGACCACCTTCCTAATATATTGTTCGTTCACCTTTGCTCAGAGGACAGCCTAGACCCTGCATGGCATGTATTCTGGTAGTTGCTATGTTTCTACGGGAATCTGACACATATATTTGTGATGACATCCCACAATGAGAACACTTTTGTTGGTGCAGGAGTAGTGGTGAGAAGAACCCGTTCCGCAACATCTCATAAATGTTCTATTGGATTAGGATCTGTTGACTTATGGGGCCAAGTCATACGTTGCAGCCCTGTGGAATGTTCCTCAAGCAAAACAAGTGGAGTCCTTGCTTGGTGGCACCGTGCGATTGTCGTGCTGGAAAATACAATCTTCATGTGGATAGAAGTGTTGTATTGTAGGGTGTACGTGATTCTCTAACACCTGCGGGTAAACAACGGATGTCTCACTGTGGTCCAAACACACGAACGGTCCCAGTCCATGCCAACAGAAGCATTCCCAAACCATACAGCAGCCATTACCTACCTGTACAGCACGCACGAGGCACAAGAGATCCATAGTTTCTTGCTGTTGGTGCCATACATGCACACGCAAGTCCAAGAGGAGTAACACAAACCGTGATTTATCGGACCAAAGCAACATTTTCCGATCATTTATGGTAAAATTAGCGTGTTTCTGTGCCCGAGCGCGACCAAGTCGGCGGTGACGAGTCATAAAAAATCGGTGACGAGGGTATCTACCTGCTGTGGAACTGCATGCGTACCAGTATACGCCGATAGTTCCGTGGGATATGGATGTTGTACATCCATCATTGTATTGGTCGCATGATTACCGGACACTAATGGTCCGTTTGGCGGTCACGAGCTGTTTGACTCGACGCTCATCTCACGTTTTGAACTTCCTCACGCCCCTGCAGTTCCGTCTCTTGGAGACCGTTATCCCATTTTCTTCCCATTCCTTGTACACTTTTACTACACAGAAAGGGCGCATCCGACAAGTGTTGCTGTTTGGATTATTGATGCACATATTGCTCGGGTATTGGAATGGAGATAAGTCCTCTGCCCATCTCCCATTATAACAGTGTGCTGTCTGCCAACATGTGGCCTCAAGTGTGTTCTTTCTCTGCAATACTAGCAACCAGTCGGGGTGGTTATGTAATCAGCTCAGCTGCTGGCCACACTTTCTTGTGTTGAGGGATGGTCGCAATTCAGTGAGCACGCAGTGTAGATACGCTTGTAATTCTCCTTGTTTCATAAGCCTATCTTAGTAGCTAGTAACTCATTTTTCGCAAGTTAAAGCTTGTTGTATAATAACGCATGTATATTCGACGGGATGGTTTAAACTAGGGATGGCCAGAACCGGTTCCTGGTGGAACCGGTTTTCGGGTCTGAACGGATCCGGATCCGGTTTTTCGGATCCAGATCTGAAACCGGTTCTTCGTATCCAGGTTTGGAACCGCTTCCCAAGATCCAGTTCTGGAACCGGGTTTTCGGATCCAGGTCTGGAACCGGTTCTGAAAACCGGCTGGAACCGGAACTTTATGGCCATCCCTACGCTAAACCCGAGCTGCTGGCAGGCTGTGAACAGTGTGCTAGATGAAATAGTGGAAGCGACAGGCAGGTGTCCAGCCGGCGGACGCTTGTCTCATTTGGCTAAACAAACTGGGTAACTGGCAAACTCATTGGCTAAACAGGCAAACTCATTTGGCTAAACACCCACTGGTGGACCAAAAATTTTTTCTGGGGGAAGAAGCGGGTCTGGGCAGGAAGAGCACAAGCGCATGGTCCTCTTTGCAGTGTTTTGAATGTGAACTTTGTGCCTCCTTTACAGGTTTGTTCCTAAGATCTGGTTCTGGAACGGTGTTTTCGGATCCAGGTCTACAACCGGTTCCGGAACAGGTTCTGGAAACCAGATCTCCGAGAACTGGTTCCGTCGGAACCGGAACCGGAACTTTATGGCCATCCCTAGTTTAAACATGAATTGATTTCGATTTCTAGGTTACTCAACTATGATCACAGTAATCGCGAGGACTCGTTAAGCTTAACCTAGATTTACCAATTTCACCAGCCAATAGAACGCGAGTGTGTCCCGATCGTCAATTCCCCACCCATGAAATTTTGCCAGTGTCGTCTCTCGCACTATACGGAGAACATCTTCTGAAAATACCGTGTTGTCGGATTGACCCTAAGTTTCGTTTTGTTGTTATTGTTCTGACCGTTATTTTATATTTTTGCTGTTATTATTATCGTTATCATTTAATTCTCATAATGGTTAGTGTTCGTGCTAAAATTCTGTAAGTGCTGTTTTATGCCGCTTCTTTGGCATGCCTTCTAAGTTTGGCAACATTGTTGGTGCACTTTTGCAGTTTCACTTTTTCTCAAGTGTGCGTTCGGAAGGTAACACCACGAATTCTTCCGATGCATCACACGTGAGAGAAAGCAGTTCTATGAATCGTGTAGAGCCTAGGCTTCACGAGTCCTCGCGGTTACTATAGGCAAAGGAGGAACCATCGCATTTGAGGGCGATACTTAAAAGTGGTTTGAGCGTTGTTATTAACAGGAAGACAGGAAAGTTCACAGTTTTAAATAATAATAATAATAATAATAATAATAATAATAATAATAATAATAATAATAATAATAATAATAATAAGTGAAGTTAAGACATCTACAATGCAATTGATACTACTTGTCCCTTGTGACAGCTCGCTGGTGCACGTGGTGCTCAATGCTGTGTTGCCAGCTTTTGCGCGGGGTATTGAAACTACACGAGTACAACAAGTGAATTGTTTCTTGTTCCATATTAACATTTACTAAATGTAGAATGACACAGAAACGAACTAAAACGAATTCTTTCAATAGCCAGCAAGTCCACTACTCAAGTTTACATTCGACTAAAACAATGTACATTTGTTTATATTCAAACTGGCAACGTGCGGAAAGGGTGGAATGTTTACCTCTGCAGAGCGAGAGAAATAAGACACTATAATTGGCTGAACGTGCTGTTGCCATAGAAACCGTCCTTCTGGGCTGATTGTTATGACCACGTGCAGGAGAGAAAAAACAGAGGAAAGCAATTGTTACAAGGGATAACTCATATAAGCTGGAGTGGCTGGAGTGGCTAGCGCAGGCGCATTTGAATATGCTGGAGTGGCTAGCGCAGGCGCATTTGAAACACGATATCCCGTGGGAATTATAAGCTGGGAATTATAAGCTGGAGTGGGAATTATAAGCTGGAGTGGCTAGCGCAGGCGCATTTGAAACACGATATCCCGTGGGAATTATAAGCTGGGAATTATAAGCTGGAGTGGGAATTATAAGCTGGAGTGGCTAGCGCAGGCGCATTTGAAACACGATATCCCGTGGGAATTATAAGCTGGAGTGGGAATTATAAGCTGGAGTGGCTAGCGCAGGCGCATTTGAAACACGATATCCCGTGGGAATTATAAGCTGGGAATTATAAGCTGGAGTGGGAATTATAAGCTGGAGTGGCTAGCGCAGGCGCATTTGAAACACGATATCCTGTGGGAATTATAAGCTGGGAATTATAAGCTGGAGTGGGAATTATAAGCTGGAGTGGCTAGCGCAGGCGCATTTGAAACACGAGATCCCATGTTTAATTCCCACTAGAATAAATCTAAAATTTCAACACATCACAATGTTCCGATTGCACCTTTAGTTCTAGGTCCATATCCCATATTGCCTTTGTCTACAAAAAAATTATAAACACCGAGTGGTCACAAGAGTAGAAAGGTCATTATTTCAAACTACTCCTTGAAAAAAAAATAAGTGAACTGTTAAGCCTAGCTTCATTAATGAAAGGCATTATGTTTGAATCTGATTTCTGGTTTGTTTTTTGTTTAGATTCTTCCTCAGTTTAACAAGAAGAAAATTCATGAGGCGATGTCACATTCTTAAAGTGTTTTTTTTTTAATGTTTTACTTTTAAAAAATAGTCCTACCAATTACATCCCGTACTACTTTCTGTTAGCCTCGAATTAACTACGATTTGGAACACTCGTTGAAGCATTCCGCACTGTTTCAACTACTCCACATTGTTACACAAGTATCGAATTGACAAGAGTGAAGTTAGAATATTTTCCTCCTCTCAAATAGCGCTGATAGATTGCCTGAGCAAATGGGCTCGAAAAGAGAAGCTCAAAACGAACAGAATTCAGGTGATGTATGAGGTAAACCAACTACGGCTCAAGATTTGATTTATTAATTTGATTATTTGTATTTACCTCTTTTTTCGGCACCAAGACTATATAAGACAATGAATTACCTATAATTTAAAATGTAATTTGGATCTCTGTTCTCCATGTTCTCCCACTAAATCGAACCTGGGATCTCATGCACCCAGGTACAAGTAACCTCTAGACTAGCGAAGAGGGCTCTAAATCTGTAGCATCATAGGTAATCTGGTAGAAGTATCAGACATAGCGACCAATCAGATCGCCTGTGCGTTGCTCCCTAGAGAAAATCCTATCCCTGACATGCGTAGTTTGAAGTTAAGGAATGCATAAGCCATGTGTTCAGCGAACATGTAGACGATCATGAGAATGTGTTCAGAGAACAGGTAGGCGATCATGAGCCATGTGTCCAGAGAACAGATAGACGATCATGAGCCAAGTGTCAAGGGAACAAGTAGGTGATCATGTCCAGGGAACAGGTAAGCGATCATGAGGCAAGTGTCAAGGAAACAAGTCGGCTATCATGAGCCATGTGTCCAGGGAACAGGTAGGCGATCATGAGCCAAGTATCAAGGAAATTGGTAGACGATTATGAGCCATGTGTTCAGGGAGTAGGTAGGCAATCATGAACCAAGTGTCGAGGGAGCAGGTAAGTGACCATTCATTGAGAGTGCCCATGAATGCTGCGCAGGAGAAATGTCTTTCTTTAATCCAAGTACGCTGTGCGTTTCTTCAGTGAGTCTACTCGATAAGATGTTAGCTATTTCAATCGAAATCGGACTACGGTTATGCTTAAAAGGGACGGACAATATAAATATTGACTGAGCCCTACTTCCTTCTATTTCTTTTCTGTCTTTCACTATTAAAAGTTTATAAAATAGGTTCTATCAGGCTTGAAAATGCTAATCGAGAACTTATCTTAATATTTTAAGATAAATTTATGTTGAATCAACGCTTAGCTCCTCTTCCACTTTGAGGAGTAGGGAGGATTAAAAGAAACAATAAAAATTAGTTTAAGAAAAACAAAAAGAATTAAATAAAAGGATGCTAAATCCTTTCTCTGTGTATTCGAGAAAAGTGACAACCAAGTTATTTACAAGGTCTTTAATTACACGCCTGCCTTTAGATCTGTCTGGTCTGAGTAACAAGCCGCGAACGCTTAAAGGTGTGTGTGTGTGTGGAGGAGGGGAGGGAAAGGTAGTGATATCTACTGGAGAAGCTTTGCGGAGACTCTTCCAGAGACCTTCGGCGATGGAGAGTGGTTGCATGAAAATGGGAGAAAGGGCCTGAAGGTGGGTGCATATGCAACACAGGAATGTTTCTTGTCCCTCTTTTTTTTATTTTATGAAGAAGATTTATAAAAAAAAGGCGAAACGAAATATCTTAAATCATCCCAGTGTCTTCTTTCGAAGAGGTGGAACTAAAAGGTGTGAAATATGGGCAACGGGTTGAAGTGTTTTTTTTTTTTTTTGGTCTTATGTATGTGTGTGTGTGTTCTTGTGTGAAGAGATATGGACGTAGGGTCGTAGATGGTTATTTTATTAAAAGGGGGACGTAGTGATCGTCGTTTCGTTAGTAGTAGTAGTAGTAGTAGTAGTAGTAGTACTACTACTACTACTACTACTACTACTACTACTACTAATAATAATAATAATAATAATAATAATAATAATAATAATTTTACACCATTCCTCGTGCAGGGCATCGGCCAGTTCTGTGAGAGAGGATGGAGGTGGAAATCGTCGCCGGAGTCGTGTTTCCAAGACGGACCACAGATGTTCAATTATGTTGAGATCTGGGGATTGGGCGGGCCAGGGGAGGTGTTGAACTTCATCCCGATGTTCCTCAAACCACGCTACAACAACGCCAGCTGTGTGAATGGGTGCCTAATCATCCTGGAAGATGGCGTCATTGTCCGGGAACAACATCCGGACCATAGGATGCGAGTGGTCTCCTAAAATTGCGACATAATCGTTGGCAAGTCCGCTAAGTGTGACCACAGGACCCAATGAAAACCATGATATGGCGGCCCACAGCATCACCGAGCCGCCGCCATGTTTCACAGTTGGGCGGAGACACTGCAGATCATAAGCTTCTTTGGGCGTTCTCCACACATAAACACGGCCCGTGGTTGGGAATATGACTCATCCGACCATATCAAACGTTTTAAGTCCTCAACGGTCCAAGTTGCATGGTCACGGCACCATTAGCGGCGTGCGAAAGCGTTATGGTCCCTGATGAGCGGTTTGGCCCGTGCAACACGACCCCGTAAGTTCATGTCATGTAATTCGCGGCGGACTGTGATGGTGGGGGAGGTGCTGATTGAGTTCCTCCGTCACTTGCTCCGCAGTGGCACGACGGTTCTGCGTGATAATGCGCTTTAATAACCGGCGTGACCTGTCACTCGTGATTTTCTTCCGCCCACTGTTCCGCTTCCCCGATGTGGTTTTCCCGTGTGTTATGTAGGCCGTCATCACCTTCGACACTGTCCCACGCGACACACCTAACATAGTAGCCACTGCCGTCACACTCACTTCACATAACCGCTCACCAACTGAAAATCTGAGAGGTCTCCCATTTTACACTACCTCCGTCTGCTGTAGCCACTGGACACTGCTGTTCCACTGCGCCTGACGTAGTATGAAGACCGACTTAACACACCACCACCAGCGGTCCGGAACTGCGGGCGCCACGACACCACTGCTAACCCATACATCTGACGTGTTGCCAACTACAGGTGTTTCCATTTTTCTGATCACCATTTGTTTCACTTTGACGATGCAACTTAGGGGAGGGGAACGGGGAAAGATATATAAAAATGATCGTAAATGACCGAAATTAGTATCGAATCCGTAGTTTTCGGACTCGCTCAGATGAATGGACTTTTTTTTTTTTTTGTTTTGTTTTGTTTTGTCAAAGCCGTATGATACCAGCCTCCATGAAACTGCAAACAATGAATAATATTGTAGCTTCGGAAATTAACTCTCTGTTCTCGTTTTCTCACGTACAGTTTGCACATGTATTAAAAGCGATCCAAAGAATTAAATCTCAAGCCACTGGTACAGATGATATTTCAATAACCATGATCAGGAAAATCCTACCGCATGTACTTAATCCTATCACTGACATTTTTAATTACTCTCTTTCCACAGGTACTTTTCCCACAGTATGGAAACTCGCTAAGGTCCGCCCACTTCCAAAAAAGAACAACGTTGACAATATCGCAGACTATCGTCCTATCAGTGTCCTTCCCGTGCTTTCAAAAGTTTTTGAATATATTGTGAATGATCAAATTCGGGAATACTTAACAACAAATAATTTATTGGATACATTTCAATCTGGTTTTGGAAGTAATCATAGCACATGCACTGCACTAGTAAACGTAACGGAGGATATAAGATGGACTATTGATAACAGAAAACTGACGCTCCTGACTCTACTTGACTATAGTAAGGCATTTCAAACGATTGATTTTGACATATTACTTCAGAAATTATCATTATTGTTTAATTTTTCTGAATCAGTGGTTAAATGGTTTCATTCTTACCTTCACGAACGTAAACAAAGAGTAGTGATCAATCAGGATTATATATCGACATGGCATTGTATTAACAGTGGAGTGCCGCAGAGTAGCGTATTAGGTCCCCTTCTCTTTGCCCTTTACATTAATGATCTCCCTAAAATTCTCACCTATTGTAAATACCATATTTACGCTGATGATTTTCAGTTATATGCTTCCTTTCCCCAACAAGATATTAATAATGCGATTGAGAAAATAAATATCGAGTTAAACAAAATCAGCGACTGGTCTATGGCTCATGGGTTAAAATTAAATGCAACAAAATCGCAGTGCATCTTAATTTGCTCCTCAAGAATTCTCTCTTCTATTAATAGGTATCAGCTCCCAAACATAAAATTGTCCAATACTGTTATTCCATTCTCCACAACGGTCAAAAATTTGGGAGTCATACTAAATCAAAATCTCTCCTGGTCAGATCAAATAAATAGAGTTTGTAAGAGAGCATTTGGTGCCCTGCATACGTTAAATCGACTAAGAAATTTCTTGCCAATATCTCTGAAGATCAAACTTGTCAAGGTACTGGTGTTCCCACATCTTGACTATTGCGACTCAGTATTTTCTGATCTAACAGAAAATCAATCAAAACGCTTGCAAAGAGTCCAAAATGCCTGCATTAGATTTATTTTCAATATAACTTACAGGGAACATCTCACATCTTTTTATATATATATATAAAAAAAACTGTCATGGCTGACGTTAGTTGGAAGAAGAAATTTACATAATCTTACCCTATTGTACAAAATACTTACTACGTCAGAACCAACGTATCTAGCCCGTAGATTTTTATATTTATCAGACTTTCATACTAGAAGCACAAGATCACAAGATAATTTCTTGCTCTCCATACCCAGTCACAATTCTGATTCATGCTCAAAATCCTTCACAGTAAGTACTACACGCCTCTGGAACAGTTTACCTCAATTAATACACAACATTTCCACAGTTGCCAAATATAAAAATCTGTAAATTCCCTTCTCTTAAGTAAAGATAAGGATACTGGTAGCACATGAGACATCTTCGTTTTACCAGATTATTAATAACCCACATATGAACATACAACCAATAGGTAACCTATGTTAATTTGTACAGCTTATATATTCATACTTCTAGTACCGCTATATGCAATATGCAATTTACGTTTCTCCATGTTATTTTGTTTCCTCTATTGTATATTATTTTCATTTTTTTTGTTTTTGAAGTGTTTAACAATTTTTTTTTTTACTTAAGTAGTATATTCTTTTTTTTATGTGATTCAATACTTTTCTTTTGTAATTGTTAATATTTTCTATATATTGGTGCTCTTTTTTTTTTTTTTTTTAATGTATGCACGTGGTTAAGTGCTCGGAGAAGGCTGCAGAGCCTTAACTTCGCCACGTAAAAGAAGTCATAAATAAATAAGTGAATGAATAAACAGTGACACTTCCGATGGTGTTTAAATCCAACTTCAGCCCTGCAACTTGGAGGCGTAGATATATATATATAAAATGATCGAAAATGAGCGATATTAGTGTCGAATTCATAACTTTCGGGGTCGCTGAGATGAATAGTGACACTTCCGATGCCATATAAATCAAAAGTCACCCGTTCATGTCCAAAATCAAAGTATTCTCCCCATTCAAAGAACGAGCATTCTAATAATAATAATAATAATAATAATAATAATAATAATAATAATAATAATAATAATAATAATAATAATAATAATAATTTTATAATATAATTAATTTAACCCTTTTAATCCCACTGTTCCCAAATAAGAACAATTTATTTTTATCAATTTTTGTCTGTGGATTATCTGTTGTGGATTTATTTCGTTTTTTACAATAAGGACCTGCTACCAGTCCATATGCTACTACTAAAATCCTCTTGAGCTCCTTTGTGTCTAAACTGTTAGCGTACGGGCCTTTGGCGTGGGAGACCCGCGTTCCAATCCTGGCGCAAGCTCATGTGGTTCGGATTCCACATTAATCGGTAGGACCACGTCTCATTAAGCCTCGCTGCTGAAAGGGACAATAAACTAAAATCAACAATACTAAAATCCTCAAAATATATTAAATGAGGTCAGAATCAATAAGTTTAGAAGGAATTAAGAACTTCTGAAACAAAAATAATTTGGGATTAAATGTGTTAACAAAAATGTCAAAAAAATGAGACAGATATCAGTTGATAGATCTTGTTGAACTGAACAAAATGATATGGGTGCATGTTAAACCTCATGCGTAGTTTTTGAGAAAATCGATAAACACGAAATTTTTTTGGAACATCTAAAAAAATTGATGTTATACGATCACCGCGCCACCTATTAAGTAGGAATTGAAACTGAGGTAAAGATTCAACAAGTTTTTTTATTATGAAACTAGCAAGATGACATTTGATTAATGAGGCATTAACTTTCAGTCTATCATTATCCTTTACATTCTAATTTTTGTTTACCTACAATATATTTTAGTCTAAAGGTAACACTTATAAATCATTAGATTACATCGAACTGGACAAAATGAATACTTGAGGGCAGGGGTAAAAGTGGATCTGAAAAAGTAGGGGGATGGTAGGTAGCGACATGACGTCCCGACGTCCTCCTGCCTATCTTTGGCCAATGTATTTTTTTTAGGAATTGGAGGAACGCCGTAAATATTTTTTGGAGGTAGGGGGTTGGCGTTACCCCTCACTTTTATCCGTGCTTCAAAGTAAATTCTCATACGCAGTTCTTGAGAAAATAAAAAAGAATTAACTTAAAGAAGACTAGGTCGTTGTTTACCAGTCTGATGTAGTTGATAGTTCTTATGCTGCTGTCACATATTATTTATTGATTTATGCAATGTATACAAATATATGCACTGTTAATGTTGGGATGTTGGAAATAGTTTTAGAATAGTTAACATATATCCGATTGTTACTCAGAATTATAGTGACTCGACAACTCGAAAAGTCTGGGCTCTACACCAATCATAGAACTGCTTTGCCTCACGTGTGATACATCGGAAGAATTCGGGAAGATTCGTTGAGTTGCGAACGCACACTTGAGAAAACGTAAACTTGAGAAGTGCGCCAACAAGGTTACCTAATTTAGAAGACATGGCGAACGAGTAACAAGTAAACAACACTTAAAAAGGTACAACATAAACATCAACAATTACTCAAATTACACGGTAACAATAATAATAGCAAAATATAAAACAACAACAACAACAATAACAACAAAACGAAACTTAGCAACAATTCAACAACACTGTTCCCTCAGAAGATATTATTCAAATAGCACAAGAGACAGTACCAGCAAAATTTATCGATGGGACTTGATGACCGAGCAGACGCTCGCGTTCTACTAGACTAGAATTACCAGATCTAGGTCAAGCTTCACGATTCGTTGCAATCACTATAGCCTGTGATGAATTTACTTGTACTGTTACGAAACCTATTAAGGATTTGGGCTATGTATTGATATTTTGTGAAATGTTTAATTTTTTGTGATTCTTAGATAGAATCTTAATTGAAATAAGATGTGTGGAAAGTATTAGTACAATTTTGAACATCAACATACACCAACTTAAGCAAACAGCTGTTTTAGTAACATTCCGTTGGTTCATATATTGTCGGTGATTTATGATGTGACTCGCCAAACCACCATAAGATGTTACGGTGCAGATTAAGTTTATGAGTGCCACCTGCATACAATAGATAAAAAGTTAACAGTTAAGTAGCAGATTCTGTCCATTTTTCTGTGATTTATCGGAAGAATGACGCACATACTACTCGTAAACCCAGCCCTCATTCCTGGTCTAGCATGTCTTTCGTATACGAGTTCCCTGGTTCGATTCCCAGTCGGAAAGCATTAAAGGCACTACAGTGATTCAGATCCCACTTCAAATTGTAGCCTAGCTGTCGACAACGGGCGCAAATATAAATCAATTAATCAATTCTTCCATTACAATTGGATTGGTGCAAATGAAATATTAAATTTCACGTCTGGTGGGAAACATTCTCTGCAACACTACATATCCAAATCCACGTTGGTGTGTTTCCAACATTTGGTGCTTCCTTTAAATTGATAAGGAGCTGTAGTATTCTGGTTTTTTTTTTTTTTTGTTTTTTGTTTTTTGTTTTTTTTTCTAATGCTCGTAATAGTCTAGGAAACAGGCTATGGGCTCACATTTGACTGAATTGTATTCAGCCAGTACATCGGTTTCCAACACAATCATGGTTTTCTAGACCAGAGATCGCTGTCTCTTAATTGAAGTAACTTCCTTTGTGATAATGGTTGAACACCAAAAATACTGTCTGGGCAGGGAATTGAACTCAGGTCCCTCTGGCTTAACTCACTGATACTGCTTAGAGTGATGATATTGTGGTTCCTGGCATAGCATCCAACTTTTTGAACTGAGGAAGAATTGTCCCAAACTAATACTCGTGAGTTCGTAGTGGATAATTTTGTCAGTGGATTTTCTCAAGGTTCATTAATTCATTTGGGGAACACTGTAATTCACTGGTTAGAGCGTGCTCCCTGGTTCAATTCCCGGCCGGTGCTTTTCCGATTTTTGGCGTCCACCCAACGTCGTGAGGCAAACTGGGGAGTCGCATGAATAAAAGACGTAACGCAGAGCCTTGACCACGTGTTCACTGCAGGCTAGACGTAGTCCAGCGGCCGCTAGCGGATGGTGCTGGAGCAGGCCTAGGCTCGCAAATTGGCCATTATTCCAAATGGTTTGTCGTTTTATTTCATTATTTATATTCTCGTTCCCGAAATTCTTCCTCCATAATTATTCATATGAGTTTAACATCCATTTCTTTTAGCCTGGATGTAATAATTGGCTGTCCACGAGACTAGCAATAAGGCTCGTCTCGTATCATCTCAAAAATTTACTCGTCTCGTTTTACAAGTTTATGTAAAAGAATTTATGCCCTGATTCCATCTAGATAATTACTCTTCATTATGTTTGTTCAATCACTTTATCAATTTATAGTTTTTATATTATGAATTAATGTAACACTAAAACAGTGTTTGAGTGAATGAATGTTACCCACGACACTAACGAATATTCTTCTTCTATGAATAGAGCGGGATTTCCACAAAAGTTACCTCGTTGTAATTTGTGTTCCATAAGCTTTCCAACGATGTATCAATCATGACTGTAATAATTACGGGGATCAGCAGGGTCCCAATGTGAGAGTATACAATTTTGTTCAAATCCCTGGAGAGTGCAGAAAGGCTAATCTAGGGGCGGTTCCTGTGGAGATTAGGGGGATCGCCCCCTCCCAGAAGAGGAAACTTTCTTATTTTATATATAAATAAAACCTATCCCAGAGTTTGGAGTTCTTAAAAGTAACGCTAAGTAGCAGTATTACATAACCCACCGCTCCTCCCAGAAGTCCGTTCTAGATCCGCCCCTGGGCTAATCCGACTATAAGCTAAACTCCCCTATCACCTCACAATTCTGGGTTAATGCCAAAAGAGTGTATCCACCAAGAATTGAACCGAGGACAATGCCAAAAAGTAGTCATGAGCGCAAGAGTCTTGGTCTTGCAGTTTTTGCAAGAGCCTTGCATGCAAGAGCAAGACCAAGACCAAGACTGGATGTGCAAGAGCAAGACCAAGACCAAGACTGGATGTGCAAGAGCAAGACCAAGACCAAGACCAAGACCACCCGGATCTTGGTCTTGGTCTTGCATTTTGTTGCGGTATCTAAGTAAATTAATACTAAACCGCTCGGATAGAACGTTTTATGGTGTTTTCTCAGGTTAAATATAGAATTAAAGATTTGGATTTCAACTAAACCAATATAACAAATTTTATTAATAAGCCAAAATTTGAAACGAATGTAAAAATAACTTCTCAAAAAAGTAGTATTTAATTCAAATGAATGTAAACGAAATGTCAAGTAATATCGACTATCCGCGAACTGCACAAAATAGCAATTTAAGAAAAAGTTTACTAGATAGCATGTTATCTGAATGTACAAATTAAGTTTCAAATCAATGTTCCTTTCCAGTCGGCATGCCAAATATAGAAAAAGACATACATACCAAAAGTCTTCTTGTATTAACATCTAATAGTCCAATTCAAAGTAACTTTTCTTATGTCAAACTGATACGAAATACACTTTCCTTTTATATATTCACTTTTCACACAACTAAACATTGAAGCAATTTACACATAACAAATAGAAATTTCTTTTCACTTTTAGAGATTCACTGTATGCCAAAAATAAGCCTAAATTAACAAATAACATGCTTCCATTCGATAAATTATGCCTACAAAAGAAAAGTAGGTGTATCGATACGTACCCTGTCTTCATAAGTGAAGAGGGGAGGTTAGATGCACAACCACGAAAACTCGTAGAGGGCACCACCCTCCACAAAACAGTCATGAGACAGGATAGCCAACTCGTAAGCTTCTGGGATAGTTACCTATCTCAGAGGCTTACTTCTGTTGGAACTTCTTTACTTTTTTTTTTTTTTTTTTCCTGAACAAATAAATTTAGTCACACAACAAAATATCTCGGGGGGCGCACAAACTAATCCTGATCACTTCACTGAAAAATTTATTTGTTCACCAAACACTTCCACTAGGTCTTCTTCGTCACCACTAAGTTCAGATTCTTGGACAGTTCCAATCCGTATTCCATGTGTATTCCAAGGGCCCTTTTCACGTAGAAATACTAAGCTGTTCGTTTGTAGAAAGTTCTCCATCCAAAAAAAATCTAGATGACACATTTAGAAGGTGGTACCACTTCCTCCTAAATCTGGATCGAAAGTCTCTCATTTTTGTTTGGCGACACCCCAGGTTACAAAAGCTGTGAAATAATAAACACAAAACAGTATCTTTCTTATACAAACATTTCCTTAAAGCTATGATGATGTATATCTGATAATGTTACCTCGAAATATTTCTATTTATGACATGCCTTTTTTTTTCTACAATATTTACAATATGTACAAAAATTCTAAAATAAACTAAAGAAATGATAACATTTTTAACTGCTATTACTATTGGATGTTACTGCTGCTGCATTGGCATTTACAGAGTTTCTTCTTTCATAATATTTCTTAAGGAAGTTTACATGTCTTTTAACCTTGATATCGGGATTTTCTATTAATCTAGCCCAGACTGTGTTCTTTGTCGGTAAATCCAGAATTTCATATGGGCCTTTATAGATTTTATCTAGCTTAGGATTGTATTTCTTAAGCAACGATGCTTTAGTTATATTCTTAATAAGCACTTTTTGTCCTACAGCAAACTCGGAAGGGATTCTTTTTCTTTTATAGTTTTGTTCTTTTCTTCTCCATGACTTACTGATGTTATCTGATATTATTTCTAACATTTGCTCTTTGTTATTACCATTTTCAAAAAGATTTACATTTAAAGACCATTTACAGTCTAAAGGACTAAAAAGTTTTCTCCCAAAATAAACTTCTGCTGGAGAAACACCAAGTTCGCTTATAATGCTAGAATTTAAAGTGAATTGAATTTTGTCGAGAAGTTTTGACCAGCTACTCTGATTATTATTGACATAACAACGTAAAATTTGTTTAACTATAGCATTCACTTTTTCCACTAAATTAGGTGAAGGATTATAAGGACTAGTAGTAATATGTTTTATTCCTTGGCTAAATAAGTATGTTTCAAAGGCATCGCTTACGAAATAAGACGCTCGATCCGATACTAAGTTATTTATCCACCCATAATGACACAAGATTTTCTCTAATTTACTTATTATTACTCTGGAATTTAACTGACGTAAAGGTTCTAAAAATGAATATCTACTTGCACTATCTGTAAGTATTAGAATATACTTAAAACCAGAACTACTAGGAAGGGGACCTTGAACGTCAATATAAAAAGTATGATTAGGCATAGTAACAGTTTTAGAATAGTAAGTTCCTACCATTTTCGTATTTTTCGGTTTATTTTCTTGACAAATTTTACAACTCTGTACGTAATCTCTGATATCTTTAAACATTCCTGACCATGTAAATTTTCCTGCTATACGCCCTATAGTTCTTTTAATCCCTTGATGAGATCCTGATCCTAGAAAATCATGATGATACTGCAAAATAGTATTAATCATATTTTTCGGAACAACTGCTCTATAACCTTTGTTTATTTTACCCTTCGTTTCTTTTAATAATACACTATTTTTTATTAAATAATTCGGTACAGTTTTACCTTCCTCTATTTGTGAAATTATGCCTTTCAATTCAGGATCTTGGCGCTGTAATTCCTGTAAAGAAATGTTTAAAGAAGGAAGCTTCCAAAAATTAATAAATGAAAGAGTTACTGTTTTTCCTTTATATTCTGAAATTTCTTCTATTTCAGGGGAAGGAGGATGAAAATAAGTAGTGTCATATAATCTACTGATAAAATCTGCCTGGCTATTGTGGGATCCCTTTAAATGCACTATATCAAACTGAAATCTACTGATTTTTTCTATAAGGGTACCATACTTCCTCTGTCTACCATGATTTTTTAATATCCAGCTTAAGGCTTTTGAATCTGTAAAGATTGTGAACTTTCTATGTAAATAAGGCTCGAATTTTGAAAGGGCTAAAGCTAATGATTTTAATTCTAATTCAAACACATTCTTACTCCAGTCAGTTTCTGGTACAACTTTAGAATAAAAATAAACTGGTCTAAGATTACCATTTTCGTCATATTGGCTTAAAATGCCGCTATAGTTTTTTGTGCTGGCATCTACATGAATTACAAAAGGTGAATCAAAGTCTGGCACTTTCAAAATTACATGTCTTTCTATTTCTTCTTTGATTTTATCTAAAATCTGATTTTCTGCTTCACCCCACTTGAATGGTGTTTTTTCGGATCTTAATTTATGTAAAGGTCCAAGTAATTCTGAATAATTAGGTAGATATCGCAAGTAATATCCTAAAAATCCTATAAGTTTATGTAAACCACGCCTATTCTTCGGCGCAGGTAAATTTCTTAACACCCTTACTCTGTTTTCATCTATACACATGTTACCATCACTAAATTCGTAACCCATGAATTTTACCTTTTTCTTACAAAGTTTACTTTTCTTGGGAGAGACAGTTATTCCCCATTCTCTACATCTTTCTAAGAATTTTTCTAAAGTTCTTTTATGTGACTCTATATCTGGACTGTGTATAATAAAGTCATCCCATAAAATATCTAACTGGTCACCCAATAGATCTTTAAATATATTATTAAACAGATTTGCTAATACAAAAGGTGAAACACAGAGACCCATAGGAAGTCTGCGAAAAGCTAGAAGTCTATTAGGAGTAGCAAAAGCAGTATACAATTTAGATTTTTCATCTAACAGGCACTGGTAAAAAGCGGATTTCCCGTCCAAGACACTAAATATACGGTGTTTACCTATGTTTCCTATGATACTTTCACAATTAGGAGCTGGAAAAGCCTGCATAATTACCTTTGCATTCACAGAAGAGTAGTTGACTACGAGTCTCTTACTATTATCACGGTTATTGACTAAAAAACACGGTGAGATATAGGGTGAACTCCTAATCTCTTCTACAACTCCCTGTTTTAATAATTCGTCTATGTAATTATTCAATTCTTTCATCTTATGTTTAGGTAAAGCATAAGGCTGCTGAATGCTAGGCTTATCATCTTTTAACAAAATTTCATACTTAAAATTTTTGATAGTACCTAATTGATCTGATATTACATCATTGTATTTCGTTAATATTTCTTTGACATAATCACATAAACTTTCATCAAAAATATCAGTTTGAATATCGTTATTACCTTGGGTTTCATTCATGACTTCATCCAACTCATTGTCATGAATTGTGTGGTATACTGGATTGAACACGGGCTGTCCCGCAGCAGGGGAAAAATCGGTAGCCTCCATTTTTCGCTCTCCTATGCCACCTTTCCTCGCCTGTGGACGCTGAAGATTAGTTCGACTGGTAGATGGTTGTTGGTTCAAAGGTCCAAGGTTGTTTGTCCTCTCCCCAGCAATGCCTAGTGCGCCTGTCGACATGGCTGTTGGATTGGCAACCCTGGAATGAGAATTCCGAAACGAGTAGTTTTCCGTTGTTGAAACACTATTTTCTTCCAGTTTAAAGTTCACAGTAATACCATCCTTACCCAATAATAATTTTTGTTCTTTATACTGAATACACGCTTCATGTTTTTGTAAAAATTGTCCTCCAATTAACAACGAAATGTCCGGAGAGTCTATCACAAGAAACCAGTCTGTAAATTTCCTATTGTTAATAAAGAAATGAATTTCCACTGTTTCTTTAACTGTAATAGGTTCTTGACTCATGGAAGTAACTACATGATTTACTGTCTTTCTTTTAGGAGTACACTTTAACTTTATCTGTTCAAGTAATGTTTTACCGATATAGTTCGTACTACTGCCCGTATCTATATAACAACGCACAGGAATGTGACACACTGAAACCATAATTTGTACCATATAATCTTGCCTTTTGTCAGAAATATTGTAACACTTTCTATTTTCTACCAAATTTTCTTTTCTTTTTTCTTTTCTCAAACCACACTGACGCCAAAAATGATTTTTCATTCCACAAGAATAACACTCTCTATTTTGACTCTGATTGACTCTAATATTAGGTATATTTAAACCACTAGGTACTTGTGACTGCAAGGTCGCATTAGCATAATCTACATTATACTTCCGGTTAGAATCGTATGTTTCAGCAAAGGACAATAATACATGCTTTTGATTGGGAGTTGAAGTTAACAGAAATATGTTACGAATCTCAGGAGTGATAAGATTTACTATCATGTTACAAAATTCTACGTCACCCATATACATGTTAAATATTTCTAAAATGTTCTCTTTTTCTAGAATAAATTCCTTAAATGTTTCCTCGGGACGCATTACTCGGTACAACTTTCCCTTTATAATTTCTGTTTTGATAATACTGCTTACATATTTTTCTACAATTCTATTACGTACTATAGGCCAATTTGCGTTTTCATTTATAAATTGTTGGAAATCCAGAAATAATGGACCTGTAATTCTACCTAATAAAAGCACTAATATGATATCTGAAGGTGCTACATTCTGTTTTATCAAACTGTTAGCCTGCATTAAGAAATGACAAATATGGTAGCCATCTACGGAATTTAATATGGGTATATTATTAACCAAACTTTCTACTGCTTTAAATGCACTCAAATTTTTGAATTTATTGAAATCACATCTAATACCTGTATTTTGTCCTATATTAGGAGCATGACTTACGGTGTCGTGAGGGATTGTAGCTCCCGCAAAATCAATCAGATCCTCAACGGGTCGCATCTGACTGCTTCTGCCCGGTTCCACATGCCCAGACGAACACAAATTTCCCACATTAGCATTATAACCACTGCTATTTAAATGGGAAGTTTCTTGATAGCGGTTAGGAATATAATTCCCCCTATTAAATTGGTTATAATTATCATATGCCTCTGCAGCGTACATGAAATTCATACTGACTTATGTATAGTTTAACGTGTTTCTCGGTTACAAATCTAAACTTCAATTTACAGGTTGAATTTATCAGGTTATAAAATTTTCCTAATTGGTTTACAATCCAAACAAATATAAATTTTCTCTTGAGCATAAAGCTCTGGCTTAATGAGAAACACCTGACTTATGAAGACAGGGTATTTTTGTCTTGTTGCGGTATCTAAGTAAATTAATACTAAACCGCTCGGATAGAACGTTTTATGGTGTTTTCTCAGGTTAAATATAGAATTAAAGATTTGGATTTCAACTAAACCAATATAACAAATTTTATTAATAAGCCAAAATTTGAAACGAATGTAAAAATAACTTCTCAAAAAAGTAGTATTTAATTCAAATGAATGTAAACGAAATGTCAAGTAATATCGACTATCCGCGAACTGCACAAAATAGCAATTTAAGAAAAAGTTTACTAGATAGCATGTTATCTGAATGTACAAATTAAGTTTCAAATCAATGTTCCTTTCCAGTCGGCATGCCAAATATAGAAAAAGACATACATACCAAAAGTCTTCTTGTATTAACATCTAATAGTCCAATTCAAAGTAACTTTTCTTATGTCAAACTGATACGAAATACACTTTCCTTTTATATATTCACTTTTCACACAACTAAACATTGAAGCAATTTACACATAACAAATAGAAATTTCTTTTCACTTTTAGAGATTCACTGTATGCCAAAAATAAGCCTAAATTAACAAATAACATGCTTCCATTCGATAAATTATGCCTACAAAAGAAAAGTAGGTGTATCGATACGTACCCTGTCTTCATAAGTGAAGAGGGGAGGTTAGATGCACAACCACGAAAACTCGTAGAGGGCACCACCCTCCACAAAACAGTCATGAGACAGGATAGCCAACTCGTAAGCTTCTGGGATAGTTACCTATCTCAGAGGCTTACTTCTGTTGGAACTTCTTTACTTTTTTTTTTTTTTTTTCCTGAACAAATAAATTTAGTCACACAACAATTTGCTTATCACTATCAAAAATTTATACCCTTCCGAGAATTGAACCAAGAACAATGCCAAGAAGTTATACCCTTCCGAGTATTGAACCAAAGAAAATGCCAAAAATCTGTACCTCACCAAGAATCGAACCAGAGATAATGCCAGAAAGCTGTGCCCTACCGAGAATTGGGCTAAGGGTAACGCCAAAAAGTTGACTCTGAACCAAGTTCTATGCGCGCTAGTTGTTTAATTACATGTGAATCATTCATCTGTTAACTACACGACGAAAATGAAACGTGTAATTATTTAATAAAAATAAAATAAAATAAATAAAAATGTACCCATAACATGTATTGTAGAAGTTGGGAAGTTGTTACAAAAGGGCGGGACCATTTACTTATCTTCTGTTGTGAGGAATGGGGTTGAGCGATTTGTAACACAAAAAAATCTCTAGTGAACGGGAAGGGAGAGAGAGAACGGTGACAGTGATTGATGCAGACTTGTAGCTCAGGTCGTACCGTGCCGTGACGAACTGCATAGTGCTAAGAGACGCGTGGTCAGCGTCCTGATTGGACAGTGATGGATGATGGGATACCGTACACTGCTGCCCTCTCCCGTCTCTCCTCCACTCCACCCTCACACTTTAGATGTCTCCCCAAGATCAGTGATGCGAATAGCAGTGATTCTCACTTGTCTTCCGAAGCAGTTCCAATTCTCCTCAGTCCAGGTATTGGCATCATATGAAACGCATATAGTCTAAATTTCAAAAGGATGAACATGAATGGGCTGATAGAAATGAGAAAGTGTGCAGTTAAACAATCTGGAAGCCATCTCATTATTGGTGCAAACTTTTTTAAAATGGAAATAATCTTCTACTGCTTAAAAATGGCTTAGGTAAAGAATACCAGTACCACCATGTCATGACTGTTTCTTCACACAAATTGTCTCATTACCGACTTTTCACTTATACTAGGTATGTTTACATAAGGGGATTCACTATCCGCAACCCATCGGGAAATACGGAAAGAGCGTGAGCAAACATAGATAATGAAGAGCACGGAGGCGAGGGAACCAAAGGCGCAGGGACAGGTGCTATTTTCTGTAACTGTCACTTAATTTATCTTGAAAAAAGCATGGAAGTCTTGGAATGTGTACACTGAGTGCAATGCTTCACTTGTGAAAGATTGTGATAGTAGTGGAGTGTCAATTATTTATGTTGTTTCTATATTATTACTGTACTTGTAATTAGAATTATAACGCCTGCATAAATAAATTCTTTATACCAATAATTTCTAACTGATTGCTCTGTAACGTTACAGTTTGATGTTGCCCTTCTCAGTAAACTGTACAGAGAGGAGAAGGAGCCAGGCAAATAAGAAAATAGATAGCGTAATCGAAGGTTTGTCAAGCATATTCTTGTGGATCCGTGACTGTGTGTATACTACCAACACTTCCTCTTCTATGTCATGTCATCCTCTCCCTTTCTTTCTTCAGATTGTAAAGGCGCGCTCCTACGTCACCTATCAGCCAGTTGGAAATTACTGTTTTACACATTAGTCTTCATTTGTGAGGATAAATTTACTTAATCTTGGCTCTTAAGATAGACGTAACATTACAAACAATCGAAAATGACCGATATTAGTGCCCAATCCATTGTTTTCGGGATCACTGAGATGGATAGTGACACTCCCAGTTTAGTTTAAGTCATGGGACTGAGAAGTGCGGTGGGATGAGAAGGGATGACATGTAAAAAATAATCGAAAACAACGGATATTATGTCCAATCTATAGTTTTCCAGATCGTGGAGTTGGAAAGTTATACACTTCCGTTGCCATTTAAATTCAGATTCATCCCCCATTAGTATGATGGGTAGGAAAAGGATGGCATTTAAAAATAATCGAAAACGCCTGCTATTAGGGTCCAATCTACGAGTATAGTTTTCGGGGTTGAGATGAATAGTGGCAATCCAGATGCCATTTAAATGCAGGTTCGATCCCATCGGCATGGTGGGTGAGGGAAAGTGAGGGGTGGTGGTGGAGAGTGGGTGACGTTACGGATTTCTGTCATTATACTTTAACTGAAATGGGATATCCTAAGACGGTAAAGAATTCAAAAACTTTTCATAAACGTCCTTCCCATGCGATGAAAAGGCATTTCAGCTAGTTTATGAAGAAAGTTCAAATTGATTTGAAAGGTACTATGTTTCTGTGCTAAAATTTACCAAGAGGTAGTATGCTACTGGGTTAGCAATCTTTCATACCAATAAGGAGGTCTCTGTGTCGAACCGGCTGTCCTTAGTAATGTTTTTTCTCAACATCCCAAGGCTAAGGGAGACAATAATGATGATAATGAACAAAGAAAATGAGAAGAAATGGGAAAGCCCCGAGAATACCCACGCACACGGGGTTTCGCCACCACAAAATTTACTTGGTACGAGCTGGGATCGAAGCACTAGAGGTAGCCGACATGTTTTCTTTGAATATAAGCCTACAACGACTTCGTTTCGCATTGTTATTATCATTGTCAATTGTTGATTGGACAGTGAAAGTAGAGGCTGTTACTCAGTGCAGTGCCGTCGAAAATCAGCGCCCGGGGTGCTAGTATACAATATACAATACATATGGGTGAGATCAACAAACCAGTCGCGAAGCGCCACCTTGGTTGGCACGAAGCGTAAGGATATTTTCAAAAATAAACCCTGCTTTTCCTTGGTTTTGAGCGCACTTTTTTTATTACTTTTTCCTTCCATTTTATATATGTGCCCATGCATTTTCCTAACATGAGTAACATTATGGGACCACTTCCTAAAGCAGGAAGAGGATTTAAGCACATACTCAGCGCCGTAGCTTACATTTTTCTGGGGGGGTCAAGCATTGATATTTGGGGCCCCTAGAAAAAGTTGTTTTGGGCCTCCTTCGAAAACTCGAAAATTCGAAAACTTCTTTTCATCTTTCTCTTACTTTTTGTGGGCCCCCGGATTCTATAGGCCCTGGGCTTGTTCCATACATGACAAATTAATTAAGGTTGCCTATTGACAAATCTCAAAGTCATATGAATAAATATTATTTCTAGGACCCCTAATAATACATATTTTAAACTGAAAGGGGCCTACGACTCATTTTTTATTTACTTTTGTGTGCTGTTTTGTTTATGTAATGTAGTGAACCTGTTTGATATTTCAATCATAATTTCATAATCGTATATGGAGTAAGAAAATTTTGTCTTAAAGTGGGCCCCCTCGAACGGCGGGGAGCTTCCCAAGGGGCAGTTGCCCCCTGCCTCCACAAGTTACGGCCCTATACATAGTAGTATTGCAAGAAATTTTTCCTCTCTCTCTTTTTCTTTCCTTCTTTTCTTTTTCCTCCCGAGTTTTGCGCCCCCTTACTTTGGAGCCCGGGTCCGTCGCCCCGCTTGCCTTTCCAAGCCACAGCACTGCTGTGACTCGTTGGTGATTAAATAAATTAATACCATTATAATGACTAAAACTTCCATTCTTAATGCTTCCGGTGTGGAATAACCTTCCAGAAACACCGTTAGCAAATTCGTAGAAGCAGACTGAAATAATAAGAGATACAGAATTACCACTGAAATCTCTGAGACGTCATTCTACAATTATATTTAAGACTAACTGAAATACCATTCTTCGCACGAGTCAGATAAAATATCTATGTAAACAAATTGAGTAACGAAAGGAAAAAAATATCGGTCATTTTCTACTACTTTTACATATCCCGGTAATCGCTCCCTGAGACTCCCCTGGTTCGAATTTTAAAAAAAAAATGCCTTTGGTCCCCAGCCGATGGAGGCTGTATTTGGAAGTCAACGCCTTTGGGAATATGACCATTCATCTCAGTGGCCGCGAAAACTATGGATTTGACACTAATATCAGCCATTTTCTACTATTTTTATATGTCCAGGTAAACGCCCCCCTCCCTGAGACCCTCTGGTTCGAATTAAAAAAAAAACGCTTCGTCTTGCTCTGGAACCTGGACTAAGGTACCCATGACCAAAATTTGGTAACTCGGAGTCCACTCATCTGGTTCCCAGGCCGCACAAAGACAGACAGACAGACACACAAACTTTTTATTTTATTTATATTAGATAGATAGTCTGAATGACAAAAATTGGTTATCAGTTCCAGTGATAAAATAACAGTGATCAATTTTCCCGTGACTGTTCCAAACAAACTCTCCCCTTTTGCGCCGTTGGAATGATCCGCTCAACAAACACCATCTTTCCCACTGGTTCTCATTAAAAGAGCTTCTTCTTCATTAGAAACGCCTTTGTAAACCTCTTGTATTCCATTCAGGACTGATAACGTCTCGCATGCATCTTCCTTTCAAGTCAGTAATCGTCAGGTGCTGTTCTCTCATCCATTGACGTTAAACACTCATCCGGAGCGCTGCGTGGAGTCAATCACCATAATAATCATTAATCAGGTGCTTTTCGGGCTGCTCCCTAAACGTTTCGGATTTAAATAAAAACCTTTTTTTTTTCTATACGCTTTTTTTTCGTGACTATTCCATAACAGACTCTCTCTCTCTCAATTTAAACTTCGTTATGAGATAAAGTTGCTAAAGAGATTATTGTTTGTTCGTTAGCATATTCGTTTTCTTTTCTTTTCTTTTCTTTTACTTCAATTTATTTGCTTTCATTCATAACAAATGCCTGTGAAGACACACACGTACACTAGTATATACATATATGAATTTCTTGTATAAAAGTATCAAAGAATAATAAACATTATCATCATTAGAATCAATGAACTAAGTGATGAAAAGATTTATCAAATCTTGCTGTTGAAACGCTTCAGCAAGTTTTTCTTCTGAGTCCATGTGCTTAAGTGGGTGCGGCCAACTTCACAGATGTTAGGTGCGATGACTTATTTGCTTTACGAGTTTAGACCATGTACTTTCTGACTCTATTGTGCTTGAATAGCTTAGGCTACTTTCACTGATGTAGGTCTAATTGTGTCGATATAGAAAACTACGAGATATGATGAAAAAAATACGGTGAATAATTTTATTAGAATCAAAGTAATAAGCTTACATGGAATTTGATAAAAAGTACGATGAATAATTTTATTAGAAACAAAGTAATAAGCTTACATGGAATTTGATAAAAAGTACGGTGAATAATTTTATTAGAAACAAAGTAATAAGCTTACATGGAATTTGATAAAAAGTACAGTGAATAATTTTATTAGAAACAAAGTAATAAGCTTACATGGAATTTGATAAAAAGTACGGTGAATAATTTTATTAGAAACAAAGTAATAACCTTACATGGAATTTGATTTATCTCCTTCAAAGTACTGTCGTTTGCTAGCAATACATTTATTCCAACGTTGAATCCATGACTATAATCATTTCCAAAAAACTTCTTTCGGAAGGGCGTTCAGCTGCTCTGTCGCGGTCCTCTTAATGCCAGAAATGGTGTCAAAACGTTTTCCTTTAAGCACGGTTTTAACTTTTGGAAAGAGGCAGAAGTCGCATGGTGCTATATGTGGAGAGCACAGCGAATGTGAACAGACAGGAATATTATTTCGGCCGAAAGCTCGCAGATCAAAAGCAAGGTGTGGCATGGCGCGTTTTTGTGATAAAGAAGGAAGCCATTTGCCCATTTGATCGGTACTTAAAATGCTTTTCACGGATCCATACAAGATGTTTAGTTCTTCAGAAAGCTCTCGAATAGTCATTCGCCTCACTTTTTGCACGTTTTCATCTGTTTTTGACGTGGCATGACATCTCGATCGTTGCTTGTTTTTAAACGACTCCTTTCAGCTTTCCAATCGCTCATACCACTTATAAACAGTCTTCAGTGCTACCGCTTCATCGCCATACACGGATTTTGACATTTCGTGAGCTTCTTAGGTACTTTTTTTTTTTTGCAGCTTAGAGCAAAACTTAAATGTTTGCGCGCGACAGACACTTCCTCTTAACACAACCTCACTCTTCTGCCTCTGGAAGCCAACTAACATGTCACAACTAGTTCAAACTCGACATTAACTGTACCAAAGGTTTAGGCTACCGGGCTTACTAAACGGCGTGACAAACATCTTGATATTTGAAGGCGGCGCTCCAAGTTCCCTTTAAATGCTGCTAGCAAATGAGAGGCCAGCGGTATTGCCACGTTAATTTTGCACGCATCCACGTCTATCTCCTGTCACCTGATCGCGCTATAGTTTGTTTGCTTACCCATAGCCACACCCCTTTACCACTTGGCAAGGTCACGCCAGAGCTTGCGTTTTATTCGTTTAGCTGAAATGCCAAGATCTTTGTCACAGGCTTTAGTTCAAACTCGACACTGACGGTACCAAAGGTTTAGGCTACCGGGCTTACGAGTTGTAAGAGATACAGCGTCGGTAGATGGCACTGTGCACCATACTTTTTGATCATACCTTGTACGTGTAAGTTTAGTACTTTTGTTTAGAAATATTGGGATAATACATACACAGTGCAGTTATAAAGTTCCCGGACTGATTTAATGAAGCAAACAAATATGCAGGAAAATAACGTCCTTCAAGTTTTTACATAGTCACCTCCTTTTCTTAGGTTTTTTTTTTTTTTTTTTTTTTAATGAGAACATGGGATTCGCTCCCCTAGTCCCTGCAAATTATCTTCAGAACAATAAAATAATTCACCTAAAATGTTTATTGAAAAGTTTGAAATAGTATTATAATCATATAGCCCACACAGCATGACTTGCATCCTAGACATGGAATTATTCCTTAACAGAACTCCCTCCCTCCTTATATTTAGAAAAACACGTATCTTTTAATTGAAAACCTCAAAAACAGTAAAGGCTTGTATAGTTTGCACACAAACAAAATCAACTTTTTTCCCCTTGAAAATGGAGAATAACGGATAATATTATTCAAGGTGAGTCTCCTTTGTATCTTCTTGGTAATCATGGAAAACAATTAATCATTTGTAACGGAAGCAATATTTGACTCTTCGATAGTCCTTCCATGGCTCTTACTGTCCTACTGATTTGGAAGTTTGGCTGTTGATAAAAAAAAGGAAAGGTTGATTTAGTTTGTAATTCGACTATATTTACTAGAAAATGAGACCAATAACATTAACTTTTAAACATAAATATGAATAATATTAATGCATTTATACTAAAGCAAGAATCTACTGTTATTTAATACCTAGAGCCTCATCTTAAAGTAACACTTTTGTATTACTTGATGTATCAAACGCAGAGGGACGTTGAAGGCCAAAATCATTGTGCCAGTTCAAACGTTGTGTTGTTTTTGGCCTTAATTATTTTCTATTCCTCGCTATTTTTCGAAAACCATGAGTGTCCGAATCTCAAGTTGAAAAACTTGTCTCTCTCTGAATCTCTATCTCCTAGGTTCTACTGTACTTAGTACGTAGAAGACTTTTGCTATCTCCTAATTTTATTATATTACTTTCTGCGCCGTTTTATAAATAAAAAAAAAATTGCTTATCTTATGATCCATCTTGAAAACATAGATTTGAATCAAATTAAGGTTTGTATTTTAAAGATAAACGTTGCTCTTGTGATTTTACAGAAAAAAAAAAGAAACCTACAGAAAAAAAGTGTCGGATTTGAAAATTAAAAATACAGTATGTTCTATTTTTTTCAATCTTCTAGAAACATTTATCTAACTGTGCAGAAGTAGAATTAATCGTAGTTTGTGTGACGTCAGAAAAGTTTTGTGCTCGTGTTCGTTGCTTAATCTTAGGACTGACACAATGAGATTTGCCTCCATTTCCTTAATTTCCTTCACGTCAATCTTCCGCCATTTCGTAGACGAACAAACACGAAGATGAAGTTACAACAGGCAATTACAACAGAGCGAACCAGAATTAATATGGGAGCTACACCACTTCAAGTTTTAACCACGCAACTTCTCTCAACTTATTCTAAGTTCTGTTATTAAGTTTAATGGATGTTTCTTGAATACAGCGTTAGGTTCTTCTTTCGAGATGAGTAACACGCCACAACGAAAATCAGCTTAAGACAAATAATACCTATTCTCTTCTCTTTTTCTTTTTTTTTTCCTTTAAAAAACAATAGAAGCCGGCGAATTATCATTTCAAACTCTTTGCTCGAACTTATATCTACGAGGAACGTCCCAAAAGTTTGTCTTCTTGCCATCTCATGTATTACAAACGGAGTCTATTGGCCGTGCAGATAGAGAGTTACGTATACCGGTTGCAGAGTTACCAGATCTAATATCCTGAGAAATTCTGTTACACTATAGTGTTTAGTGAAATACGAGAGTGAGTCAAAACTTACCCACAATGTAGCTGTAACATCTATTACATTGTTTACAATGACCTCTGCCTTCGTTTATTTTATTGTTATGCTGTTGTGGTCATGCTATGAAAATTTGATCCTAATTCCCCCATTTGTCTTCCTTTTGTTGCAGATGAATCAGGGTCGCTCCATTAGAAGTTTGCACCAAAGGGGAACAATGAGCAACAACACGTAATTATTGGGGATGCCTAACCTAATCTAACATTACATAACATGACACAAAAAGATAAATAATAAAAGGTTAGGTTACGTTAGGCGAGGTGAGGTTAAATTAGGTTCGGTTCGGTTAGGTTAGGTGAAGTGAGAGGTTAATTTTAAGTTAGGTTAGGTTAGGTTAGGTTAGGTTTAGGTTAGTTTTAAAATAGATTTGGTTAGGTGATGTAATAGTATGGCTAATACTGAGAGCAAGAGAATTAGGAATCAAGAATCATAGGGATGCGGGTTAGAATAATAAATTTGATTTTATTTACTTTTCTTCCCCATTGATTCTCCATAATAGAGAAAATGATTTTACACATATACTGAGGGGCATAAGTTGAGTGGCAGAGATAATTATGCGAAGTTAGCTGTTGTCTCCATTTCTTCATTTTGACAGATGTGGAATGCAATGAATGGTTTCAGTTGGTTTGTTTTTGATAAGTAAGTTTTTGTGCAGAGATCGATATTTGTTGTGCGAGTAAAAGAATGCCTATTTGTGAAGTCAACAAGAAATGGAACAATAGGCAGCATGAAATTGATGTTTAATTCGATTTTGAAATTTGTTGAGGTTAACTTTTTTTTCCTATTATCCAATTGATGGGTTTACCAATAGTAATAAGAAATATTCATGACAATTAAAGACCATCTAGAAAATCTAATCCCTAATTGAGGCATTGAATGGGAAAGTGTCGTAACTCATTAAAAAAAAAAGAGAGAGAGAGATTAAGTCATTTCCGTGAACTTGAAACCATAACTTGTTGAATGGCAAAGTTGTGTATTCTCAGAGTTAAAAGACCAGGCCACAGGCCAAAAGATGGCAGCACAGAGAACCGATTTTGTCCGCTTTTTCTATGTCGATTCTAATAAAAGTCTCAACATCTCATAGTGTCTCAAAGCTGAGTTACGCTACTTTGAGATTCAACGCCTCAATTCACTCCTGAATCTCATTCTGCACCAGTCTTCTCAAAATTCTGCGTATAGTAACGCAACACACACATACAAAATCAAAATGTCATCATATCGCCGACTATCGCAAAATCAGCGTTGCGTTCACGCATATCGTTACTGAAAGTCCCCGCAATCATTTGAGAGAATCTTCTGTTGACCACCAAAAATGTTCATGGTACGCGGCAGTTGCCGTCGTTGGAAGGTGGTTTGTTCACAAAATAGGTCTAATCTCCATATTTATTTATTTATTTATTTATTGAACAAATTCCCAGATACTGCATAATTGTGCCATTTTACTCAGGGAAATGTTAACAAGCAGAAAAAAAGAAAAGGATAAGAACAATAAAAATAAATAATAACAACAGTAACATCAATAATTTCAAGAAAGAGTGCACAAGTAATATTTCTTTTCCATACAATAATTTTAGTATTACATATAGTAATTCCTACCTGTTTTACCTTCTTAAGAGTCTTCATCCCGGCGAAATTAAAATACCGCTAATTTTACAGTAATTATGTGATATCTTCAAATAGATAAAAGATAATCGAAATATGGAACAAGAGCGCCCTAGATAATATTATTTTACACAAGAAACCGTTATCACGACTCACTTATCTGTTTTCGATTTCGAGCCATTTTGAAAATCGGCATTTATTTTCGCGTTTCTAAACAGCTGAAAACGGAAAGCTACTAGGTGACTTGTGCTAACGGTACCTCACGCAAAATAATATTGTCTAGGGCGCTCTTGTTCCATATTTCAATTATCTTTTATCTATTTGAAGATATCACATAATTACTGTAAAATTAGCGGTATTTTAATTTCGCCGGGATGAAGACTCTTAAGTAACAGTCACGTACACACACACACACACTTAGCCTACCTTTTGAAAGTTCATTTTCTAAACTCTAAGAGAAATAGATGAATTTTTCAAATGAAATGAAATGAAATCTTTCAGTTTAACGTCCCTCGGTTATGCCCCTTAGGCTAAGGAAGAGGGATCATTAAGACAAGTGAATGACGATGGAAGAATTGGTGGAATGAAAAACTGGGAGGAAACGGGAATACCCCGAGCAAATCCCTGGACAAGATGTTGTCCACCATAAGCTTACTTGGTCGGGAATCGAACCAGGTACCGACACCAGAGGAAAGCTCAGTACCACGGAGCTACATGAATCTTTCAAAAGAAATTATTTTTAGATTCGTAGTTTGAAACTTCTGCGTGGATTTTATCCTGTGTAATGTTGCATCGAGACAAGACGAGACAAAAAATTTCGAGACGAGATACGGTACTAAACAAACAGAGTATTTCGAATAGAAAAAAAGTATACTTTTTGAGACGAGACAGCTCCAAATCTAGTCTCGTGAGCAACATTCATCCTGTGCCAAGAAAATCCTCTCTACATTGTTATCACGACCTAACTAAATACAATCTTCTTTTGAATTTTCCTTCCATCTTCTTGAACTGCCTCGTTGCTAAGCGGTAGCATGCGAGACTCGTGTTCGTTTCTTGGCAGGAGCTCATGTGATTCGGATTCCACGTTAAGCTGCAGGTCCATGTCTTATAAAGCCTCGTTTCTGAAAGGGATGCTAAACTAAAAATCAAATCAAAATTAAGCCTTCCATCTTCTTTGTCTAACCCAAGTATCAGCTTTCCAAGTGGAATCGTATAGACGAGTTCTATCCATCTTTAATCGCATTGACTTTATTATCTGCATAATATTCGATGCTGTATATGTAATTCATTATTAAACACTGCAGATAACTTAATATCTATTTACAAGGACTATGAGCTTAAGAATAGATACAATTTGCCTTTGTACAACATAAAGTAAATAGTAATGTGAAGATAATCTTGTATATGTTTTCAGCTCCATACAAATTCTTTTATCTCAATTTTCTAAACACCTATAAATGAGAGTTTATCCAGAGGCATGTTAATTGAAGAATTCATAATAATTTAGGGCTATGTCTTATTAACCGTAATATGTACAACTGTCTTGCTATTCTTATAACACAGAAATTGATGAGGATACGCTTTTAATAATAGTTTTATCTTTATACATTGCATGGTTCTTGCATGGCATCTATTTTTAGGTTTACAAAAAAAAAAGTTTTTCGGTTTTCTCGGAAAACTACATTATCAACTTTTATGCTGACATACGAACAGCTTGACATTTTCTTCAGCTGAATAAGTTCTCTCCATAGATATTTTTTTTTCAAGACACTAATACGAGAAAGGATCAAAAACTAAAGGCGATATTTCTGGAGTTTCCTCTGTTATAAAGGAATGAGGAGTGTGATGTATGTAATACATGACGATTGCAAACATGATGATTGTAATACATGGAGTTGGCAACTGTGCACTTTCAGCCACTTGTGCGGCGCAACTTGTACGTAAACAAAAATGGCGACTCTTTTGGAAAACTGGTCTCGCGAAGAAATCCGCTCTTCTCTTCTTTTTAAGTTTTACGTCCCACGATTATGCCGGTTAGGCTAAAGGAGACGGTGATAATGAGAAATGAATGAAATTGTGGAATGAAGAAAGTGGGAGGAAACGGGAGAACCCCGAGAAAACCCACGAGCACGATGTTTGTCCACCACAAAGTCCACACGGTGTGAGCTGGGATCGAACCAGGGACCCCAAGCACCGGAGGTGAACGCTCTACCACTGAGCCACCGCGCCCCCCGAAATCCGCTCTTGTTTCGACTTTTTCTGTGGGCGAAACATGTAACCGCGACTGAAATTCATTGGTAGCTGGTATAGGTTTACGGAGGGACTGTTATGTCTTGTCACGGAGAATTGCGTCGAAAGTTTGCGGCTGGTAGAGAAAACGTCACCGACGAGAAGCGCAATGGCCGACCAATGGCCGACATCAACAGATTTGAACACAGTTCGCATGGAGGAGCTCATTTAGGACAACAGGAGAATCACGTTACGGCATCTGGTGGCAGAATTGGGAATGTCCCTCGAAAGCGTTCGTCACATTGTGTACGACATTCTGCAGTACCGGAAAGTTTGTTGTGGTGATAATGTGGCTGAACCCCCAACGACAGGATCTTTTACTAGAAGGGAATCTTCAAACTCATCCCACGATGCCACAATTGCCTCAACCCATATGGAGACTATGTCGAAAAATAACCTCATGTATGTAATATATGTTGACTGTATTGTTTGTATGAAATAATAGGCCTATATACACATTTCACTGCAGGCTTTGTAACATTACTTTCCGATCACTCCTTGTAATATTTTAGAATTAGCTGATTTGTTTATTAGACATTTAAAATATTTTTAGACAGCTAAATCTTAATTGCTAGAATCAGTGGAGTGATTCAGTAATTTATCTGCCTTGGATGCACTAGGGTGTGGTGGAAAAAGGTTTTATTCTGTGTGACGTAATCTCGCATGATGGTTTGATTTGCGACAGTCAGCTACGGTTTAGCTTTCTTACTTCGTTTGCACTCATGAGATATCTCTTCAGATTTCACGGCCAGACATTGTGAATCAGGTTTTTACTAGGGATGGGCAAAACCGGTTTTTTAAAATAAAAACCGGAACACGCTAACCGCTTAGCCATGATGGAGCTCTACATTAAAACTTCAATGAAGAGACTTTCGCCTAATGGAAATGAGGAAAAATCGTGGTAAAAGCTAGTGGTGGGCACAAAAACAGTTTTTTTTTATGTTTACGGTTTTTAGGAAAGCCGAAACCGGTTCTGAAAATTTGAAACCCAGTTTTTCACCGAAACCGGTTTCGGTTTTCTCCAAAACCGGTTTCAGTTTTCCAAAAACCGGTTCGATTTTCACCGAAACTGGTTTCAGTGAAAACTTTTGCAAAAGACATAAAACTATTTCTGTGGAAACGGAATCGGTTTGCGGAGAACAACGAAACACTATTCTGGTCAAAAATAGAACAAGTTTTTGAAAAAAAACTGAACCGGTGTTTGAAGAAACCGAAACTGGTTTCAGTAAAAAAGAACCGGTTTTTGGAAAACTGAAACCGGTTTTGGAGAAAACCGAAACCGGTTTCGGTGAAAACCGGTTTTTGATTTTCAAAACCGGTTTAGGTTTTTCTAATAACCGGAAACCGAAAAACCTGTTTTTGTGCCCACCATTACTTTTTACCACGATTTTTCCTCATTTCCATTAGGCGAAACTCTCTTCATTGAAGTTTTAATGTAGAGTTCCCTCATGGCTAAGCGGTTAGCGTACACATCTTTAGCGTGGGAGACGCGGGTTCGATTTCCGGTGGGATCGAACACTCATGTGTTTCGGATTCCACGTTAAGCTCTAAATTCATGTTTTATATATAGCCTCGCTGTTGAAAGGAATACTAAACATAAACCACATGAAATCAGAATCAAAGTTTAACGCTCCCTTTCGGCACAGAAACAATATGACATATGAATTTAAGGTTTAATGGAGAATCGGACTAGTGTAATACGTTGAATGCTCCCCAACCGGGGATTGAACTCGGAACCATGTATACTAAAGAGTGCACTCACTCATCACTAGATCTACCAGCTGTAATGGGATAGTGTCTTTAGATACAGTTCCTGGCTAGTTAAAACTTTTAGATTGTGTATTTGATTTTGCTTGTAATAATGCCAGGTACAAAATGAATTCGTGAAGGGAAGAGCAGTGGCTCAGTGGTAGAGTGATCACCTCTGGCACGTGGAGCTCCTGGTTCAATCTCAGCTCTCTCCCTAAGTGCGCTTTATGGTGGACAAATACCGTGTGCATGGGTTTCCTCAGGGTTCTCCTGTTTCCTTCCACTTTCCACATACCACCTTTATCATCCAACTCTATCGTCGCTTGGGGATCGCGGTGGCTCAGTGGTAGAGCGTTCACCTCTGGTGCTTGGGGTCCCGGGTTCAAACCCTACTCCCGCCAAGTTAATTTTATGGTGGACAAACACCGTGTCCGTGGGTTTTCTCGAGGTTCTCCCATTTTCTTCATTCCACCATTTCATTAATCTCTTATCATCACCGCCTCCTTTATCATAATCGTGGGACGTAAAACTCAAAAATTTCATTTCATTTTTTTTTTATCGACGCTTGAAGCGATAGGGGGGCAAGTGCGTTAGTTGCTTTCCTCTGAATTTTTGAATAATGGGTCAGTTCTTGGAAATACATGTCAAAAAATCAATTTCCTTTCATACCGTATACTATACTACTTAAAATATTTATATTAAATAGTATAATTAATTTACTATAGTTAATGATGATATGTGCGTAAGTAATTGCTGTGTTGTATTATGTATTATGTACACACATGCATCAAAGTGTATGTGTATTCCCGGTTGTGCTTATGTATTGGTGTTTACTCCCCTTGGAATCAGGCTTTTCCCCATTAGAATCGTCTTTTGCTTCCCCCTTGGAATCGGTCTTTTGCCACCTTACAACCAGTCTTTTGCTCCCATAAAATCGTTCTTTTGTCCCCTTAGAATCGGCCTTTTCCCTCCCCTTGGAATCGGTCTTTCCCGCCTTGGAATCAGTCTTGCCCCCTTGGAACCATTCTTTGTTTCCTCCGTGGAATTGATCTTTTGCCCCCCTTGGAAGCAGTCTTTTCCCCCTCTTAGAATCGGTCTTTTGCCTCCCCTTGGAATTAGTTTTTACTCCCCCTTGGAATAAGTTTTGCATCCTGGAACCAGTCTTTTGCTTCCCCCTTGTAATTGATCTATTACCTCCCTTGGAAGCCGTCTTTTGCCCCCTTAGAATCGGTCTTTTGCCTCCCCTTGGAATTAGTCTTTTTCTCCTTCTTGGAGTTAGTCTCCCCCCCTGGAATCAGTCTTTTGCCTCCCTTAGAATGTCTTTTTTCTCCTTCCTTAGAATTGGTCTTTTGCCCCCCCCCCTGGAACCAGTCCTTTGCCCCCTTAGAATTGGTCTTTTGCCTCCTATTGAAATCAATATTTTGCTCCCCTTTGAAATTGATCTTTTGCCTGTCTTGGAAAAAATTCTCCAACTCATCACCACCGTCTCCTTTAGCCTCGGAGCGTATTGGAGGGATGTTAAACAAACAAACAAACAAACAAAAATGTTCTCATAGCCTATACCTGGAAGTTCTTTAAGTTAATTAATTAATTAAAACTTTCAACTCTAAATTTCTGTAACTTCATATCCTTTAACGTTGTTAAGGAACTTATTTACAGAGACTTTAATTATTAAATTAATTTAAAGGTAAATAAAGTACATTAACTTCATGAGGTATTCTATTTTCATTTACGTATTCAAACCACCTCAAGTGATTAAACATGAGCGTTTCTCTTTTTCTTGCATCCAATCCATCATTCAATGTTTTGTAGTTTTATTTGCTTCTTTGGAGAAGTATTAAAAGGTAAAAGTACATGGCTACTCATGGCCAATTGATAACGATGCTGTCAGAAGGGAATGTGAAATTCGTACCCAGCATACCAATTATAGCTTCAAACACATGTGAATGAATGCTAATCTCCCTTTTAAAGATGTCCTTTCAACACATCCACACTCTAACCCAACACAAGACAAGAAGGGTGTTTATCTGCTGGGCATAAAACATTCGTTTGGTATGTTCCCGTGATCGGTTGGTCCAATCACCTCCATTCATTTTCTGTTCCTCCGAATGTCTTTTGGACTGCCAAACCATTCTCCAGCGTTAATGAGAGGTCGCATGTACCGGTTTACATATGCAGAGTGGCAATCAACAAATATATAACACTTCAGCAGCGTTGCCAAGGAATGCAACAATAAAAAATATCAACCACCAAAGTTTCCTATAAGAGTCAGTAGTCGGACGGAGCTGCAGTTTTTTTTTTTTTTTTTTTTTTTAAGTGGGGATAGAAAGACAGACAACCTTCTGTAATTGCGAAAATGATTGGATTCAAAATTTCAACGAATGTACACATTGCGGAAGCCCTGCATGCTAAAAAGTGATTTTTCGATCAGGGTCGTCATTTGAAGATGGAAAGGGGCATTGCCTCCTTAGTTTGAGACAGGGGCGGATCCAGGGGAGGGCCGATCGGGGCGATCGCCTCCCAGAAGAGGAAACTTTCTTATTTTATATATATAAATAAAACCCATCCCAAAGTTTGGAGCCCTTCAAATTAGCAGTATGACAACCCACCGCCCCCCGGTCCTGGATCCGCCCCTGGTTTGAGAGATATAAATGCTTTAATCAATTGTATATTGTAAAATTCTCCCTGTGAAGAGGTAGGTAAAACCTAGTAAAATTAAATTATATGTCCGGAATCTTTTCCTTCTACTGGTTTATTATAAAAAATCCACTATAAACAGCATTTTACAAGAATAGTACAATAATTTAAAGCCTCTAATACAAGGAAGAGAAAAGGTGACCCAAGGCATGAACAGCCAGGGGCAGAACTTCCACAGAGCTCCGAAGCAAGCTAAGCAGGAGGAAAGGAAAAGCTTAAAGTTCCGAAGCAAACTAGAGGCTTTGGTTTGGGTATATCCTTGAATTGCAGGCAAGCTAAAGGAGGGTGACCAATCACAGACTGGTGATTGTCCATGGAATCCTCTCCGTTATATAGGCACCCTGGAGGCTCTGGCGCTGATGTTTCCTAGTCGTCATGTGATTGTAGGTGTCGCTGTAGTCTTCGCTGTTTGCAACTTGTAGTTCTCCAACGCAGGGTACAGTACTCCATCGTAAAATACACGTGGTTGTTCTTTATAAATAGGAGCAACATGTAGAATGTTTTGTAAACATAATCACATCTTGGGGTTCTGTAAACAGAAGCATTTGGTACATTACAATATTAATATACTAATTAAAGATACTAATAAAAATTCACAATCAAGTATTAAAGTACAATTTTTACTATGGTTTTCTCTTGTTAAGATGTATTTACCGAGCGAAGTAGCTCAAATGGTAGAGTGTTGGCTTCGTATTCGGGAGGTCGTGGGTTCGAATCCCGCTGCCGACCATCCTAACTGAGGTTTTCCAGGGTTTACCTCAGTCCTACCAGGCAAATGCCGGGATGGTACCTACTAAACAGGCCCTGGCCGATACCTTCCCAAATCCTTTCCATTGTTATTGTTGTTTGATATTCAGTGTAAAATGGCCTCGGAGCTGTATCTAGTGACTGCTAAACAAACAAATAAATAAATAAAATACAAAATAAATACATGTCCTACTAGAGATATCATACTTCAAAGTTTGCAAAACTTACAAAATTTTAAATTTTAAAAATCATAACAATTTTAAGAAGCACTCCTCAATCTTGTTACTTTAGCTATAATACGGTACCATAATTAATTAGAATTTTAACAAAATGATATTTCACCTCTTCATTATAAATTTCAGCTCAATAATAATAATAAAAAAAAAGAGTTATTTGTTAAATTCCAATGCTAAACTTACGGAATAATTTTCACCTATTAGGGTACAATTAAAGCTTTTCATAGCATATTTAAAGACAAAACTTTTCCAAATTATTTATTTATTGTTTAGATTCTGAATATGGTCCATCACTCTCATAGTGCATGGTCCATCTAACCCATCGTACTACGGGATAGATGAACCAGTCAGCCAGTTTTTCAAGCTTAAATTTCGGGTTGAAATATATCTTTTTTTGATTCTAAAAAGCTTTAATTATGGTTTCAAAAAGTCCTTTCTTGGATTTCCTTGTTGCAGAAAAAAAACATGATCTACATGCACAATTATTCGAGTTATGGAGGCAGGAAAGAAATGCTTCATCTCTATCGGACTTACTATAATATTATCGTCTGAAGGATTCCTCAAGATGTTATTCCTTTGACCTCAAGAAACAATAATACAGCAAGTGGCGAAACATACAACTACTAACGCAAATAAACATCGTGCAGTTTTATATTACTTACTAAAGCATTAAACGTACTGAATAAATCGGAAATATCTGAAAAATAACTATAGGAACTTCCTCACTTCTTGAACGAATGAAACACCTCCGCTTAGCTCCATAAACAAAATTTGTTGTATTTGTCATGTTAAAGCAAGTATTGATGGCAACCCTGTTGTGAACAATTTAACATTGCTGAACTTTGAGCAACAGAGACCAATTGTCGTAACTCTTTAGCTTAACAACTCATGTAAGATGTATAATCGTCCAGGTCATTTGTTATCTTTCCATCTCTTTTTTTTTTTTTTTTTTTTGTTTCTTCTTTATTCTTTAACGCAAAAGAGGGATCAGGCGAGAGAGGGCGAAACCCAGAGACAAACGAGTTGTTACAGAGGGAAGGGAGTCTTCTTCTTCGTCAGTGTTAATTTATAACTTAGCATATACCTGGAGGAAATGACCACCGACTAGATCGGTTTTGGCAGCGAGAAATATGCTCTGCGCGAATCAATGCTTTGGAATCTCCAAAAAGTGTCGACTAACACCCGGGAGCAGTGGCCACTGCTTGTGGAGGTGGTACCTCCATTTTTTTTAACAGCGAAAGAAATTGCCTTCTGATCATTTCTTAAAATTGTTCTTTATTATATGTGTCTTTTGATAGCCTTATTGTTGCATGTTCTGTATGCATAAGTAGTTGGCCGGTGGATTTCTTTGATGACGAACTGCACAGTATCTAAAGCCAGTGGAGTTGGCAGAAATATAGTTCCCGATGATGCTTGATCTACCAGACTGTTCTAAATAAAATAAAGTAAAATCTGTTTTATTAATCAGATCTGTTAATCAAGTCTGTTTTATTTTTTCTCTTTCTCATTACCATAATACAGCTTAGGTACCTAATTTTGTAAAAGTATATTACTCTTATGTATATTGATCTAATTTAAATTTAATTTGAGGATAAGTTACTAACTTCCTGCAAAATATTTTGTCCTGCAAAATATGCGTGAACAAATATTTTGTTTTTCAAATCGGTCTACGCGTTACAGAATTATACGTGAACATACACATAATTACGGTGTCAATACTATCAGCCATTAAGGAGTTTCATGATCTTTTCTTCAGTTTTTAATCCGAATAGGGATGCGCACGAGACGTGTCGAGATAGGATTTTCCTGACAAAATTCGAGTCGAGACACGGCTCTTCCAATAGAGAAATATACATTTTTCGAGTCGAGACATCACTTTTACAGCACATTTTCGAGACGAGACAGCCACAAATCTTCTTTCGTGCGCATTCCTAAATCCGAAGATTGATTTGCAATAGCCTTCCAGGTATCGCGATTTTCTGCTAGCCTCTTCCTGGTCAAAGATTTGAGGCACCCGGTGTCCTCCATTATAGTACTTGCTTGATGAATCCCAGTCGTGAGGGGCCCCTGGTATTCTTGCTCTCGATTGTATCCTCAATGATGGTGTTCAGTGGCGTATTTACGATTTTGTTTCGCGGGGGGCTTTGCTAACTTTCGGGGGGGATGGCTTTGCCTGAAAATGTGAAAATTTTGCAAGATATTTCATATACTTTAGTATAGTAACTAAGATTTGGGGAGGCTTAAGCCCGGAAGCCCCCTAAATACGTCACTGATGGTGTTAATAAGTCCGTCGTGTCTTAGAAGTGATCTACCAACGTAGATCTTTTTTCTTCCTTAATATTTCCCACAAACACAGTTGTCTCTCTAGTCCTCCTGAACACCTCTTTTTTAGTACCTTTGTCAACCAACCTAATTTGCAACGTACATCGGGAGTTAAATCTAAAACATATTATAATAAACCTCATTAACGAAACCATGAACAGAAAAAGATTGAAATCAAAATTGTTTGAGGTTTCCATCGTGTTAATAAAAGAGCCGTTTTTGAGAAAATTGTTTGAAAAGAACTCATCCCCAAGTATAAACTACCCCTTCCATATTCATTCCAGTACATATTGAAGCCTTGCCAGTAGAACATCTATGTACACAAAATAAACAAAATCCTTAGATCCATTCTTGATAAAACTGAAATTTTTATTTTCACGTATTTTGCACTCTTATTTTGGATGTAAGAAAATTCCTTTCCTAGAGAATTTTATTAAGAGGGCCCATCACTGGGAAATTAAAATACAGCCAATTTTACAGTAATTATGTGTTATCTTCAAATAGGTAAAAGATAATCGAAAAGTGGAAAGTAGTATTGATTTAGTATCGTGACCGTAAAAGAGATACCGCGCCTTGATAAGAGATAGTTTATCGCTTGTTTAATTAAGGATAAGGGGAGTATCGAAGGATGTGATGCAATAGGGTTAGGAAAGGGGAAAGGTCAATTGATTGATAAAGAACACGTGATGTGTTTCACAATGATAGATGACGAAAGGAAAGGTTGAATGACCACTACGAAGGTCACAGTGGATGGTCCCTACCGCATGGTCCCTGGAAATGGTTCCCCAGGACCCAAGATTGACCCCTGTATAGGGACCACGTTTTTTTAGGGACACCCTCCCCTGTTTAATGAATTTTAAAAAATATGAAATTATATTTATGTGGACACAGGAATTGAACTCGGGAAAATAGGAAATAACTTTATTTTATTTTATTGCATTATTTAGCCATATTTGATGCCCGTACTAAAGACGGAGTCTTGTTCTTGCACATCCATCACCGAAGAACTTAAGACATGAACTGAGGTTTTGCGCGCTTTGAAAAACCGGATGAATTGACCTTTGTACGATTAGATAAACTTGTTGAACGACGAAACATCATGTGATGATGAGTAATTTTGACCGTTGATACATGACTAAACATCATGTGATAAGTAATTGGAGCTACAATCGTATGATTAAGTAGCATGTGATTGATGACTAACCACATCTGATTAGGCATAAGATGAACACGTGATAAATCTGAAAGTACTTTAAATACGAGTCCTAAGAGAGAAAATATATAAAGACACACAATGCAGTCGTATGAGAAGAAGGACCACTGCGATATTGCAGCATCATTATCTGATGCTGAAACAGAAATATATGAATCATCTTCAGATGAAGAATTTGATATTGATGAAATAGATTCATCAGCATTAACAGTTTCAGAAACCCCAGCATCATCACCATCAAGATTTTGGAGTTTAGACTGTTCTTGTAATAGTCAAAATGTGGACCGAGAATGTATAAAGAAAGCTATTGAAAAATGGAAATTTAACGACACGTTAATATGTGATGGTTGCAGAGAAGGATCGTATTATGTGTATGCGCATGATTGTATGAATTTACCCCCAAAATCATTGGAAGTTCGTGCTTGGAGTGTTATAGCAAGCCCTAGTGTTGAAGATGATGTGTTTTACCTGTATGCCAACACCCACATTATTGGAATACTAACAAGAGAAAAATTTTATGAAGCATATTTGGAACTATTAAATGATTTAGACTATTTTCCGGAATTACTAGAGGTTCTATTAAGAAAAGACAGAAGGAAAAATGTATCCGAATAGTGTGAGTGTTTTATGTGTGTTATGTAGTGCTAAAAATATTAATGTGAATTGTGTATTAAAAACAATAAATGTATACTTACGTGAGAATAATCCGCTGGATTGCAAATCAAGTACTTTTCATGATATTGGATCATTTGCAGCAAAGTATTTATCTCTTGATAAAACTCTTGGTGAACTTTTTGAATTGTATGAACAAGAACATAGTGAAATCTCATTTATATGCTTTATGCGTAAAACTTGTGATCTTTTAAAAAATACAGAATTTGTTGGACAAATTATACCATATTTCATTCAGCGCACAAATGAAATTTCACCTTGCGTAAATCAATACATTATTGATATTCAAGGTTTTAAAATGTCTGATAACGAATTTATTATTCGTGAGTTTTGTCTTAGCGCATGTGATGATACAGTAAATTTTCATTGCTTGGTAAAATCGCCAATAGAATATAACTTATTGTCATTAGGTTGCCAAAAACAAATTGATTGGCTGACATTGAATTTACACGGATTGAACTGGGATAGTAAAACAGGATATGCTGTATCATTTATACGTAACCTTGTATATCAATTATGTGCTATGAATTCAACCTTTTATTGTAAAGGTTTAGAAAAATCTCTTTGGATTAAGAGAATATTTGCATTAGATAATGTTATTGATTTAGAAACGAAAGAATGTCCAGCATTAAATGATTTGTGTGGAAATACATTTAATGAATATTGTTCTTTTCACAAAAATGTTGTAAAGAAATCAGGATGTGCATATCGTAACGCACAACAGTTGAATTACTGGTGGAAATATGAAAGATCAACAGCATTAACTAATGCATTATCAAGATTGTATCGAGGATTTGTAAATTAAATGCCTGAATATAGTTTAAAAATTTTTATTGTAAAAAATATATATACAATAATAAAAAATAAAAAAAATTACATGTGTTTTCTTTTTAAAATGTTGTTTACATGTTTATAAACAATATCATCATTCTTTTTTAAATTTTTGTTGTTAAACAATTTTAAACACTTTTCAAATGATTGAGTGCGAATAATATGATGCAAAAAATATAATACAAAGTATCCGCATAACACAGAATCATCGTGCTGATATTGTTCACTGTTTGTAAAATATAATTTAGTATTTTTGGATAAAAAATTTTTTATTTCCTTGGGAATGTCCATAGCAAGACTGTCAAAATAAAATCCATGTTTTTTCTCATTAATGTACACTGCTACCCAGTGTGATCCACTTGAATTGCATGTATCAAGATTAATTACAAGTGCTGCAGGTGGTTCTACCATTACAGGAAGTTTATCAATAGGATAAATACCGGTAACACTTGCACCAGTCACTTTATCAGTCACTAACACTTTTAACAATTCGTCACTATACATGATTATTATTTTTCTTAATTATAGTAGGTATGTAATTATCACTGTTTTTTACATGGAAAACATAATCATACACTTTTACATATTCACTATATAGTAATGCTTCATGAATACTGTACCTATATTGTCCAAAACGATGTTTATTATGTGCACACTTGTGAACGTGAAAACTTAATGCAGTATACTTTGGACAGTCTATTTCTTCCAAATTTGTAACATTTCTTTGCAGAATTTCTTCAAGAAAACACTTTCTAGGTAATCCATACGTGTAAATACTGGTGGTATTTGAACAATATGATTGAATTATTTCCTTAAGAAGTGAATACTCTACATCGCCTTCGTGCCAGGTAATGCCATATACATTTTCACTTAGATATTTGTTTGTATTTATGATTGGCTCAGACAGCTTATTTAATGGATATGGTGGTTTAAATATCCAATTTTGTAAAAACGGAACGTCAGGATTTACAATTGCTAGTTCCTTTACAATAAATTCCTCATCATTATTATGGAATGCGGAGAAGTGTACAACAACCCTCATTCTACTCAACTGAATAAATTAGAAGGTGTTATCAGTATAAATATTTCTATCTTTGTCTATTTGTGCTAACGAATCAAATTGCGCATAGACAATACATGTAATTGTTTCAGTTAAAGTTTCTGAAAATGATACTTTTAAATTTACAGGAGAATCACGAACTACATCCCAAGTGTTGTCATCTAAAGTTCCAGTTGGAGATAGAATAAATGCATACAGAGTATATCCATTAGGATATTCTTCAAGAGTAACAGTATGTGAATAATTTTGATAATATATACCAGTACCTGATATCAGAGTATAGTAACTTAGAAGGTATAAATCATTATTAAAATCATGCGTAAGGGGGTTGGGAGGGAATGATTTTGATCCAACATGTAATTGCAGTTTGTTAACGTTAAAGTTTCGGAACTCATATGGATTAAGATGTGATTTACCATTGAAGGCTGTGTTGGAAATGAAACCAATATCCAGACCTTTAGGAACATTACCCAGAAAGAGATTATCAAGGTTATATGACTTGACTTGTGCAGGAATAGTATAAGATCTTGTTTCTACTCTTGTGAGAGGTAACTTGGCCGTTTCTGAAACCATTCGTGTATTTAATTGCATAGCTAAATCTGCAGCAACATCAATACGACGTACATGTAGAATAACTTCCTCAAGTGCAACTTTGTAACTTGTATTTTCAGGAGACATTAAACAAAAGTTATCTTTACTACGATGTAATTTTACACGTAAACTTACTTTATTGGGAAGCATACGATCTAAACTTACAATATCAGTATGAAGACGTCCGTACATTTCAAAAGATTTACTATTTTTTATTTTATTGGCACGCTTTTGAAAACCATCATTTGTATTATCTAATTTATTAAAATTTTTTGCAGTATCTTTATGCCACATAGCACATGCTAAATGTGTTTGAGAAGCATCATGAGAATAATTTAATAAAGTTTCAATGTATGCACGATAACGATAAGATCCTGACGAAGAACTAATTAATTTATCATTTAACGAAATATCAATTTGACTAAATAATGAATGTAGGAAATTATTTACTGGTGCAACAACATCATCATTAACTAAGTTTTTACCATCATCTTTTGTAATTTTACAACGTACATAAATATATAGATATGCGGGATGAATAAATTCTCCTGTTTCTCCAGGAATAACAAATTCAATTGGTCCTTCTGATGTTAATGTAGAAATAGGTCGATATTCAGCATTTATAGTTGCTTCAATAGCTGTTTGTGTCATTGGTATTGAAAAGAAATCAAATTCATTGGTACAGCATTCAGAACTATCGGAATTTAGGAGCGACATTATGAAAAGATATCGTTTATATGTTTACGTTTTGTTGGTGGTCCAAAATTTACAATTGCAGGAGCCTTTCTTTTGCGTGACCGTCTCTTACCACTACCAGTTAGCAACTGTCCAACTTTATTAATAGCTTTTGTCTTTAAATTATTACCAGCTTCTTTTACACGTGCACGAACCGCTTCTTTAAATGGTTTATTTTCCAATACATCACCCGCAACTTGTATACCGGTTTGCAATGCTTGACGTCCTACAGTTTTTGCACCTTGTTTAAGAAATGGTAATGCAAAACGAAATAACCCTTTAAAGAAACTCCCTATACCATGTCCCCTTTGATATACAGGTCCTGAAAAATATGGTATTCCACGTCCACGATGTAAAGTAACGGTTTGGGTACAAAACCTCGCGGCCAGAACCTCGCGGCGACAACCTCGCGGACCAAAACCTCGCCTGGCCAAAACCTCGCCTCCCAAAACCTCGCGGCCCAAAATCTCGCCGGGCCGAAACCTCGCCTGGCCAAAACCTCGCCGCCCAAAACCTCGCGGGACAAAATCTCGCCGGGCCAAAACCCCGCCTGGCCAAAACCTCGCCGCCCAAAACCTCGCGGGACAAAATCTCGCGGGGCCAAAACCTCGCCTGGCCAAAACCTCGCGAGCCAAAATCTCGCCGGGCCAAAACCTCGCCTTGCCAAAACCTCGCGCCCCAAAATATCGCCATACCCAAAATCTCGCCTGACCAAAATGTAAATGTTCCAACAGATGATAAGGATGACGGTATAAAAGACGCTGTTTCAGAAAAAGTATCACGGGTATTTGACCAAGTCTCGCGATACCATATGAAAATTCTATTTCTGTATTAGAGGATTTCAATGTGAAGATAGGGCGACAGGATGATTTTAAACTGGTTATAGGGAAAGAAAGTCTGCATAAGGAAAGCAATGACAACTAACGGGGTTAGTTTCGTGAACTTTGGAGCATCCAAAAACTTAAAATTTCAACAAAAATCTAATAATATTTATGAAAGTATGAAATAATATATGAGTTTTTACGACGTCCCTTGATTATGTCCTGTAGGTTAAAGGAGACGTAGATGACCAGGATGAAGGAAATGATCGAATAAAGAAAGTGGGAGGAAACGGGAATAACCCGAGAAAGCCCATGCACATGATGATTTTTGTATCTTCTTCTTCTTCTTCTTCTTCTTCTTCTTCTTATTATTATTATTATTATTATTATTATTATTATTATTATTATTATTATTATTATTATTTGTAATGTGGAATTGCATATTAAGAAACTCATTGGGTAAATCTTAAAGAAAAGTTTCATTCACGGCGTGGTTTTGGCCACGCGAGGTTTTGGGAGGCGAGGTTTTGGGTGGCGAGGTTTTGGCCCGGCGAGATTTTGGGCGGCGAGGTTTTGGCAACGCGAGGTTTTGGCCCGGCGAGATTTTGTCCTGCGAGGTTTTGGGCGGCGAGGTTTTGGCCACGCGAGGTTTTGGCCCGGCGAGATTTTGTACCGCGAGGTTTTGGGCGGCGAGGTTTTGGCCACGCGAGGTTTTGGCCCGGCGAGATTTTGTCCCGCGAGGTTTTGGCCGGCGAGATTTTGGGCGGCGATGTTTCGGCCGCGAGATTTTGTCCGTATCCCGTAAAGTAACATGTCTAGATCTCATTTTATTATTATTATTTAACAGGAGAGCGTTTAAAATGAAGTGTTACGGTCAGTGTCCCAGATCGGAATGGCAAATTTCGCCCTGCATGATCTTTTAATAGTATTTCAATTGTATTAAAACAAAATTTTGCAAGTGGCATATAATGAGTATCTTCAAAGGTAATTGTTTGAACTTTTCCAAATTTAATATCTGAAATTGTTGCTATACGTAGTAACGGAGCTTTTGTATCACCTAAAAATTGATATTGTATAATGTCGGTATAAATAAAAATTTGATGTGGATATCCAATATCTACGTATGGCTGTTTGAATCCACGGCGTTCTTTTACAAGATCTGATTTTTCAGAAAAACCTAATTGTAAAGCTAATGTAGGTGACAATGTAACAGATTCTACACGTTCATCGCATTCAACACGTACAATATTTGAAAAGCTAAACCGTATAAATCTTGATATTGTATTTCATTCATCTATTAAATGATGAATGGATGGATAATATCCAACAAATACCATACAACATTTTCACCTTCGGTGACGTTATAACATGTTAATGGAATATGTACTTCACTTAACCCTACGTACCAATCAGATTCTGATAATCGTATATTATTTTTCAACTGATTAATAAAATGTGTTGGATTATTTGTAGGATATACATTTGTACTAGCATTTGAAACTAATGTAATGTAAAAACTATCATCAATAATTTCAGAAATCATTTTCGTTTAAAGTGAAGTGTTAAGTTTGAAGTCCCGAAACGAAATGGTAATTTTAAACCGTGTTCATCTTTTAAGTTTACTTCTATTGTATCAAAATATTTCTTTTCAACTTTAACATAATGGGGTGTATGAAACACAAAAGATTTTACATTACCGTGTTGTACATTATATACACTAAGTTTTCGAACTAACGGTCCAATATTTTGTTGATGTTTTACAATATCAACACATACATTAATTGAATTGGGAATATTATAATCTAAATTACATGGAAATTTACCCCGTGATAATAATAAATCAACATTTCTAATTTTTGTGTATACTACATTTTTAATATCGTGTGTATTTTCATTAATAAATCCAAAAATATGTTGTAATCCTGGTGTAATACCAATCATACATTGATCTTCTAATTTTAAAGAATGTTTAATTACAATTTGATTTTTATTTTGTAAATATTGTAACATACGAACATTTTCAGGAATTAACTCAAGAATAGATTCGATAGAAGAATAATATCCCGGTGTAACACGAACATGATGACGTTCAACTTTATCATTGATAACAGTAGTAATTATTATTTCTTCATTTTCACCAACATTATAAAAACTCCACGGAATATTAATTTGTGTTAATGCAACACCCCATTCTCCATCACTTAAATCAATAGGTTGTGCTAATTTAACGCGAAATGAAGCTGTTGTATTATTAAAAAGTTTACTACTGGCATTTGAAGGAAGAGTAACGTAAAAGTCATGTGTAAGGTTTGAATTCATTTTGAAGACTGAATAGAATCGGATCTAATCCATGAATTCATACTTGACGGATATCCCAACCATTTTACATACATCCACCCATTTTTACGTTTTAATACTTTTTCAATAAGATAAGTTTTTTTTTGAATTTATAATTACTTTTTGTAATTCTTGTGCATAAAATATTCCTTTAATTTCTTCTCCATTCCAATCTTTTAATTTATAAGTCACAGGATTAGATTTAATACATTTATTGACAATAAATATTTCTTGTGACCATTTAGGTAAATATCCTTTTTCCAATACATGTTTATACTTACTAACACGAACATAATCACCCGGACTAAATTTACAACTTGTATTCTTTTTATTTATTGTATTTCCATATAATGTTTCCCACACTTGATTCACATTGGAATCATTTACTTCTGCAGGCGCCATTTTAATACTTGAATGATATGAATGGTTATAATTATTGACAATTTGATCTAAGACATTAATATAACGATAAGTATTTTTTGCAGTAAAGTAACGATACAATTTTTCTTTTATCGTTCTTATAAAACGTTCTGCTAAAGCACATTTAATTTCGGAATGAACACTATAATGATTAATTTCGTATTCTTTAAACAATTGTTTTACATGACGATTATAAAATTCTGTACCTAAATCGGTTTGTACATTAAACACGGGTAACTTGAAATTTTTAAAAATTTTTCTTATTGCTTTTACCATTTCAGGACCTTTCTTTGTTTTTAAGGGGACACAATATGCATAACGTGAAAAAATATCAATACAACATAATATATACTTATAATTATTATTATGCTTTGCAATGTTTTGCATATCTGCCAAATCCATTTGTAATGTTTCATTTGGTGCACTAACATAATACTTTTTCCGGTGAAAAACTTTACGAATTGGTGCATGCAATGTGTATGCATCTTGAGAAGCTAACCAATTTTTAATTTTCTTTTTAGATAATTTTGTTTTATGATGTAATGTTTGTATACTTGATAAAGAATTAGGATTTGAATAATCATAATATATTTTTGATAATTTTGTCATTTTTTACATACTATATTCTTTCCAATGTTTAAATAAATTAGATACTGCTTTAGGACTGGATGATTTTCTTATTTTACGAATACGTTGTCTACTACTAGTATTTAGTTTTGATGCTGGTGTACCAATAAATTCTTTAGGAATATTAAGATCTAATAAATTTTTAAATTCATGAATACCTATAGGATTTCTTGAATATTTTCTTGTACGAACAACATCATTTACTAAATCTATAATATTTGAACCAGGTATTGTTTTTCCTTGGATACGTACTATGCCAGACTTATCCCACTGAATTTTATCAGAATTTGTTAACTGCTTTAATAATAGATCTGTTTTCCTACGTAGTGTTTTTGGTACTGAATGTAAAATGTCTGATACAAATGGTAAAATAGAAGTATTGTTATCCTGTTGCAAAGCAAGTGATGATAATTTTTCTTCTTCTTTTTGTTCATCCTGAATAACAGGTAATGTAATAGGTTTATGTGAAGAAGAAGATGTATACTGTAAGTAACGATGCAAAGCTTGTTGATATAATTTCCATTTTTGTTGTACACTAATATCATGACGTTTTAAAATATTATTCATTTCATCATCTAAACGTGATTGATGTGAATTTATTGATTTAAGATTGGACTGAATTTCATGTATTGCATTTTCAGGAACTAAAATCATTTTACGTAATTCTGACATAATTATCGACTAAAAATACTACTGCCTACCGCTGCTAGAAGTGGTCCCAAAATTAATGGTAAAAGTGCACCACCTTTTTGTAGTAACAGCCTCTTCTTTTTCTTTAATGCAGTACGCTGCTGAGATAAAGCGCGCAAGATCTTTTTATGTCTACGTAATCGTTGCTTCTGACGAGGATTTAAAGGGATGTTTCCTTTTATTGTGTTTTTAGCTACTTGAGAAATTGTTCTTATTAAATCCCCTGAAGCATTTTGTAAAATTTGTTTTCGTTTTGTATTTTTGCATTTGCACAGATCACGGAGCGTGTTGTAGTGTTGTTTTACCTTCAACATCTTGATAGCAACTAAATAAAAATTTCTGTATGCATATCTTTTATGTTGGCGTATACATGCATGATTTCATTAGGAAAAATATTTGTACGTATTCGCAATGCATCGTTTGTTTTTTGGGTTAGGTCAAATAACAAATAAGTGTGAGGCTCACGTGTTACCTCTTCGAATACATTCACAATTTCTTTACTATATCGAGGCATAATTTGGCTTGCTAAATATTGTATTTGTAATTTATTATGAGGATTTTTAAATACTATAATATAATGTGCATTTAAACTAATATCACGTGCATGTTTTCCTTTTGGAAATAAATTTTGAATAATAAATATAACAGTCAACTTTTTATGATGTGCATACTTTGTAAATAAATTAGCAACATCGCCATTAGTTTCTGACATTAAATCATCAAGTATTAATAATGAATTTTCTTTAATTACAAAATTATTCATGTCAGGTATCCCTTCTACAAAACGTATTTTTGCATGTGCATCCAGGTTTGGTATTACTGCACCATAACACCAAACAATATCATAAATTTTATACTAAACATTTGATCATGTTCATTAAGTAATCGATTTACAAAACATGTTTTTCCTGTCCTTGATGGACCCGCAATTAAAATGGTAGAGGGATGTTGAAACTTTAACATGTTGTACTCAAATGAATGCATACAATAGAGCTTTTGCTTTATATACACTCACACATTCAGAAAGAAAAAGATAAAGGTTTCTAAGAAAACAATCTACGATTGTTCTGAACTTCTATAAGAAGCAAGCAAACAAATAAATAATTAACAATAAGCTTCTAATGAAACGAAAGAACAATGAAATAATTAACAACGAACTTCTAATGAAGCGAAGGAAAAAAGTTAAAGCTTTTTAAGTTAAAATAAATTATTTACACTCATAGAAAATTTTAACAATGAGCTTCTATAAGAAGCGATCCAACAAATAATTAACGACTTAGGAAATTTTAAGAATGAGCTTCTATAAGAAGCAATCCAACAAATAATTAACGACTTTCCACTGGAAATTTTAACATAATCAGAATCTAAAGATTGTTCCGAGTTTCCATAAGAAACGAACTGGTTAAAAAGAAAAAAAACATTCACACAAGTCACATTTACTCGTTCGTGGGCCTATATCCGTAAGGTAAAGTCGCACGTTTTGTTATTGGTATATCGTCAGTCACGTCATCTTCGTCAACACGTTTACGCTTTTTATTTACCTCACGGTGTGTCTTAGTCTCTGTACGACTAAAGATACGGAACCCTGGTTTACGCACAATACTATTTGGGTTTTCTATTACTGTGGACTCTAATTGTCCAGACACTAATTTATAGAAACTCTCAAAGTTAATTTTTTGAGAGGTCCTATCGTTTAGTGTTATCCCCCTAATTTTGAGTATGTGCCGAACATCCCCTTTGGCATTAATTAGCCTATAACAATAATTTTTCGCACCTAGACCGTAGAAGGTTGTAAATTCCCAACCTTCTGGAATTTCATCTGTTAGATCACCCAGATAGTTTCCAAGTGGTAACAAAGGTTCCTCATCTTTTTTCTGTATATACATAATACTGTCAGTGTCACAGTAAATGGCTCTGTCTGGTCCTACAGTCGTTAGTAATTTATAAAGTTCAAGTCTAGCCCACGAAGTAATAAAGGCAGCTAATATAACGTTTGAAAATTCCAGTGGGACATTTTCAGTTTCATTATCTCTATATGTGATAATTAAGTGATCATCATTAATTGGGACCACACTTTGAATTTCATACCTTGCCGACGTTAAATACCTAAGGAACGTAACTTCGTCAGTAACGATTACACTATGTGACATATCAGTGCGCTGTCCCCATTTACCATATAATGAATTGAGGTAAAGTTTTGCACATTGCCTCAATCCCGGGTTCGTCCTGATGTTATCATAATTTAACTGTATGCCTTCATGGGCATAATAGTCCTCGATATATTTTTGCTTGTCTCCTTCATTTTTACAATAAGCAGGAAAACCAGAGGCTTCCTGCTTCATCTGAAGGAAGGAATTCACATAAGTTCCGAACAAACCATCTGAATTCCCCTCTTCAGGATCCATGAGTTCGAATTCCCATATTTCATGTATATCGAGTATTTTGTACCCTTTTTGAAGAGCCAGGTGTAACTCTGGAGTACAAAACGTACCTGTAATAGCACACTCATTGTCACTATGAGTACAATCATCAGTGTTTTCCTCTTCCATACATGTCCGGCATAAACCAAAAAGTAATCGGCCTCCAGCCACATACGGAATAATTGGAAAATACAAGTTTTTCGGGGGCAAAATAGTGCATTTTACTACACCATGAATACTTTCCACATCTGGAAACTCCGTATGTATGTATGTATCTTAGGTGATTTAACGGGCATAGGCTTACGTGACATCACATATGGATATAACGAAGTTATATCGGCGTAACATAACTTCTCATTACCCGTACAATTCACAAAAGATTTGAACACTTCAGTGCGTCCGCCATTGTAACAATTCTTGGGAATAAGGAAATCAGGCAGGCTAGTACAACGTTCTTTAATAAACCTTTGTACGTCCTTATCCGTCTTTACCTTTTCATCCCAAGAACATTCCCAGATTTCGTATAGGTTTATACCTAAACGTTTTAGGTACTTCCGGCGGAGCATTGTTTGTTCATATCTTTTTTCCATTGTATTGCATGAGTCTTGAGCGTCATTTAAAATGTCGTTACGGTTGAAAGGGTAACAACGCGGGCACGAGTGCCAGTAACAACCATAAAATTCGAAGGCAGCGTTGAGTCCCTCATGCCATCCATCAACTTGGTACCTACCAATATACTTTTCCCCACCTCTCCTAGCATGCTGGATTTCTATCCCTAATTGTTTTTCCATATACATAAGCCATTGCATAGCTTTAGTACTATACTTTGTCTTATGATGGAAACCCAACGCGGGAATTACGGGAATAGTATTTTCAGGTAAGTACAAAGTACGATATGTACGCATTGCAAGACCTGCAATGGTGGATGATGTCATGAAACATTGCAAACCATTCGTTTTCTCCTCAATAATGTCACTAAATTTGATGATCGCTTCTGCTAGAATTCTAACATCGTTTTCGCAATAAGACAGCATTTCCTTTTCGAGGTTAAACTCCTCGCCACTTGCCGCACGTTCTTGGTGCCAGGCTATTAATTCTTGTTTTTCTTCGGTGCTTCGTCCTTCAGGGTCATAGAATTCAAGTGGGGGATAGGGACCAACATAATTTTGATTTTCCTCGGTGTTAAATAAATATGGGAAATCTCCCTTTCTTAAATTTCCGCGCAGGCCTAAAGTTTTGGGAAGTCTAGATAATTTACATCCAATAAATAAATAAAAATCTTTAAAGAAAATTCGATTATAAATATTAATATTAAAAATTTTCTGACCCTGAATTACCACATTAGGAATAAGATGCTGCTCTTCTATTAGATTTCTAAGGCAGAAAAGACCATCGTATCTGCTACCATTATGTGCAATACAAATTATACGTCTAAAGTCAGGTCGGTCTGCCAATACATGGTTAATAAAGTCCGTCATTGTCTTAAAAGAAAACGAACGATTTCCATTATTATCACCACAAGTTTTACAGGACTCATCGATACCTTTATTCATACAGTTGTGGCAAATATGCTTACAGCATACAAGTACTACCACATGTTCCCTTTCACCGCGCGCATTTGATGCCTTTAACATCGTTTCTATATCATATGCAATGTACATAAACCTATCAGTATGTACAGGCTCCTGTCGTTGTACAAAACATGTGTGAGTAATATCAACATGCTTACGACAAGTCGTGCAAAAATGTTCACCACACACATGGTTTGATTTTCGACGCCTGTTATCAAAGATGATACCGCAATTATTGCAGACCTTAACATTATCACACACAGATTTCCCGCCTTTATTAGATTTCTTATGATTCTGAAAACATGTACCCTCAGCAAACTCTCTATTGCACGCATTACATTTAATTTTATTAGTATTATAATTTCGTTCGTGTTTGCATTCACAAAGAGAACACTGAGTTTCACACTTATGTTTATATGCTAACCCATTATATGCTTGCAAACAATAATAGCAATACTTCAGTTTACCAAGTAATTTTTTAATGTATGGAATGGGCTCAAAATGGCCAACAGTGTCACCTCTCTTTTAGAAAATAAAGATTTTATTCTCTGCATACTCTCCCGGGTAACGTACTATATATTCCCGGTCATTATTTTCATCTTCCTCATACACCACAATTTGATACTCCCCACTTAAATATGATTGTATCAAATCCAGGTCTTTAAAATCACATCCACCCTTTGCTTTAACCTTAACTCCCGCCATCTCGCAGAGAACTTCTGCTTTTAGAACCCATGTATCATAATCTCTTGTTTTTAATTTATATAAACTTTCCTTACTTGCGGTGTGCTTTGTAATCCACCACACAATTGCCATTGGAAGGCAGTACATATTATTGTTTTCTATGCGTATTAAACGCTTTTCCAAATAATCTTGATGTTTGGAATACTTTTCAACAGCACTTGCTGCATTTCTTCCGTTTCCATGCATACTCTCCGCTACATGGAAGCGAAACAATACCTCATGCCCCAAAAGGAAATCCTCATTTGAATTTAAAACTCGTTCAACTGAGGAAAGGACAGTTTGAGCAGAAAAATCGGGTTTTCTTCTAAATGGAACATACACAGACTTGTTATTTCTACTATTGCTACTATCAATGTACAGTCCAATATAATCTGTGGGGCGAGCATTAGATAACACATGTTCTAATGCAAAATTAAATAAGCTTTCAATATAGGCCTGTGGATTATCAATACGTCTTTCATTATCCACAGGTCTAACCGCGATTTCATGGCCCGTAAGGTGAAACTTACGAAACCGTTTTCTGCTCTCTCTTACTACTTCGAGGTTATTATTACTCTGATTTTTCCCCTCATTATTATTTCCACTACCACTACTACTAGTACTACCACTAGCACTACAATCAGTACTATTTGTACTTTTCCCATTATTGCTCCCATATCCAACAAACACGGGGTCAGGAGCATGTGAGGGTCCAGGTTGAGGATCAGATTGGTCCCCATAACCATGATTATCCTGTACACAAGGGTGATTGTATACAGGATTTTGTCCCTGGACTTGTTGCGTGGGTTTAACCACAGCATCGTCCACATTTTTAACCAATCTCCTCACTTCTCGTTCTTCATCGGAATTTAGATTTACTCCATCTAAAAATGCCAAGTCTTCATCACTCAAGTTATAATTTTCTTGAGGGGTCACAGTTATGGGTGATTCAGATGGAATTAAAGATTCATCCAAAACAAATCGCGAACCAAAATCAAAAAAGTTGGATAACTCTGTATTATTTATTCTATCTATTTGCCCTTCTCCGCACGCCATTAAATACATAAATCTGTCTTGAGCATAATTGTAAAACTCCTTATTACAAAAAAATCCATGTACAAATAACTCAAGCACATCGGCGGCTGAAACGCAATGATTTAAAAGTATAAGGTCATTACCTTCTAAAGCACGAAGAGCGTGTAGTAAAGCCTCACATCTTACACTGGCTCGATGACTTAATCGCTGCAGCTCCATTATCGCCTTCCACGTACTGAAGACACGAGAATAGTCATCAAGCCCGCGTAAAACTTCATGCAGGAAAAGTTCATCAATCATATTGAACTCACCAGTTGAACATAGGAAATCCATCTAAAACAAAAAAAAGAAAAAATTTTTGAGTTCTATCATAAATCTAGCAAAACAGGCAATAATCAATAACTTGTTTTGAAAAAACTGTAAAAAACTTGTTTATTAATTACTGGTTAAAAAAACAAGCTCAACTAAAGAAATGTTCAAGAACTTGGTTTTAAAAAGTCTTGTTTACTAAGTGTTGGTTAAATAATTAATGGTTAAAAACAACATTATCTAAAGAAATGTTCATTAAATATATTAATAATAATAATTATGAAATACACTCACCTTCTAATTCTTAGTTGTTCTTCAAAAACTGTTAAAATGGCCTCGCTAATTTTTATATATTGCAACTGCAGGGTCCACACACTGTAAAACAGGAATAATATTTTCACTAAATTCAGTACTACTACCACTAGCACTAGTAATAATTATTTTAAAATAAGTCAAGGATAAACAACGCGTTAGGTCCAACGGCGTACAATAAAATGATAATAAAACGGAGTATTATATTATTATATATGTCATTACATTGAACAAGTTTACGCATGTTTTGACGTAATCATGTGGTAAGTATTGCCACCTAGCGGCCTTATTCAAAAGCATTCAGTATAGTAATAAGTCGTCTGCAAACGGGTTCATAAAACAACACGTCTCTATGCAATTTTTCCAATTCCCATTCTATATGCATTTGCATTAACAGTACAAATCTATGTGGCCTTATTCCAAAATTCTGAAATATCCTAAAGCCCATTCTGTCCACCGCAAAAATTTATTCTGAAACTATATATATATATATACCAAAAGAAAAGGCCCTCATTCTGTACTGCCCCCCACCGCAATATTTATTCTCAATCTAACTATACCAAAACAAAAGGCCCTCATTCTGTACTGCGCCCCACCGCAATATTTATTCTCAAACTAAGTATCGCAAAAAAAGTCCTCATTCCGCACTCTATAATTAAGCTTCCCCCTTGAATATCCCCTAATAGTCCTTGAATATCTTTAGTAAGGGCTAACTACCCTTTAATTATTCTTGATATCCCCTGATTATTCCTTTAATATTCTTACTATGGGCTACCTACCCTTTAAGCATTCTTAATATCCCCTGATTATTCCTTGATTAACCTTACTATGGGCTACCTACCCTTTAAGCATTCTTAATATCCCCTGATTATTCCTTGATTAACCTTACTATGGGCTAACTAGCCCTTGATTATCCCCTAAATAGTCGCTGACCATATTTAGTATTCCGTAACTACCCCATGAGTATCTTTAGTATACCGTAATTAGCCCCTAAATAGTCGCTGACCATCTTTAGTATTCCGTAGCTACCCCTTGATTATCTTTAGTATTCCGTAACTACCCCTTGATTATCTTTAGTATACCCTAATTAGCCCCTGCCTATCTTTAGTATTCCGTAACTAACCCCTGATAACCCCCTAAATAGACCTTGACTATTCTTAGTTTGCCCCCTTTTTTTCTGTTACTAACACATTGTGTCTTACTACATAGTCTTTGACTAATACAATGTGTCTTAGTAAGTTGTCTGTTACTAACAAATGTGTCTTACATACTGTTTGAATAAATATTATAAGAATTGCAATACATTGTACAAAAATCAGAAGGGGCCATAAAATGGTAGACACAAAGGCAAATGGTGCATAATAACAGCCGTGGTCTTCTATTTTGTGTATAAAATAAGTATTGTAATAATCTATAAAGTTAACTGAAAGGGTCCATTCGCAATTTTAAACGCAATAATTATTCACAATGCAGTATTGCACTTTCCATCTTGGTTTGCGTTAACGCAATATTTTCAGTTATTTTTATTTTAAAAACTAGGCAAGACATATACTTTTTTCTACATATACTAAAATTATAATATAAAAATTACCATTTCTTAGTAAAAACACAATTAATAATAAGTTATTTCAATTATTAATAAGTTATTTCAAATACTAAGGACACTTGCAAATCGCAAAAAGATAGATACGGTATCGCAACGCGTCATTAGTGGTGCCTCCTAGTGGGTGTAATTATAAACATCCACTATCTTGTTTGAATAATGATGGTGCATGTGACTTCAAGTTCCAGCTAAAAATGAATTAAAGTTAGGTTTTTTTAACAGGTAAACCTTTTTTTGTTCGTAAATTTATTTGATATTTATGTTTTACGTGTGCTTAATTTATTATTATTAAAATATATTCGTTGTTATGTGCGTTAAGCAAATGATATTAGGTTACACTATTTAAAGGTATTTCCCACATGTGAATGTTAGCCGATTGCAGGTTGTTCTTGTTTTCCGTGTTTTAAAATCAATTATATTGCGTATTTGTTAATGTAGGTGAATAAAAATATAGCAGTGATTAATTTTAAAAGCGTGGCAATTGGTGCCCATGCGTGCGTGCATTTATACGGAAGTATGCTTATATTTATTAATGTTAATGCGTAACAGTCGGTGTACATGTGGAAAAACATGCCTGCATTTATACGGAAGCATGCTTGCATTAATTACATTTATTAGTTTTAAACGTGTAGCAGTAAAAGTCCATTCGTGAAAAAAACGTGCGTGCATTTATACGGAAGCATTCGTACATTTATTAATATTAATGCGTAGCAGTGCAAGTCCATTCGTGAAAAAAACGTGCCTGCATTTATACGGAAGCATGCGTACAATAATTACATTAATTAGTTCTAAACATGTAGCAGTCGGTGTACATGTGGAAAAACGTGCGTGCATTTATGTGGGCGGGGCAGTGTAAAGCAATTATGCATTTAAGTTATTTTCACAAATAAGTTCAGGGTTTATGCATAGCAGTTGCGTTTAATCTATATAAATAAAGCATACGGACCCACATATAATCAGGTCAGGGCAGGGCAAAACATCCGCGGCAACAAGTGTTCAGGGCAGGGCAGGGTGAAGCATACGCGCAACCAAGTGGTTTAGGGCAGGGTAAAACCGTCGCGCAACCAAGTGGTTTAGGGCAGGGTAAAACCGTCGCGCAACCATGTGGTTCAGGGCAGGGTAAAACCACCGCGCAAACAAGTGGTTCAGGGGAGGGCAGAGCCGGTGTGCATTTAAGTTGTTTTCAAGCATTTATTCAGTATTAGCAAACGCGTAGCAACAAGTTAAAACAAAATAATAATTATTTTATACATTATTATCAAAGGTGGATAATGTTGCGTTAAGTTAGGTTATACGGTAAAGGCGCGTTACCGACGGTCACGATACCATAGGTGGCGTTAGCAGGTATAACCAGTTTAGGTTAGTTTAGTAAGGAACCATATGGTTTTCAAGTAAAGGCGCGTTAGCGACGGTTACGTTACAATAGCTTAGTAAAAAAATGTGGTTTTCCACTAAGGCACATTAGCAAATATAAACATCTTAGGTTAGCTTAGTAAAAAACATGTGGTTTTAAGTAAAGGGGCGTTAGCAAGTATACCCATCTTAGCTTAGCTTAATAATAGATAGGCAATTTAAATTTTGTGCCAGGCAACTAATTTATCCGCAAAAGTTATATAACACAAACTATTTTATAATGCGTTCTTAAATGTAAGCTGGTGACCGTATTAGCGTACATACAATTTTAAAAAGTACAACCAGTATGTGCTAGGTGTACACATTAATTTTTATTTCGCTTTCGCGTACGTGTAATTTTAAAAAGTGCAACCAACATGTGTTAGGTGAACACAGTAATTTTTATTTTATGTTCGCGTTAGTGCAATTTTAAAAAGTACAACCAACATGTGTTAGGTGAACACAGTAATTTTTATTTCGCTTTCGCGTAAGTGCAATTTTAAAAAGTACAACCAACATGTGTTAGGTAAACACAGTAATTTTTATTTCGCTTTCGCGTAAGTGCAATTATAACAAAGGCGTAACCAATATGTGTTAGGGGAGAATGGTATTTTAAAATTATTTCCGTAAATGCTTGCTATAATAAAAATAAATCTTTGTGTAAGCGCGCAACATGAATAGCATTTTAAACAAAGGTGCGGCATTAATGTTAAAATATTTTACAATTAATCACTTTTTTCTCACGTTTCAATGTGAATGCCTGTGGTGGCACGTTAACGATTATGTGTTATACTTTTAAAGTGAATTACAATTTTACATTTGTTCGTTAGCCCTAGGTTTAAATATTAATGTACAAAAGGCGCGTCAGTGAATATGTGTGGATATATACATCAACTACAATAATAACTTACAATTTTCGCTGCTCGTCCAAACTTTTTAAAAATCGCAAACACACACACGTAAAATCACACAATTAATTACTATAAAAGACACTCTCAGTAGCAACAATTATAATATATAGAAAAAGGGAGCAAAGAGATTTATATATAAGTACTTTATTTAGTATAGGCGGAACCATTTTTTTTACCCATAAGTCCGTGTGCTTTATTGCATATAGGCGGGGCATAGTCAATGTTCTCACTGTGGACATTGAATCCGTACAATAATAATTGTTCAGTTCGGGGCATTAATCTCTAAAGTTGCAGTTTATTTTCTCGTATTAGATTGTAATAACAAAATAAATGTTTTCGCCGTTCTCTGGTTATCTCTAAATAATAACGTTTCCAAATTGTTTATATATATATTTACAAATACAAGTTCAGTTTGTAATAGGGCAAGCGTTCAATAACCCATCAGTTCTCGTAATTATCGGTTTATTTTTTTCTATCGTCAATATCATTTAAACTTAGACACATAAACTCGTGATCCATCTGTGATTAACTCTGTTAGATATCACTCATGGTTGTCGATAATAAAGGTTTTTAACCTTGCACGTGATTGTTATTCAAAGTTCTGATTAAGTTCAAATCATACAAATGTTTGTAGATGATTGCAAGCAAGCGTTCAATAACCCATCAGTTCTCGTGATTATCGGTTTATTTTTTTCTATCGTCAATATCAATTAAACTCGTACACATAAACTCGTGATCCATCTGTGATTAACTCTGTTAGATATCACTCATGCTTGTCGATAATAAAGGTTTTTAACCTTGCACGTGATTGTTATTCAGAGTTCTCATTAAGTTCAAATCATACAAATGTTTGTAGATAATTGCAAGTAATCTCTGTTTCGTGTAAATAAGTAAAGTCTATAATGATATAGCTTAATCACTTTTATCATTCTGATACGGTACAAAGTTAATCTTGACGTCACTAAAGCCAAGCCAAACGGCTTTTCGCTCGTTCATTTCAATTTCAACGGCTCTCAAGGAAGGATGTCTATGCCACTCAGTCTTCAACTCACAAGTAAGAATAATGTTTTAATAAATATTACCCTTTTCATAATATACTTGTAGGAGGGGGTAAAAGGAGGGGGGGTTATTTTAAATTTTTTCACATGCTGTTCGTATGGGTCCTATTTTTTACCAACAAGCTTCTATTGTTCTCAAATCTTTTTAACAGGTAGCTTCTAATGAAGCGTAGGAATAAATAATGTGGGTCCTGCACAGGGGGCAATGGGTCCTGGGAGTCATTTCCAGGGGTCATCCATTCAGGGAAGGGAACCATTTCCTTTTATCTGTTCCCACCTTTTTAGCAAGGAGTATGGCTTGCCATACGAAACAATAAAAATATTCTCACATCTTTTTAACAGGTAGCTTCTAATGAAGCGTAGGGGCCATGGGTCCTGCATAGGGGCTATGGGTCCTAGGGGTCATTTCCAGGGGTCATTCACTGTAGTCCTGGGAACCATTTCCTTTTATCTGTTCACACACATAGTGTATGAGTATAGCTTGCTATCCAAAACATTAAAATATTCGCACATCTTTTTAACAGGTAGCTTCTAATGAAGCGTAGGGGCCATGGGTCCTGCATAGGGGCTATGGGTCCTGGGGGTCATTTCCAGGGGTCATCCATTGTGGTCCTGGAAACCAGGGACCATGCGGTAGGGAGCATCCACTGTGACCTTCGTAGTGGTCATTCAACCTTTCCTTTCGTCATCTATCTCCAGGAAAAAAAAAACCTGACCCTATTTCATCACCTCCTTCGATAGTCCCCTTATCCTTAATTAAACAAGCAATAAACTATCTCTTATCAAGGCGCGGCATCTCTTTTACGGTCACGATACTAAATCAATACTACTGTGGAACAAGACCTCCCTAGTCAATGTTATTTTACATGAGATACCGTTATCACGACTCTCTTATCTGTTTTCGATTTCCAGCCATTTAGAAAATCGGCATTTATTTTCGCGTTTCTAAATAACTGCAAACGGAAAGCTACTAGGAGACTCGTGATAATGGTACCTTTTGCAAAATAACATTGTCTAGGGAGGTATTGTTCCAGTTTCAATTATCTTTTATCTATTTGAAGATATCACATAATTACTGTAAAATTAGCGGTATTTTAATTTCGCAGTGATAAGGTCTCTTAAAGTTTTAAGTTTAAATTTTAGTTTGGATGTATTGAACGATATGGCCTTTAGAGAAATAACATATGAAGGATGTAGGGAAAACAATGGGTACCTTCATTTTAAAAACTTGTGAGTTGAGTACAGAAACAAGCACAAAAACACTGAAGCCAGCTGAACTGTGGAGTGAGTTCGAATTTGAAACAACAGCATATTCATCTGGCTCTTGTTTCTAACTTGAATTATTTCCATAGTTCATTTCCCATGAGTGATATCATTGTTTTTTCGTACTCAACTCACTAACTTAGGGTTATCAACTGTTTTCCCTCCATGGCCAGTATACAAGGTGTTTCAAAATAACATCGACAACGTTTGGGAGGTGATCCCTGACACCAAGATAAGACAAAAAGTATAGAACAACCTGGGTGCACAAATGCTTCCTTTCGAAATTATATGCTGCCGAGAACATGAAAAAAAAATGATGTTTAAAGGTCCATAGCTCCAAAACTATGGGACCTACCGTAGTCAGGTCAAGACTTCACTTAGGAACTAGTATGTGCGCTATCCAAAAATACATGTTTCAGACTCCTAAGGTACAGGTAAGGTAATTTCGGTATAAAAGAAAGAACTATGTATACGCATGTAGGCATGTCAATGAGATACACATTGATGTATATAACATATTGCTGACGTAGGCAATATATATATATATATATATATATATATATATATATATATATATATATATATATATATATATATATATATATACGCATGTAATATAAGTAATACTTGTAGATGTCAGACATCCCGCAGCGACATGATCTAACATATAAGCGGGAAAATGCAGTACGTATGTAACACGGATAATACATGCTCCGTACAGATTTCCGTAGTAAACTTATGGATGCCGTATATTTGTACAACATACCGTTGTCCGGATAGCGGACTTTTTTCATTGTAGTTTTACCACATTCAGTTCTGGTCTCCTCTACGAGCTCCCTCGTGGCTAAGCGGTTAGCGTTCCGCGCCTTTTGTGTGAGAGATGTGGGCTCGATTCCCAGAGAAAGCTCATATGGCTCAAATCTCATGTCCAGCTGTAGGTCAACATCTCATATAGTACGCGCCTTTGGCGTGGGAGACCCGGGTTCGATTCCCGGCGGAAGCTCATGTGGTTCGGATTCCACGTTAATCAGTAGGTCCACGTCTCATATAGCCTCGCTGCTGAACGGGACGTAAAACTCGAAGTCAATTCAACTCAACATCTCATATAGAATCGTTGCTGAAAGTTACGCTAAACTCAAATCAAATAAAATGAAATCTAGTCCCCTCCTCTCCTATTTTTTTTTTTTGGAGGGGAAGATGGTAAATTTGGGGAGTTACGCCCCAAGCAATTGGGGGATGTGTCTCTGTTCATGATTATCGTCTTTTCTCCTCCCCTGTCGTCGCTTGAAAGTAAAGAAAGAAATAACATTAGAACTTGAAAGAAAAGTTCTGATTTCAATACTTGGTAAATGTATAAAGTGAATTCAATGCAGGGTTGCGAGGTAACCCAACAAATAAGCATCACACCATACAATACCTAAGATATTTCACTACTTACAAACCACTGGTGACTCCAGTCGTTTGAGAGAAGGAGACACAGAACATAATTCATGTTGGAAATTCTCTTCGGAAGATAGAGTTGTAACTACCCAAACGCCGCAGTTGTTAATATTTCTATCCTTTTAAACAGCACGTTAAAAGACTTCCACTTGTAGTTTTTATGAAGCTCTGTATGGGTGTCGTGAAAGAAGAAAATATCATCGTTTTCTGAAAGACTCCACTGAATCATTGCTGGAAAAAGAAAGAACATCCACAGCAAATGCAGGAACGAAGAGAAATTTATTTACAAGTATACTCGGGTGACGTAAATCACTGAAGATACGACATATTCTCATCAGAGATCGCGACCTTCCAAAGGAAGACGCTTCATGGTTGCTGTTGACCTCTGACCTCCCACTCACCTATCAGTGTAACTCACGATGCTTCCTCTCGAGGATGGTGGAAGGCATGCGCCAGATAACACCTCTCCCACAAACACACATGTTAGCATGGGATATTCTCATGCCATACATTTTGTTCAGCAGTTGTCGAAGATAGATACCATCAATTAGTTGTGGCAGATTTATCTTAAACGTTTCACACGCGAAAATGTTTAGCAAGTTATCGTTCGCTCACGCATAAGAAGCCGGGAGAAGTTAAAGACATCTTCAGTACCACAGCAAAATAACATGCTATAGGCCAACCGCAATGACTTAACGTTTAAATCGCTGAAATCATTAGAACTTACAAATTTGGTATAAGCTGATCTTAACTTTCCATTGACATCTACCTACATGATTGAACAAATGTGAGATATTAACATTCTTCATTTCATCCAACCTGATAGGCAGTCGTAACGGCTAAACAAAAGGATTTAGAATTTGGATTTCTGGGCTTTCGCCATCTATGACCATGTTAGTCCATCACGTATGAGTGAAAGGGAAGGAAGGAAGTGACCTGGGACCTATATGTTACGTACTACCCCGACATTTGCTTGGTGTGAGTAAGGAAAACCTCATTCAGGATGACTGGTCTGAAAAAGGTTTTTACATCTTTTCGACCGATTGCCCCCACTGGGAATCGAACCCGGGACCGCTCGCACTGAAGGCGAGAGCGTTAGCGACTAGGCTACGCAAAAGGGTAGAGGGGTTAAACCCCCTTTGAAGAAGAAATATGGAAAAACAAATATTTCATACATTGAGATATATACTGGTATAGTACATCTCAATGGAGAAACTGTTCTTTTTTTAATTGAGTTCCTCAAATTCCCATTGGTGAAATGATATGCTTCATTAACCATCATTATTCTTGTTTTCGTGGAGACTAGAGTTATTTATGATAAGCTTATTAACAAGCATTCGAGTAGTGTGGCTTAAGAAGTGTCTCACACTAAAATTATTGTTGCAATTTCGAAAAAAAAAGTGTTTGAATTGACAGAATATCAATAACAATGCTTTGTTTCCTATGTATTTTACGTGCTTTGCTACAATATGTTTCATATACATCTTACAGATATGGAAGGTCTGCTTGCTTGAACTTCATATAATGTACTGAATGTTATGAACTCTTTTACATTTTATTTATTTATTTATTTATTTATTTATTTACTAGTTGAACATACCCATGCTTCGCACGGGGGCTGTATTTGGAAGTCAACGCTTGTGGGAGTATCACCATTGATGTCAGCGACCTCGAAAACTATGGATTTCACACTAATATCATTTTGGATTACTTTTATATGTCTCGGTATATCACCCCCCCACCCCCGGTGACCCCCCGACCCGGAGCCGAATAGCGTGAATTTGGAAGTTAATGCGATCGGAGTTTCACCATTGATTTCAGCGACCGAGAAAACTATGAATTCGACTCTAATATCGGTCATTTTCTACTACTTTTACATGTCCCGGTAAACGTCCCCTTGACATCCCCCTGGTTCCAATTTTGACAAAAACGTTTAACTCTAGTCTGGAGCCTGGACCAAGATATTCGTGACTAAAATTTGGCAACTCTCGGTCAATTTGTCTGGTTCCCAAGCCGGTTCCGGTAGACGCTTTCCGCTGAGACCCCCTGGTTCGAAATTTGAAAAAAGAGGCTTCGTCTTGATCTGGGGCCTGGGCCAAGTTACCCCTGACGAAAATTTGGTAACTCTCGGTCCACTCGTCTGGTCCAAAAGCCGCACACAGAGACAGACAGATAAACACACAAATAAACTCTTTATTTATATTAGATTTACTTATTCATTAAGTTTCATACAGCAAAGGCCATTTGACTGAAACTAAACAGCATAAGAAAAATACAAAAATAATAATAACAAATACAAAAATAAAGAAGATTTTCAATTTACAATATTCTCTTCAATTGATTTCTGAAATTTCGTTCAGAAGTAAAAATGTTGATATTTGTTGATACTGTATTGTAATCATGCGCTAGTCTGTAAAATAAAGAGCGTTGAACAATTGAGGAGCGTTTTTTTAAAAACTCGATAGAGCACAAAACTTTTTTTTTTTTTTTTTTTTTTACAAGAGTTGCGTTTTTGTCATTATTGTATATACATAACCTCAATCGAATTCTGACAAAATGCTCATCATTTAGTATTTTATCTACACTGCACATTTCGAGATTTGCCATTTCTGATTTAACAGCTCCATTGGTAACATAAAAAACATACACAGTAAAAAAAATTGGTTGTGTTAATTCAACTCAATTTTAACACAGGGCAGTGGTTCCAGCGTGACTACCACTATGCGGTGTTAGTACAACACATACCCCGCGGTGTTGGCGTTTAACACAGGGGGTGTGTTACGTCTTTAACATACAACCGGTGTTGAGCCGTGCCCTAAGCGTTAATGAACCACAAAATTACTTCCTCAAAATATGTTAAATCGCCTATTTGCGTAATGCGTTTACATTATGCTGAGTCTAAAAAAAACACTATAAAAGTAAAAAAAATGTACTCCAGTAGCAGGGGGCACGAATCACCAACCTTTCGATTACTAGCCGCGCGCTCTACCGACTTCGCCACGGAGGTGATGAAGAAAACGTCGCTTGTAGAAGGATAAATTGTTGAGGTGTTTTGAATTTGACTAATCAGAGTGCTCCTTTAAGCCACGTATATTCGACGATAACTCTTTGGGATAAGATAAAATCTGCTCGCCATGTAATTTTATAACAAAATGACGACTGTCTATTTACTGTATTTTATACTTCTGTCATATTCACTTTCAAATGATCGGCGATCTGATAAAGTTGATGTGTTGGTTGCTTCTAGTACACAATCGCTTAGAAAAAGAAGCAATAAATGCAACAAATGTGGGAGATGAAATTTTGCGTATACCTGGATTTCTTTAAGTATTTCTTTCTACTGTGTTTGTAGCTTTAATTCATAAGCCTTTATATTTAAATGCCCAACATATTTGGCAATCACGCAGAAAACAACACCGAAGATTCTACACTTGTGTTAATTTAACACACAACTCCAAATGGAGAGTGGGTTGTTCTCATCACTTGTTTGTGTTATATTTTAACACAATTTTGTTAACACATAGGCATGTCGTTGAAATAACACAACGATTTTTTACAGTGCACCTATCCCATATATATATATATATATATATATATATATATATATATATATATATATATATATATATATATATATATATATCCGTTTCTCAAAATTTACTCTATCAAGTTCTGAAAAAACATTCCTCAATTGATAACCTAGTAGTTAAGCTAGTAAATTTAGATAAAGAGTTCACCGCGAAGGGACACGAATGTTAATCTGCTATAATAAGAATTCAGAATTAATTTTACCATTGATAATCTTATATAGATAAAGTAAATCAGCAGCACGACGTCGTTTGACAGGAGTACCTAAGTTCATTAAAGACATTATTAGTTCCTCTCTCGACTGATCACGTAACTCGGGAATTCTAAATCTAACTATGGCAAGAAAGAAGTTTATGACAGGAGTACTTAAGTTCATTAAAGACATTATTAGTTCCTGTCTCGAGTGATCACGTAACTCGGAAATTCTAAATCTAACTATGGCAAGAAAGAAGTTTATGACAGGAGTACTTAAGTTCATTAAAGACATTATTAGTTCCTGTCTCGAGTGATCACGTAACTCGGAAATTCTAAATCTAACTATGGCAAGAAAGAAGTTTATGACAGGAGTACTTAAGTTCATTAAAGACATTATTAGTTCCTGTCTCGAGTGATCACGTAACTCGGAAATTCTAAATCTAACTATGGCAAGAAAGAAGTTTATGACAGGAGTACTTAAGTTCATTAAAGACATTATTAGTTCCTGTCTCGAGTGATCACGTAACTCGGAAATTCTAAATCTAACTATGGCAAGAAAGAAGTTTATGACAGGAGTACTTAAGTTCATTAAAGACATTATTAGTTCCTGTCTTGAGTGATCACGTAACTCGGAAATTCTAAATCTAACTATGGCAAGAAAGAAGTTTATGACAGAAGTACTTAAGTTCATTAAAGACATTATTAGGTCCTGTCTCGAGTGATCACGTAACTCGGAAATTCTAAATCTAACTATGGCAAGAAAGAAGTTTATGACAGAAGTACTTAAGTTCATTAAAGACATTATTAGTTCCTGTCTCGAGTGATCACGTAACTCGGAAATTCTAAATCTAACTATGGCAAGAAAGAAGTTTATGACAGGAGTACTTAAGTTCATTAAAGACATTATTAGTTCCTGTCTCGAGTGATCACGTAACTCGGAAATTCTAAATCTAACTATGGCAAGAAAGAAGTTTATGACAGGAGTACTTAAGTTCATTAAAGACATTATTAGTTCCTGTCTCGAGTGATCACGTAACTCGGAAATTCTAAATCTAACTATGGCAAGAAAGAAGTTTATGACAGGAGTACTTAAGTTCATTAAAGACATTATTAGTTCCTCTCTCGACTGATCACGTAACTCGGGAATTCTAAATCTAACTATGGCAAGAAAGAAGTTTATGACAGGAGTACTTAAGTTCATTAAAGACATTATTAGTTCCTGTCTCGAGTGATCACGTAACTCGGAAATTCTAAATCTAACTATGGCAAGAAAGAAGTTTATGACAGGAGTACTTAAGTTCATTAAAGACATTATTAGTTCCTGTCTCGAGTGATCACGTAACTCGGAAATTCTAAATCTAACTATGGCAAGAAAGAAGTTTATGACAGGAGTACTTAAGTTCATTAAAGACATTATTAGTTCCTGTCTCGAGTGATCACGTAACTCGGAAATTCTAAATCTAACTATGGCAAGAAAGAAGTTTATGACAGGAGTACTTAAGTTCATTAAAGACATTATTAGTTCCTGTCTCGAGTGATCACGTAACTCGGAAATTCTAAATCTAACTATGGCAAGAAAGAAGTTTATGACAGGAGTACTTAAGTTCATTAAAGACATTATTAGTTCCTGTCTCGAGTGATCACGTAACTCGGAAATTCTAAATCTAACTATGGCAAGAAAGAAGTTTATGACAGAAGTACTTAAGTTCATTAAAGACATTATTAGTTCCTGTCTCGAGTGATCACGTAACTCGGAAATTCTAAATCTAACTATGGCAAGAAAGAAGTTTATGACAGAAGTACTTAAGTTCATTAAAGACATTATTAGTTCCTGTCTCGAGTGATCACGTAACTCGGAAATTCTAAATCTAACTATGGCAAGAAAGAAGTTTAAAAACGACTCAATGCGTGATAAATTAGTAAGTGCTGCCATATTCCATACAGGTGAACAATATTCAATGATTCGGGAAATATAAGCCTTATAAAACATTGTAAGGGCAGGGAGACTTTGTATTTCCGGAAATCTAAAAAGTAGACCAAGTAGTTACATAGCTCTGGGTGAGGTCGATATGACGTGATCCGCAAAGGAAAGTTTTTCTTCAAAGACAATGCCTAGATCTTTTTGAGAAGAAACTCATTTGATGGGTACATTATTGACATTATGTGTCTGACGAAGTATATTCTTTCTTAAGAGGCCTCATCCCGGCGAAATTAAAATACTGCTAATTTTACAATAATTATGTGATATCTTCAAATAGATAAAAGAAAGATAATTGAAATGTGGAACAAGAGCGCCCTAGACAATATTATTTTGCGTGAGGTACCGTTATCACAAGTCACCTTGTCGCTTTCCGTTTTCAGCCGTTTAGAAACGCGAAAATAAATGCTGATTTTCAAAATGGCTCGAAATCGAAAGCAGATAAGTGAGTCGTGATAACGGTATCTCATGTAAAATGATATTATCTAGGGCGCTTTTGTTCCACATTTCGATTATCTTTTATCTATTTGAAGGTATCACATAACTCCTGTAAAATTAGCGAGATTTTAATTTCGCTGGGTGAGCACCAGTTGCTTAACATATATATATATGTCGGCTTGCAGTGAAGAAGCATTATCTACGGTGTTAATAACTCCAAAGAGTTTACAGTCATCAGCAAAAAGCAAAATATTTCATGAAGAGGTTGAGAAGATACGAAGTAAGTCTTCAATGTACAGTAAAAACACGAGTGGGCCCAGTACGCTTCCTTGAAGCACTCCGGATAAAACGGGACTAAACGGACTATTATAGGCGAAAAATCTTCACCCACTTCCTTCGTTATCACTGTCCAAAAACAGTTATTTGTATAAGTATATACCTCTAACTACGTCATAGACACGGATCTAGAGATTAATCCAACCCTACTGTTCCTTAGATATCATCTGGTTGCTACGGCTTGCTTTTCAAGGCACACATAAATCCAATGTCCTTCGCTGCCACACAGACTTTGCAGTAGTAAGAATTTGTGAAAGATGTCCGTAATAGAGCAGAAGTCTTAAGAATGTCAACGGTCTCCTGCTGAATTCCCCTGTGGGCTCCAATAATGTCAAGCCATGCATGTTTCGGTCAGTCATTGATAAAAATAATTAAGAAAAATTTTATTTTCTATTGAAGACGGCTTATGTTTATTATATTTCTTTCTTTTTTTTAACCCTGCAGCTGTAGCAACAGGTGCACAGGGAGACCAAATAACCTGTTGACAGTAGAAATTCAAGTCCTTTTGTGTTGGAAATTACAGGATCATTTCTTTGGCAGTAATGTTCCATATAAATGTCAATTTTTTTGCAATATTTCTTCCTTAAAAATATAATCTGTTTTTGTATCCTATTACGCTCACAAAAGAAAAGAAAAAGATTTGTTTTTATTGACGTCTGAATGAACGGTTAGCGCCATTATCCACATTGGAGCAGTCTGACGTTTATGACTTCAGTTACTCTTGCTGTAAGCAGATTCTCTAACCCTTTTCTTAAACAGAGACGAGAATAATATTCTGGATGCATATAATCAACACAGCCGAACGTGGTACTATTTAGTTTTCAAAATGCCCCATCAATGTCGAAAGGCAAAACCAGGCTCCTGTATCAGAGACGCCCAACGGAGTGATCTAAACATATGAGTGCTCATCCCTTGCGGAGAACGTCTCAATCGAACGCGTTATTTACGAGTTAAAAAAAAAAAAAAAATGTTCTTTTTCCAACTTGTTTCTCTCTAGATGGCTGTCATGACCTTTAGCGTCGAATTGTTTAAGTTCGTTTCTTTGTGCAAACTAATTTGTACAGTGGTGTTACAAATAAGTTACACAAAGATAATTTTGTTTAAGTATTCTGAACAGTTTGTCCCGAGAAACCACTTTCCTTCGATACAGTAATACACTATGCAGAAATTAGATAAGACATATGCTCATGAAGTCTAATATAATTAATTCACTGTTCTTTATTTTATGTAAATTTGAGTATAGTCGTGTTAAACGCTCCTGAGAAGGAATTAAATGTTAGTTTGGTGCAAATTTAATGTCCGTCCTAGGTGTGTCAATTGTAAACGGCTACAAAAAAGAAAATATAACACCTGGTTAATGTAAATATTCTTCGCCATCTGCATCCACATACTCAAGGGCGCCGATCCTGGGGGCCGGCGGACGCAGGCCTCTAATGCTCATGTGAGCCCCATGTATTTTTATGAATATGCATTTTTATATGTATTTTTTATTGTTGTATGTATTGTTATATGTATTTTTTATGAATATACAATATTTGGAATAATTTGAATTCAGTTTGTCTTAAAATTATCATGCCTTCTTAGACCCTAGTCTGCAACCAAACACACATCTGAATAGGTCCCCCCAAAGTTACAGAGAAATCAACGCCCTAATTCTGTCATTGCTCAGGCAATGATTGGATTCCTTGGAGAAAAAAGTCTAAAGAGTCTACAATACAAAGAAGTCCTCAATCGAACCTTGCACCCCCCAATCATCAGAGAACATCTTCCCTCTCAAGAAGTAATCGAGATACTGGAAGAGAAGGTTGTCGGTGGGAGAGACATCGGAAAAGATGCGGCGGACGAGAAAGGTGTAATTCACACATAGTGTGCCGTCCCCATGCCATGCCGTTATCCACGAAGTTTCTTCAGACTTTTGACATTGAAAATTCGTTGGGTTGTCTTGTTTTAATTCACACATGATATGCCGTGCCGTTCACATGTCGTGCCCCGACAGGCTGAATTAAAGAGAAACCAACCCAGTTTGGTTCATCGGCCGCGATCCTCCGGTTTACTTCGGAGCATACGAAGCAACCCGAAGTTTGTCTTCTTGGAATCGCTCGGATTTCTTCGGCGCACACGAAGCAATCCGAAGTTTTCCTTCTTGTAGGAAATGATGTAGAAAAATGCAGTGGCATGGCATGGTATATGCGAATGGACACAGACGGAACATGGCAGAAGAATGACATGGGCACGACGCCCTATGTTTGAATCAGCCTAAAGGGTCTCATATTGACTGCAACTCGAGGAAAGTCTCTAACATCTTTGAGCGACGATTACGCCTCTATTCTCGTGTAACATAAGGGCACCATGTCATTTGCATATTTCTAGATAGTTGTGGGAAAAGTTGAGGTTCATTTCGTTGAGTACTGCACTGTAACGATCTGTAATGAAGGTTTCGCCTCGATAGAAAACACATGATGGTTCAACCCCATAGATCACTACACCAGCAATATTTTCTATGGGATTTGAAAACCGTCCTGGATTTTGACTAATGGTACAACTGTCATGGCCATTTACTCTCTTTCTAGCAGATCCATTTTGCATCAAAAGTGACTATCGATGCGGGAAACTTTCACGGTTATTTCTTACACTTAGAGAGTTGCACACCTCCAGACGACGGTTCTTATGGGTCGGCATTAACTCATGTGGCGTTCTGGCTGTACGGAACCACCAATCAAATTGGTATGGTGTATGGCTATTATTATACCACATTGACTTGATCCCTAGTCTTCCGTTGCAAGCGCTGCTATCGTCTGAAGGAATTTCACTCACTTTCTCTCGCTTAGCAGCAGCTAAACCCTTATTGGCTCAACGCAAGGGTGTGTAAGGGTGTGAGTTTTAGTTCGCATTTTTGCCACAGCTCAAGACATTTTGGCAGCACAATAACTCGTCTGCAACGGCATGAACACTTTTCCGAGGCTCTGTTTCCTCGGTGTTCCTCGGAGGCTCACCTGAACATGATGACGGTCGCTGTTGACAAAAGAAGGTTAGAAATCAATCAATTAGTCTGAGTAATTACAATCTTCTACATATACGAGCAGATTATCAACCGAATTTAAACATCAATAATTATCTAATAATCCTGTTAGTTACAGCTATTCAAAGAGAAGAAAGCTGTCCTGCTTGCTATTGATTTATATATATATATATAGGGGCGGATCCAGGATATGATCAAGGGAGGGGCTAAACCATATTTTGCCGTTTTATCCAGTGTAAAGCAGGATTGAACTTCAACTTGAACTTCAATCATTGAAGCCCATTTTATCCAGTGTATATCTGAGTGTCAGGGGGGCTATAGCCCCACTTTGGATCCGCCAATATGCCTATATATATATATATATATATATATATATATATATATATATATATATATATATATATATATATATATATATATATAAGAAATTAATATACAAACTTCATAACTTGCGAGTTCCTCAACCCTACATTCAACTGATTTAAGTTGCATAACAGATACAATTACATATGTTAACATTAATCTCTGTCACCCGTATTGTTATGTATGTAGTACCACAAAGATCTGTCTTGTCACCATCGCTATACAACTCTTCACTAAACATTGTCCACAATTGCTAGATAATATGTACACTTGTTTCTCTTTAGAAATATTGCCATATTAGAATCAGGGACGGATCCAGGGTGCACCCCCTGCCCCCGCAAAGAGGACACTTTCTTATTTTATATATAAATAAAACTCATCCAAGAGTTTGGAGGTCTTAAAAGTAGCTCTAAGTAGCAGTATTACAACTCCTCCCCCCCCCCCAGAAGTCCGTCCTGAATCCGCCCCTGATTAGAATGTCCTGTTGCATCAATCTTCAACATTAATATTTTCCTACAGAATGCCATTAATATATTTGTACAACGTTGCGTTGGTGTCTCTACAGAATAACATTACGAAAACATGCTAGTCACTTTCATCGAAGAACAAGTAAAATCCATCACAATCATTGGCATAACTGGAATATTTTACTAAGGCAGATATAGTCCCTTGCTTCTTAAAATTTAAAGAACTTTTCAGTTTCATTCTGTGGTTCAACAGTATTCTAGGGGTACTTATAGTGCCCTAGAGGGTCTAATTACATCTATGACCGTAATTCTCCTCATTCAACTTTTATATTGTATCTTTTAAATAAATAGCAACCAAGTGTCCATCGCTACTAAATTTGGACAACATTGACGGCGCATACAGCAGACCAAATAATGAATTTGGAAAATGATGTAAGGTTAATGCATTTGACATTAGGTCAGATTGGTTGAATAGGGATAAGAAGATCAGAGAAAAAAACAGAAAATAGTGTTTGGAATCCGAAAAGAAAGAGGAAAAACTTGAATAGAAGATAGAAAAAATATTCTATTTGTAGCTGGCAACAGAGTAAAGATCGTGTACGTAGGCGAGAAGTTTGACGGCTCTTTTTTCTCCTTACGTGGCTTATGCGGTACCAGCATTCCGCTCTTCCATTTTGTGTAGTGAGTTATTTATGTCATCATAAAATATCCAACATTAATGGAGAAGTCTACGCTAAAATATAAACATATTTTACTAAAAACATAAAGAAGAAGAAGAAGAAGAAGAAGAGAATAATACAGCTAGTGTTCAGTAACTTTGCCTTTCGGTGTACACAGAATATAAACACTCACTTTCCAACTGATGTGATGGTGTAAGATAGGCTGTACAAACAGCTCAGTACTTCGGTTGTTTCGCTGCAGAAGAGATACTTACACTCACACGTATTTATTATCTCTATACAAGTATTTTCAAGATAAAGATTCCCTTTCTCAAACTTAAAGAAAGTATCCTTATAAATCTGACGCAAAATGAAGGTGTATATAATAATAAGGCAAGTACGTATTTATTGTAGTTGAGCCAAACACTTTAGAGCACAAGAAACCCAAACCGTCCAAATCAGTCCCGTAGCTAAGGGGTGCCCAGGAGGGGCTGAGCCCCCACCTGCAACCACCTTCATCATTCACGAAAACTTTCAGTTGTTTTGTTTAGACGAACATATGTTCCAGTAATAAGCAATCAAGAAAGTTTTATAGTTTAATTGCTAGCCTTAAAAAAAGTTTTGATTTGGCTCTGGAGTGGAGTAGAAAAAATGAAATTAAATCTTTGAGTTTTACGTCCCACGGTTATGCCGGCAAGGTTAAAAGAGACGGTAATGATGACAAATGAATATGAAATGGTGGAATAAAGAAAGTGGGAGGAAACGGGAGAACCCCAAGAAAACCCATGCACACGTTTTCTGTCCACCTCTAAGTTCACTTGGAGGGAACTGGCATCGAACCCGGGACTCCAAGCACCAGAGGTGAACACTCTACTACTGAGCCACCGCGGCCCTTGGAGTGCAATAGAAAACCTAATTTTAAATTTTAGTTTTCTCCCAGCCCATTGTTTTGCGAGAGAAGATGACAGTTTTTTTTTCACTTGACCGCTCTGATATCGTGAAGTTTTTTGTTCTTATTAATTTGTCCCTGGTTCGCTCCCTCGCCAAGTAAGTTTGTGGTGTTCAACGTCATTTCCGTGGGTTTTCTCTGGGTTCTCCCGTTTCCTTCTACTTTCTCATTCCATCAATTCTTTCATCATCAATCTCTTGCCTTAATCATCATCTTCCTGAGCCGAAAGGGCATATTCGTGGGACGTTAAACTATAAGATTTCATTTCATTTATTTTCTTGCGTTGCTAATGGCTTTAGTCACTTCTTATTTTCTGAAATTTAAGCGGTTTTTTTTTGTTTTTTTTTTAAAAGGAAGTAGCATTTCAATTAATGCGTGATATCAATAAAATGAAGACGTTACTCATTACCCCCCAATTTTGGAGTAGTTACTCGCATTGGTATCAATAAAAAGAGAACTGAGCACTACTCGTCTCGGCTGACCTCGGAGAAGCTCCTCCCCTTTGGAGCAACCACACCTCTATTCTCGAGCTGAGTAACTACTCCGCGTTTGATATCAATAAAATTCAGAACCTGCTCTGTGGTGCGAGTAACTTCTCTAAATTTGTGGAGCAAGCTCAGTAGGTAACTCCGTGCGAAACATGGCAGAGTATATGATTGTTTTGCAGCGTATATATATATATATATATATATATATATATATATATATAAACTGCATAGGAATGTTGCAAATGGTGATTATAAAAAAATTATAGGTTCATGAAAGAAAACGTGGAGTGGTTAGCACATTTTTTAGGAGAATCAGCCGAAACTCAGGGTGACGCACTAAGAAATGACGAAAAGATGTGGATTTTCTTGTGTTACGTGAGTGATCCTGGATACCAGGTCGCAGCATCAGAAGATTCTGGTGTGGCTCAAAGTACTGTGACTATTATGTATAAGTGTAATGGATGCGATTATTGTGAACTCTAAAAACTAAATTAAGTTTTATTCGTTTAGCTGAAATGCCAAGATGTTTGTCATAGGCTTTAGGCACAGCTGAACGGGAATGTTGAATTCCTCAGTGATTCGCGCCATCAATTCTGCAACACTATTTATGGGTCTTGCATATATTTATATCTTGTTATTGTCTTCCGCTGTGGCGCAGGATCACAGTACAGCTCTTTCATTCGTCGCTGGACTTTCGTAACGTCGTGTCTCAAAAAATAGGTGAAGGCATTTGACACGTTTCTCAAGCGTCAGGGGAGCAGCCATCTTGTAGTGTTGCCAACTGAAAAAAAAAATGAAAAACATTACACAACATCACAAACAACAACATCCATCATACAACCTAACCTACCGCACCTAACAAGTGAGTCAGTACTTCTGGAACACTCAAGTGCATTGGGCCAAATTAAATTAAAATAGGTTAATGTTATTAATTCTGTGTCGCCAATATCTATTATAATAAGAAAACAAATTAGTTTTTATAATGACTCTATATAACCCTGGAGCTCACTCGTGGCTAAGCGGTTAGCGTACGCGCCTTTAGCGTGTGAGACCCGGGTTCGATTCCGAGCTCATGTGGTTCGGATTCCAAATTGATCAGTAGGTCCACGTCTCATATAGCCTGCTGAAGGGGACGATAAACTAAAATCAACTCAACTCTATATAACACTGAGCATTATTGCTACCGCTGGAGGTATTGACAGGTGCAGTCTGTCTCGATTTTAAGTAATTTAATTCTTCATGATTTTTAAATTCTAAAATTTCTTGGCACATCTTAGGGAACGCATGACACTTCAGTTTGTCGCGACACATCGATTGAGAACCACTGGTATCCGTTAAATAGTACTCGTTTTAGTTCTTCTGGTGAAATGGGGAAGAAGAAAATAGGAAAACCATTGGGAAAACCCAGAAAAGTACCGTAAATGTGTTCACCACAAGTTTATACATTCTGGGATCAAACTTTGGATCTTTCACACCTTAAGCAAAATTACAAATACGAAATTTTGTTTTAAAATAATGGTTATGTGTTATTCCAAAACCACGAAAGAAAACTTACAATAAAAAAAGCAAAGAAATATTATGTTTCATTCTGAGGCCTATCTTAATGAATATAATTACATATCACAAACCTATATTTAAAACTTTTGACATCTTTATTTGAAGAAATATTTTTAGCACATGACACTTCACATAAAAATGTATCTTTTCTACGGCTCAGAGGTAAATTCGAGAAAGAGAAGAAAAGCCGAAGCATTAAAAAAAAAGAAAAAAGAAAAAAAGAAAGAAATATCACACTATCTTATAACTCATTATTTTTGATCAATTAGCTGGCTGATCACCTAAGCATTATACTAAAGTAAAAAAAAAAAAAAAAAAAAAAAACATTACACAAAGAAGAAGAAGAAGAAAGTCTAAAATAAGGGGGAGGGGGACTGATACTCAATGATTTCTTGCATCCCCGCCCCAGTAAAGAAAAGTGTACGTATCTAACCTTTAGGCACTAACGTGAGATTCAAATACGAAACCATTTTCCTTTGCGTCCCACTCTAAACCCTTATAGACAGAATCCTCTACTAATTTTGATACCTGAATGTACTGAAAAAAAATAATAAAAAAACAAAATAGTTTTGCAAGAGCAAGAGGGCGTTCTGATCTGTGATATATAATTCTATAAATCTATCACTAGGCTATAATTAATGTGTTTGTTCACAGCCATAGAACCACTATCGAGGAGAAATTACTAAACTGTTTTGTTTTTGGTCTTTTTCTTGTACCTCGAGAAGGCGTTCATGTTGTCTTTTTTTATTATATAACGAAGGAGGTTGGACTAAAACCAGGTATTGTAGAAGGGGAGTAACCCCCTTGTCTCCCGTAAATGATCAATTAAAGCCTTGTTGACCCTGCAGTCACTCCCGAGGGTAGTTGGGTTCCAATCCCGACATCCGAAAACGAGTAAATTTATTACTCCTTTATATATGTATACACACTGTACATGCGCTTAGTTTGTAATTATACATTAGATACACATAGTTCGCGTGGTTATATGAGTAGCTAAAATGCTAAGAGACTTCTCACCACTATCTTGAGCAGTTCTTTAATATTTTTTTTCACTCCAGAATGCGTGGCGCACTGGTTAAAGCGCTGGCTCTAGGTCCTCAGAGAATGTAGGGTGCTCTGAGTGTTTTTGACTACGAGACGAGACGAGACGAGAAATAAGTTTTCCTTGTCTCGTCTTGTAAGAAGCCTAGTCTCAATTCTGGAAGAATTCTACACCATCTTGTCTTGATTCTCGGAAAGCTTTCTGTGTCTCATTTTGAAAATGTATACAGGGTGTTTCGAAAAACAACACCGACAACGTTTGGGAGGTGATTCCTGACATGAAGATAAATCAAAAAGTATAGATCAACCTGGGTGTAGAAATTCATCATTTCGGAGTTATAGGCCGCCGAAAACATTAAAAAATTGGAGTTTAAAAGTCCATAGGTTCAAAACTATGGGACCTACCGTAGTCGGGTCAAGACTTCACTTAGGAACTAATTGTGAGCGCTATCCAAATATTCATGTTTCAGAATCCTGCGGTACTTCCGCAACAATTTTTATAGAGGGAGTTAGGCTACGGGCATATAATTTGAAGTACTTACCAACTTCTTGTATTAAAATTGTTGCGGAAGTACTGCAGGATTCTGAAACATGAATATTTGGATAGGCACATACTAGTATCTAAATGAAATCTTAACGCGACTACGGTAGGTCCCATAGTATTGCAGCTATGAACCTTTAAATTACATTTTTTCATGTTTTCGGCAGCCTATAACTACAAAATAACGAATTTTTACACCCAAATTGGTCTCTTCTTTTTGTCTTATCTTGGTTTCAGGAGTCAAAGTTGTATATGTTGCAGGGGCTTCATTTAGGGGGGCGGGAGGGGCAATTGCCCCCCCCCCAAGAGTTTGAAGAATACACATACTTTAATCGATTGTCTACTAATTTACTAGTACAAAATGTAAAAGTCATATGTTGGTGGTGCTTTTGCCCTCCTCAAGCGAAAGCTGAAATGACGCCTGTGATGTGTTGTTTTGAAACACCCTGTATTATATACAAAATGTATGTCATGATTTATTTACTTAATTTTACCTAGAAGGTGACTGAGGATAAATCCCTCGTCAGGATATCTTGTCCCAGATTTCAACTCAAGACCTCCGGATTCCGATGCAATAATCCTAACACTGAGTGTCTAATGAATTGAGTGTCAAAATTAACCAATTGGGGTCAACCATGTGTTGAAGGTATACCATTACGAAACTTCCAAATTTTTACGGAGTGACCCAAAGGTGAAATCTATCACTTTTTTGTCGTGAGTGTGTGTGTCTGTGTAAATTTATGATTTGTGCAAAGTATCAATAATGGAATATCACATCGCAATCAATCCACGTGACAGCCAATTAAACTCTCTTTCAGGGTTGAATAAGCACTTTTTGTGGTTCCACAATCATGTCATTTTTCGTTTATAGAAAGAGTGGTGGCCTGTTTGGTTTCATTCACTTCGGCCACTTTTCATCCTATTTTTTTACCTGACGACCATCTTTAGCGCTTTTTTCATCTGAAATGTTTAAGTCTATTTGCCAGAGTCGATCAACGGACAATAGCGCTGTCGGTGGTAGATGACGAAAACTGCTAACAATGCACCCTACACTGCGGGACGCTGCTTCTCTAGGTAGTGGGTAATCCTTGCCTTGGCATCGTCAACTTTCCTTGGAGAACGTCACATCACAGCTACCACTAACACACATCTACAACCGAAACTTTGAAATGAAATCTACCGGAAACCATCATAGATAGTTCCTATCAAAGGTCCCTTATGCAGTCATGTAGCTAGGGGAGCCAGGGACCCTGGAATTTTTCATTTGATTATTGGTATGTATGTATGAACAAAAATTGAATCAAATTAGCCACCCTTTCCTCAAAAAATAATCTCGACATGCCCGTCTCAGTGTTCTGGCTAAAGGCATGATCTTACTTATTGCATTGTAAATCATTTAAATATGAATAGAGGTTTTCAGTACCCATACTTCCTGGTTCGATCCCAGTTCACACCAATAAGGGGCCGCGGTGGCTCAGTGGTAGAGCGTTCACCTCTGGTGTTTGGGGTCCCGGGTTCAATCCCAGCCCCCGCCAAGTGAACTTTGTGGTGGACAAACACCGTGTGCGTGGGTTTTCTCGGGGTTCTCTCGTTTCCTCCCACTTTCTTCATTCCACCATTTCATTCATCACTCATCATCACCGTTTCCTTTAGCCTAACCGGCATAATCGTGGGACGTAAAACTCAAAGATTTCATTTTCCCAGTTCACACTAAGTAAGTATTGTAGTGAACAAATACCACGTGGGTGGGAGCTCCTTCGTGACTAACCGGTTTGCGTACGCACCTGTGGTGTGGGAGACCTGGGTTCGATTCCCGGCGGGAGCTAATGTGGTTCGGATTCCACGTTAATCAGTAGGTCCACGTCTCATATAGCCTTGCTGCTGAAAGGGACGCTAAATTCAACATCATGTGCGTGGGTTTTCTCGGGATTCTCCCGTCTCCTCGCACTTTTTTCATAACCACGACGCATAATTCTGGGACGTTAACTAAAAATTAAAATTAATCCAATAGCCTACCTACCCATTCAGCGCATGTATAAAATTATTAAAATATGTATAAAATTATTACAAATTAGAAAAAAGTATCCGTTCTTTGCACAAGAATAAGGTTTATTGGGAAAATTTCAATGCAATACCTAAAATGCGAAAAGTACAATACGATATTTTATGAACTGAAATTGATGGAGGATACCTTGACTCATTGGCGTCTCTGGCATGTAAAATTTGGGGGGGGGGGGGCATCAAAGATGTTATTCTGTTGTTAGTAAATAAATTAAATTAAAATAAAATATTGAATATTTCGTATTTCAAAATATTGGGGGGACGCGTCCCCCCCGTCCCCCCGCCAGAGACGCCCATGCCTTGACTACATTATTAAAATACGCTGAAGATGATAGTAGTACTGCAAAAAACACGGGTAATTAACATTGAGCACAATCAAAGTTGGACGGTATGTAAAATGAAGAATGAATGCCAGTAAACGAAATACTACGTGTAAAAGAAAATGTATCTAAAATTATCTTTGTATTGGACTATTATAATAATAATGATCTACACGCAACACTGTAATTGGGCATCATGCCAGTTGTAATTAAGTTAATAAATAATTTAAAATTCATTTTTGTGAAGAAACTTAGGACGTATCCCGTAAATGTTGCTTATATATATTGGTTAAACCACAGATCCCCAATCTGTTTCATCCTTATCCATCTTTCGTCATCCCCTGTAACTTTTATGTCCTACCTCTATCGTTGGTCTAATACCATACGTACCTATCTATGTACGGGTGGTTCTGGGTTTGATATCAGTCTCTATACGACACAAGTAGTCTGCATGACCTTGCTGGCCTTTCAATCCCCTGGTATACTTGCGTGAATATTAATGTCCCTTTCCGATATCAAGAAAACTCCCTTTAAATGGAATTTAAACCAGTACTCGAGCTTGTGTCTGAGGCAAGCTGGGAATCGAACCCGAGAATATAAGAGCAGAAAGCAGCGCATTAGTTTAACAAATAGAGAGAAGAAGGATCGTGCATCTATACAGTGGGGGAAAAAAATCTGTAGTATAAATTATCAAATATCAATGTAAAACCATTTACGCTTCATTTTGTAAGTTGATATATATTTCCTTGGATTAAATTACCAAATTTGCTGTTTTCTTTTTTTTATTATATAAATTTACAGTAAATTTACAAGAAAATATATTTTTATTAATAAAAATGTTGGTAAATTGTGGGTGAAAATTGATTTACATAAAGGCTTGGCAAACAGATTGCCAGCGTTTTTTGTAACTTTACTTATGATTTTCTTTTTTCTTTTTTACAGTGTATACTGAGAGAAAAAGCGAGTGCATTTAGCAGAAAAAAACTTTGATTCCGGCTACAGATGGCTTTCCTGGTTCTTCTCCTGCCACGAAAGAAGAATTGGAATCTAGATTGTGCTGTCGATTTTGTGTACTGCGTTGGACCCCGGTCAGCCCATATGGATCAACGTTTAAAGCTACACATCATTACAAAATATATTTCAGCAATAAATGTGATTTAAATGTTGGTCTATCACATCCTTCCACGGACCTCTCGTAACGAAAGACGATAATAATCAGGGCAGTTCTGATAACTTCCGGATGCAATTAAGGAAAAAATCAAGGCATCAATTTGGTGAATATATTTACAAAACGAGAGACGAGAAGAACTTTCCGAGAATCGAGACGAGACAAGCATTTGACAAAAATGTAAGAGACTTATTTCTCGTCTCGTGGATAATATTACACTTCATGTCTGAGATATTAAAATATAAAATGAAATATTTCAGTTTAATTTCCCATGATTATGTCGGTTAGGTTAAGAGAGACGATGATCAGTGGCGTGACTAAGGGCTTGGGGGCCACCCCATCAGACAACATGAAATGGGGCACCTTCTCTACGTCCTACATTACGATTTAGGGCCCAGTGATGGCTTCGCCCCCCCCCCACGCAATGCGGGGTCTGCGGGGCCCTTATTTACACCCCTGACGATGATTAATGCAATTGAATGATGATGCAAGAATTGGTGGGAGGGACCGCGGTGGCTCAATGGTAGAGCGTTCGCCTCTAGTGCTTGGGGTCCCGGGTTCAAACCCTGCTCCCGCCAAGTAAACTTTGTGGTGGACAAACAGCATGTGCGTGGGTTTTCTCGTTGTTCTCCTCTTTTCCTCCCACTTTCTTCATTCCACCATTTTATTCATCTCTCATCCTCACCATCTCCTTTAGCCTAGCCGGCATAAGCGTGGGACGTAGATTTCATTTCATTAAACTCATCAAGAATTGGTGGAATGAGAATGTGGAAGGAACAGGGGTACAAGTGAGGGGGGTTGCGGGAAGACATCATACACCCACTTCCAGAAAATATGTATGACGTCCCGCCACGTCCTAAAATTACAATCACAAAGATGGTACAGCGTGACGTCATGCGTTCCCCTACCTTTTGACATCCACTTTTACCTCCTACGTAGGAAACGGGAGTAACCAGAAAAAAAAAACACAAATATGATGTTTTCCACCACAAACTTACTTGGCCGGGGATCGAACGAGGGATTCCACGAACCAGAGATAAGCGCTGTACCGCTGAGCCACCGTGCCTCCAAAAATGAAACCGAAGGAAGTTATAAATACAATCCAACATTTATTATCACCTGCTTACAACAACTAATCCAAATTGAATCATTTCTATCTATTGCTTTCCTTATCTGTTTATGTATGAATTTCTTACGGTATATTTACCTATAATTCTGATTGTTCAAACGATCAAATCATTCTTGTCAGACTATACCATTGAAAGATATTCATTATACTTATGGTGCATCGGACGACGATCAAAATACGTACACACAATGAGACTGAAGAAAAAAAAAATCAGCCTATTAAGTGCAAAATTAATGTTTTAACCTCGAACATTTGGTTCGAATAAGTTCGTGATTGTAATTTTTTTTATTTTAAATGTTGATTTAACGCGTTCAATGAAGTTAAAGAGATTGAGTTACACGCCATTAATGTTTACATAATGGAATATTATTCATCATCCGACCGCCAATCAAACGCCACCCCTTTCTAATTCCATCTCATCATTTTGATACTCTAAAGACAATTCATCCAAAAGATCAAACGAAGAGAGAAAAAAGGAAAATAGCCACAAGGGATGAAAAGCAAAGGAGAGGAGGGGAATTATTATAGATTAAAACAACAGTCAATAATCACCGTTTCTCGGAGATCAGCCAGATAGCCAACTAAGAGACACAGAAAGTCACTAGATCCAAATTTTATTATATTTCAGACGTTTCATCGAGTTGTTACAAATCACAGATGGCTGGAGATAAAAGGATAAGGAAAGAACAAAATAGGAAGATCTCAGAGGCAGAAATTGAGTGGGTCAATGAAAAGTTGACCCACGACCCGCTGCCCACGTGACCCACTTTGACCCACCACTCACCAACAGTGGCGTAACTAAAGGCTTGGGGCCCTCCCGCAAATAGCGTGGAGCGGGGCCCCTTCTCTACGTCTCACTTCACAATTTGGGGGACCCCTGATGGCTTGATGCCCCCCGCAAATGCGGGGTCTTCGGGGCCCTTATTTACGCCCCTGCCCACCAAACCCCATCGTCATCAAGTCTGACCCATGATCCAGGCCCTCGTCTCCACTGACTAAAGAGTTTACACTTTGTATAAAACAAGGCTGTGAAATTATCACTAATCAGAGTTGAAATATCTACAGTCAATCGCTCAGACATCGCTCTGTTACAATACCGATGGATTGGTGTGGGAGAGCCGGGTTCGATTCCCAGCGGGAGCTCATGTGGTTCGGATTCCACGTTAATCAGTAGGTCCACGTCTCATATAGCCTCGCTGCTGAACGGAACGTTAAACTCCAAATCATCATCACCATCAATACCGATGGATGTGACCTTTACGATATAAAATGGTAAAGTGTTTGTCATGTACCATATTATGATGACTTTCCATTTAATTATCATATATAATCATTTCTTTGTTGAATTGCAGACATTTTTAGTCTAATTTTAAAGTCTCAAATAGGTAAAGTAGACAAATATAAAGGGAAAAAAGTGTAAAATTTGGCTGACTCGAAAGCCAAGTAATAAATCCTATTGCTATTAATACAAATATTAATATTCAAAAGTTTCCTGAAGTTCTTTTTTCACTTACGAGGGAACCTATCCAAGTGCAACTCTGACTTCGAGTCGAGACTATGGTCGTTGGATACCTTGTCCCAAAAGAACATAACACGAAAAGAGATACATCCTTGATCTCAACCGTTGCGGAGATATAAGCGTGAAAAGTTAGAAATTGAGCTCCATACTATACATTACATTATATCTCCGCAACGGTTGAGATCGAGGATGTATCCCTTTTCGTGTTATGTTCTTTTGGGACAAGGTATCCAACGACCATAGTCTCGACTCGAAGTCAGAGTTACACTTGGATAGGTTCCCTCGTTAGATATCCTCATCTCAGGTAAGTAAATAGAAATAAATGAAAAAGGAAGAGAAACGAAGGCCTTGAAAGTAAAACGTAGACAAATTCACAGGTATTCAGAAGATGCTGTCTACAATGCATTCAGCAGAGTAAATTGGTGAGTTGTAGTGGGTCGGTGGTTTACGGTGGATAGTGGGTCGCAGTGGGTCACATTCTGTTGACCCACGACCTACGGATCCATTCACAAATCTTGAATCACTTGATTCACGACTCACTGAGACTGATCCACTCCATCTTTGGACAGCGAGTACATTGAATGAGCGTTCTGCTCTCTCCATAGGGCCCTTCATAATGAAGTCCTGAGGGTCACTCGAAAATTTTAAATGCCAAGCATGTCATCACATTGAAAAGATGTTTGAAAATATACAAGTTTTATAAGGAAAAGATTTTTACACGGAGCACTGTTTCCGAAATGGCCAACCTTTAACTCTGAATTTTTGCACAGTGAGATAAAACCCTCAGTTAAATAGTGGCCATTTTCTAAATGATGATACACATGAAAACGTTTTTGCTTAGTAGTCTCCATGATCTTTCGAATGATGTATCAAATTACATATCTTGCCTATATATTTTCTAGTGATCCCCAGACTTTAGGGATAGAAGGCTTTATGGGACAATCAGAATGCTCCATTTGATGTTGCGCCTTCTAATATTTTTGTATAAGCATTGGATGTTTTTGCCTCAAACTTCTGGCAGAGCTTTTATTTATGATTTATGTATGAATCTTTGTATGGATATATATGTAACCATTTAACTCAGTAAAAGCTATCGGAAAAATTTTAATATTCACCCAATTTTAAATGAAAAGTATATAGATCCAAAACACAAATAGGATTAACACATTTCATTTGAGCCAGCCATCTAAGTTTTATACATTGTTAAAGTGATTAATAGCTCTAACACAAAAGTTACTGAAACTAAGAAGGAGATCGACTCGTGATCAGGAGCGGCTTCAAAGATGGATCTTGCTGTGCCGTGGCCCACCAAATATTACGCTAACCGACCTTGACAATGTTTAACAATTTACATTATAATTTAAGAATACTCCGTCGGATTTTGGCTAGATATTAAGCGTCGGCTAGTGGTCTGCCATTTTCGCTGAGTTCTTCTCTCAGTTCTATTAGATGTATGCTAGAATGGTACCTTTAAAATATAGACATTACCATACTTCGTCTCTCATTATTGTAAATCATTAAGGATTCCAAGCTGTATCTGGAAGTTCGTAAAATTAATTAATAATTCAATAATAGATAAATAAATAAATAAATTTACAATGATAAGAAACAAAATTGTGAATTCAGCACATAAGGAAAGGTATGAAACCCTAGAAAACTCCTTATGACATGATGCAAGAAGCTCATCATGTCATCTCGGCTGTCAAATTAGAGTGGGAAAGTAAAATATAGGAAAATATATTTAAATGAAACTAATCCAAACCATGTGTCCGTAAATGTGACATGTGACAGCAGCCCGAATTCTTTTATAAATTCAAACATTTTTCACTCACTTGCAACTGCAAACAGAGTCCTCATCCCGACGAAATTAAAATACCGCTAATTTTACAGAAATTATGTAATATCTTCCAATAGATAAAAGATAATTGAAATATGGAACAAGAGCGCCCTAGACAATATTATTTTGCGTGAGGTACCGTTATCACAAGTCACCTAGTGACTTTCCGTTTTCAGCCGTTTAGAAACGCGAAAATAAAAGCCGATTTTCAAAATGGCTCGAAATTGAAAGCAAATAAGTGAGTCGTGATAACGGTATCTCATGTAAAATGATATTATCTAGGGCGCTCTTGTTCCACATTTCGATTATCTTTTATCTATTTGAAGATACTACATAATTACTGTAAAATTAGCGGTATTTTAATTTCGCCGGGATGAGAACTCTTAAGGGAATTCGTAGTGTAGTGGCTAGAGTGTTGGATTCACGTGGTCCCGGGTTCGGTTCCCGGTCGGTGCCTTCCCGTCCACCCAGCGTTGTGAGTGAAACTGGGGAGTCATATGAATAAAAGACTTGACGGCCACTAGACCTGTTAGAGACAGCGCGACGCTGGGCGCTGACCACCGTCGCTAACAGATGATGTTGGACTTAGGCCCGCAAACGACTGTCACGCCAAGTGGTTTAATTTTTGATGGAATAATTTAACCGTCCCATGGGCTCATCGAATTACTGCAAAAACAGCAGAATATTCGAAAGGAATAAAGAAGATAATAAGAAAGTAAAGTAAAATATGTAGAATAGCATTCCCATCCAGAGAATGGTTAGCGCACAAGGCCGGTTTGAACACCGTTGGAAAGTAGAATTGTTGTATTTATCCACCGTGAGGGATAAGAAACCAATGTGCTGACCACGCAACATTCATATGAATGTTTACAATGTGACCAATTATAATCCTTTTTGATTAATAGTGCCAGGGAGCAGAGGCATAACTAAAAGCTTGGGGTCCCACCGCAGACAGCATGGAGTGGAGTTACTTCTCTACGTGCCACTTCACGATCTGCCCCCCCCTGATGGCTTGGGCCAAGTCCCGCAATGCGGGGTCTGCGGTAGGGATGGCCACAAAGTTCCGGTTCCGGTGGAACCGGTTCCGCGAGAAACCGGTTCTCGGAGATCCGGTTTCCAGAACCGGTTCTGGAACCGGTTCCGGACCTGGATCCGTAAACCCGGTTCCAGAACCGAATCTTAAGAACCGGTTCCAGACCTGGATCCGAAAACCCGGTTCCAGAACCGGTTCCAGATCTGGATCTGAAAACCCGGTTCCAGAACCGGTTCCAGATCTGGATCTGAAAACCCGGTTCCAGAACCGGATCTTAGGAACCGGTTCCAGATCTGGATCTGAAAACCCGGTTCCAGAACCGGATCTTAGGAACCGGTTCCAGACCTGGATCCGAAAGCCCCCAAAGACCCGTAAAGGAGGCACAAAGTTCACCTTCAAAAATAATGCAAAGAGGACCATGCGCTTGTGCCTTCCCCGCCCAGACCCGCTTGTGCCCCCAGAAAAAAAAATTGGTCCACCAGTGGGTGTTTAGCCAAATGAGTTGGCCAGTTTGCCTGTTTGGCCAATGAGTTTGCCAGTTACCCAGTTTATTTAGCCAAATGAGACAAGCTGCCGCCGCCTGGGCGCCTGCCTGTCGCTTCCGCCATTTCATCTAGCATACTGTTCACAGCTTGCCAGCAGCTCGCGTTTAGCGTAGGGATGGTAACAAAGTTTGGGTTCCAGTGGAACCGGTTCCGCGAGGAACCGGTTCTGTTTTCAGAACCGGTTCCAGACCTGGATCCGAAGAACCGGTTCCAGACCTGGATCCGAAGAACCGGTTCCAGACCTGGATCCGAAGAACCGGTTCCAGACCTGGATCCGAAGAACCGGTTCCAGACCTGGATCCGAAAAACCGGTTCTGGAACCGGGTCTTCTAGAACCGGATCCGTTCAGACCCGAAAACCGGTTCCACCAGGAACCGGTTCTGGCCATCCCTAGTCTGCGGGGCCCTTATTTACGCCCTTGCCAGGGAGTTAAATTCAAGAAACGAAGAACAGAAAGCATGTACACTTATGTCCAAAATTATTGTCGCATGCCTATAAATATGTTGTTCTAGGAATATAATAATTTTATAACGAATTCGTCCGGTATTTCTTATAATGTTAGTATGTGTATAATCGGCAAAAACATGTAGCTATATGGCAAATTTCATGTCAAAAGAGCAGTAAATAAAAACAACAGAACGAAAATAAAATTTTCTTGTCCATTTAGCAATATTTTATTATACTCATTATAATTTTCGTATTTATAATTCTTTTCCTATGAAATTTATCACAAATATACGTACATTTCTCGATTATACACATAGTATCAGTACTAAAAGTGCCATGCAAAATCACTATCAAATCATATTTCTTACAAGAAGACAGTTATAGATATACGACAATAATTTTGGACATGAGTGTAATTGATAGCCCTTGAGAAACAAAGGTTTGCACCGATTCTTCCGGCGATTTAGCAATCGATCAATTATAACTACTAAAATTGGATAACGTGAAAACTAGCGCCGAGCGAAAAAAAAAAAAAGAACTAGAAGCTACCTACAAACAAGTCCAGTATTTTGTGAAGATCTCCTATATTTAGCGACAACTGAAACATTTTGGCAACACTGTTATATATTGGATCGCCCACTCCCCCATTGGAGTGGCCAATTCAACCTTCTTCATCATCAAAGTACGAAAGGCATTGAATCAACGGCGAGTTCCCATTATTCAGGGTTCTTAATAGTCATCGAGCATCGATTAATCATACGGCAGGTAGGAGCTCCTCTTTATTATTATTTTTTTCTTTCTTTCTTTCAACTATCCAAAAAGTTCAAAGCTGTATAGGCTATACCGTGACTGGCTTTGATTGCAAGCAGTAGGCTGGCTTTAGACGAGACCTTTCGACGTCCAAGTATCAACCTTCAGATATAACATGCTATTGAAGAATGCTGTGTTATTTAACATTCAATTACCTTTGTTCTGGGGGCTTTAGTGATGTACCTCATGGCATAGGCCAAACAAGATATTTCATTTGTTATTGAGAAGCGTTCGATCTTTCTAAAAAAAAATGTATTCGTAAAAGAGACGTTCTCAGCTCAGAAGATCCACAATCCGCCAGATCACAAAGTTTCTCCGTAAGTTTAACAACTAGTGTTCGCTCATGAGACAAGACGACACGAGAAATAAAGTATTATTGTCTCACTTCATACATTTTGTGGAAAATGAAATGAAATACTTCAGTTCAACGTCCCACAATTATGCACTTTAGACTAAGAGAGACGATTATTACGAGGCCTAATCGCTGCGAAATTAAAATACCGTTAATTTTACAGTAGTTATATGATATCTTCAAATATGATAGATAAAAGATAATCGAAATGTGGAAACAAGAGCGCGCTAGACAATATTATTTTGCATGAGCTACCGTTATCACGAGTCACCTAGTAGCTTTCCGTTTGCACTCATTTATAAACGCAAAAATAAAAGCCGATTTTCAAAATGGCTGGAAATCCAAAGCAGATAAGTGAGTCATGATAACGATATCTCATGTAAAATAATATTGTCTAGCGAGCTCTTGTTCCACATTGCGATTATCTTTTATCTATTTGAAGATATCATATAACTCCTATAAAATTAGCGGTATTTTAATTTCGTCGTGATGGGGCCTCTTAAGGTAAGTGAATGATGATGGAGGAATTGGTAGAATGAGAAAGTGGGAGGAAATGGGAGAACCCAGAGAAAACCCACGAACACGATGTCGTCAAACGCAAACTTACTGGCCCGGGGATGGAACCAGGAATCCTTACGCATCAGAGTTAAGCGCTTTACCGCTGAACCATCGTGCCCCCCGAACATTGTCTGGAACTCTTCTCTTCTCGACCCCGCCAAGTGAACTTTGTGGTGGACAAACACCGTGCTCGTGGGTTTTCTCGAGGTTCTCCCGTTTCCTCCCACTTTCTTCATTCCACCATTTCATTCATTACTCATCATCACCGTCTCCTTTAGCCTAACCGGCATAACCGTGGGACGTAAAACTCAAAGATTTCATTTCAGTTTTCTTCTCTTCTCGAATATTTTTTTTTCTAATTTTGTAAATTTTTGTTTATAATTTACCGATATGCCATGATATTTTCTTAATTTGAACTATAAGTTATCAGAATTCTTCCGCATCGCGACAGGGTTATGAAGGATGTGATATGACAATATTTGAACCATACTTATTATTACAGTACATTGTTTAATGACTTGTGTATCTCTAAATTTTGATAAATGTTCTACGTTCTGTTCGTGTACAATCACTTTATAAATTTATAGTTTTTATATGGTACGATAAATCACGTTACACTAAACCATTATTTGAGATATAAAACTTCGATGAATTAGTGTTGCTCACGAAGACTCGAGAAATCTCTCGACTTGAAACCTAGAGGAGAATCCCGTCTTGAGTTTAAAAACATACTTCTCGTCGTTTGCGAGATTATACGAGAAACTTGTCGTTCCCTTGAGCAGCACCACCAACATTAACTTTGCGGTTAGTTAAATAGAGTTTAGCGTCTCTTTCAGCAGCAACGCTATGTGAGACGTGGACCTAGGTCTTAAATGTAGAATCGAACCTTACATGAGTTTGCACCAGAAACCAAACCCGGGTCTCCTGCGTCAAAAATAAATACGCTAACATATAGCAACGAAGGATCTCTATGAACTTCGTGGTTAACGATGTATATACACCACAATTCCTGTAAGCAAAACAACAAGTGAATTATTTCTTATGGATGTCTTCTTAATTTTGACGAAACCTCCAGTAGATTTTGGTTTCGACTTCCAAAACAAAGAATTTTGAGATAATTGATCAATTATAGAAAATTGAAAAAATGAAATGAAATCTTTGTTTTACGTCCCTCGGTTATGCCGGTTAGGCTAAAGGAGACGGTGATGATGAGAGAGATGAGTGAAATGGTGGAATGAAGGAAGTGGGAGGAACGGGAGAACCCCGAGAAAACCCACGAGCACGGTGTTTGTCCACCACAAAGTCCTCACGGCGCGAGCTGGGATCGAACCAGGGACCCTAAGCACCGGAGGTGAACGCTCTACCACTGAGCCACCGCGCCCCCCACTATAGAAAATTGAGAAACTACTCGAATTAAAAACGATGATTTCCAATGCAAGAAACGAGAAATAATCAATCTTTAAATATTGATTATTGTTCTTCATTTTGTTCAGTACCGTGCCGTGGAAAATCAGCGCCCGGGGCGAGAGTATACGACGGCGCCCCCATACATATATTCCAAGTAATTTTACCTTTCTTTTTTTCCTTTTTTCTTCCAATTTTCCGCCCCCTTAGTTTCGCGCCCGGGGCCGTCGCCCCGCTCGCCCCCCCCCCCACGGCACGGCCCTGATTTTGTTCAATATTCACTTTTTCAATTTATTGTTTTTACATTATGAATCATATGACGCTAAAAGAATGACTGAGATTTTAATTATCAGTTGACTATGAGTTTAGCATCCCTTTCAGTAGCGAGAGCTCCTTTGTGGCTAAGCGGTTAGCATATGCGCCTTTGGCGTGGGAGACACGGGTTCTATTCCCAGTCGGAGCTCATGTGATTCGGATTCCACGTTATTCAGTAAGTCCACGTCTCATATTTCCTCGCTGCTGAAAGGGACGTTAAACTCAAAATCAACCCACTCAACCGTTTAGCAGTGAGGCTAAATGAGACCTGGAGCTACAGCTTAACGTGGGATCCAAACCACAAGAGCTCCGCCAGGAGATCAAATCGGGTCTCCCACGACAAAGACGCGTACAGTAAAAGCTTAGCCACTAGACAGTTCATGATTGAAATATGAGACTTGGGTGACATATGAGTATTACGCAGGAGACTAATGGAAATATCTCGTCTCATCTCGAAAATAGTGATGCCACGAGACGAGACATTTCTCGTGTCTCGTCTCGCCTCGTCTCGTTTACGAGACGAGACACGAGACGGGACAGAGCCCTTTTAGACGAGACACGAGACGAGACAGACTACTTTTCCCGTCTCGAAAACGAGACGAGACACGAGACGAGACGGGACGTCTCGTGAAATGGCTCGTCTCGTCTCGTGTCTCGAAAATGAAAACGCTGGCGGGAATGGCCAAGATTGAAATTGCCAGTGGTCAAATAGATTGCAAAAGGAAAATCCCCTTTGTGAGAAAACATGTTGAAAAGCCTTCATAGAAAAGTGTCCTCTGTCTATTGAATGAAACAATCGTGATACATGAGCTTCCAGGAATATCATCCTTAATGCCTTGTCCCCAATTCCCCTTGCTGTAAACTGAGGAGTTCTCATTTTTTTTTATTTCTGGCAGGAATGATGACAAACAAAATCAAAGACAGGGAAGATTTTTACAAGGTCAAGAAACCGAACTACCATCACCATCTATTCAATTTGAAAACTGGGTAAGGTCTACACTCATTACAGGCTGTAGTTGAAAGTTCTGGCTGAGATGGCGGAAGAGAACAGAACAGATTACACTTGTCTTTATTCTCTGGTGGCGGTATTCTTTTTGCTATATGAACCGAAAACGGCAATTGAAGTATGTCATCTTGCAACTAAAATTTTGTCTTCTCTCTCTCTCTCTCTCTCTCTCTCTCTCTCTATCACACACACACACACACACACATACACATAAAACATACTTTTACCATTTTACCAATCGCTCGCTTATTATACAGCAGTCATGTAAAATTCACCTCTTCGTTTGGAAGGCGGGCAAAGGACAAAGAAAGCAAAGATATTATCGACGAACCCTTCAAATTGTTTGCTTTCAGCAAATTTATGATACTAACAATAACACTTTAGATGAAGAGGTTTTACAGGGGGACCTTCGTTTTGTTACGCGGAAATGTTTGATCTGACCAGAGTGCGAAATTGCCCTCTGCTTCCATGTTGAGAGGAGGGAAATACTTACCTTTCCTAGTGAATAATATTCATTAGGACCTGAATTATCTTCAGAAATTGTTTCTTACAACTACAGGCATATAAAACCCCTCGAACTTCATAAGTTTAAAGAACATTTGGTATAATATTCATGGAACTCCGTTAAAAGCAGAAAATATCATGAGAATGATCAAAATTCGAACATCTATCGCCGCAGACCGCTCGGCTTGGTATGAAGATGTACGTTGTATGATTGCGAATAGATCACAATATAAGAAACTTTAATCCAAAATGGCCAACCAAAAATCAACTTTTTTTTTAACCACTAGCTAATCTGGGTGTACTGTCATGAGTTTGTTACACAAACGGGGCAACCACCACATAGTAGCACACACCTCGCGGTTATGGGAACAGATTTGAACCATGGAGGTGAAGACTGGCCCCAAGCATTCTTTCGTCCGATGTGTCATTCAGCTCATATATATATACAGACACTATAAAGCAAGTGGGCTGATAGTATACGATAGTGTCGGGGATGGTGACACCTTTACATCGAACTTTGCTTGTCGTGTAAACATTATTTGACATTAGTGTCTTCATCTTCGACGTACCTATGAGCAATTTGCTGTATATTCGTGTATTGAAACTGGAGAAACAAATTTCAATGTTTCAGAATGTAAAAAAAAAAAAAAAAAAAGCCAGGGTCGAGAAGCCTCAGACAACTAACAGCAGAGATATATTATCTTGTAAACTATTTGTCCTTGCCTTGTGAACTTATTTGAATTTATTTTTAAGACCTTTAGGCAACTTTGGCCGAATGGATGATGATGGGAAAATTAGTGGAATGAAGAAAGTGGTAGGATACTAGACAACTTCGAGAAAACACTCACATTCGAAAAATGAAATGAAATCAAATGAAATGAAATCTTTGAGTTTTACGTCTCACGGTTATGCCGGTTAGGCTAAAGGAGAAAGTGATGATGAGTAATGAATGAAATAGTGGAATGAAGAAAGTGGGAGGAAACGGGAGAACCCCGAGAAAACCCACGCACACGGTGTTTGTCCACCACAAAGTTCACTTGGCGGGGCTGGAATCGAACCCCAGACCCCAAGCACCAGAGGTGAACGCTCTACCACTGAGCCACCGCCGTCCCCACACACATTCAATGTTTGTCCATCACAAAGCTCACATTGCACTAACCGAGATCGAACCGACTACCATATACACTAGAGGTGAAGGCTTCACGGTGAAGCTACCGTGACATTTCTTGTCTTTTGTGTTCTGGGTAATACTTGTAACTTAGTTGTATCTTGATTAGCATGGTGCAGCCTGCTACATTTTACTTTCGTTGCCATGGTATGCTGCTATATTTTTACGAGACAAAACGAGACAAACTAGACAAGACGAGACGGGACGGGACAGAACCTCTCGAGACGGGACGAGCACATTTTTTCGAGACGAGACACGAGACGAGACATGCTTTGCACGAGACAAGACGAGACAGCCTGAAGTCTCGTCTCGTCTTGTCTCGTGGCAACACTACTCGAAAATGAGACGAAAATTTTTATGTCTCGTCTCGTCTCGTTTTTGAATCGAGACGAGACAATTCTTGGTTTCGTGGGCAGCAGTAAAATCAAACGGTGCAAAATCACTAAAGTGGCGTACGTGGGTATTGTTTAAGCACTGGATACTGGAAGGTTTAAAACAGCCTCATAACTGTCGTGACTGTATATCTACGTATACAGGGTGTTAGATAAATGTGTCACAATATGTTGGTAACACACTCCTCGTATCAAAATAAGAAAAAAGTTCATATGTACCTGTGCTCAAAAGTGGATATCTTCGGAGTTACAGGGTGCCGAAAACGTGAAATAAGTGAAGTTTAAAAGTTCATAGCTCCACTACTATGGGACCTATATTAGTCGGGTCAAGACATTACGGAGGAACTGGAATGTAAACTATCCCAATATCCATGTTTAAGAGGCCTCATCACTGCGAAATTAAAATACCGCTAATTGTACAGTAATTATGTGATATCTTCAAATAGATAAAAATATAATCGAAAAGTTGAACAAGAACTCCCTAGACAATATTATTTTGCGTGAGATACCATTATCACGACACATTTATCTGCTTTCGATTTCCAGCCATTTAAGAAAATCGGCATTTATTTTCGCGTTTCTAAATAACTGCAAACGGAAAGCTACTAATAGGTGACTCGTGATAACGGTACCTCATGCAAAATATCATCGTCTAGGGAGGTCTTGATCCACTTTTCGATTATGTTTTTATCTATTTGAAGATATCACATAATCACTGTAAATTTAGCGGTATTTTAATTTCGCAGTGATACGGACTCTTAAGAATACTCCAGTACTTACACACTAATTTTTAGGGAGGTAGGTGATCAAGTATTCTCAAACAGCCTTTCTAAAAGTGATTTGGCTACGATAGGTCCCGTAGTAATGTAGCTATGAACTTTTAATGTTCACTTATTTCACGTTTTCGGCATCCTATAATTCCGAAACTATCCATTTTTGAGCAGAAAGTTTCTTATTTTGAACCTAGTACCAGAGACAACTTGCAAACCGCTTGTTGTAAACTTGAATTGCAAGTCGGCCAAGCTTGCATCCAACTTGATTGGTAAACGTGCAAGCATGCAGCAAGCTGGATTCCAGTAATGAAGTTACATAAGGAAACCTTGCATTCAGTATTTCCATTCAAGCTTGACGCAAGCGTTTTTCAAGTCTAAGTCCAGTCAATAGCCAGTGAACGGCAGGTGATGCTATAACTTTGCGAAGGGTCTAAAGCATTGCTTGCAACTACAACAAACGGCAGAGTGTATGAAAACATACGTTTCGGGTGCAACTGTAGAAAGCCAAAAGCCAAGCAGGCGCCAACTGTCCGAAGGCTTTCTTGCTACTAGGGAATGTGAGAAATCTTTTCCCAAAATATTGAAGTAAAAAAATGAAATTAATCTTTAAGTTTTACGTCCCACTGTTATACCGGCTAGGCTAAAGGAGACGGTGATGATGAGAAATGAAGGCAATGGTGGAATGAAGAACAGTGGGAGGAAACGGGCGAACCCCGAGAAAAGCTACTCACACGGTGTTTGTCCACCACAAAGTTTCACTTGGCGCGAGCTGGAATCGAACCACGCAAAACATTGTAACACATTTATGTAACACCCTGTGCAGGGGCGGATCCAGGATATGATCAAGGGAGGGGCTAAACCATATTTTACCGTTTTATCCAGTGTATAGCAGGATTGAAGCCCATTTTATCCAGTGTATACCTGAGCGTCAAGGGGGAGCTAGCCCCTATAGCCCCTCCCTTGGATCCGCCACTGACCCTGTGTAATCACAATGTTTTATTTCTCATTGCAGGTGCATTCCTCGTAGACAGAAGCATTACCATAATAAAACATGAACGCTGTTTTAAACCTAGAGAGAGAGAGAGAGTATTTTGTTATCGTCATGCATTTTAATTTTTCAGGATGAATGTTCACTTGGTAGAAGACAACTGAGATTGTTTTCTTTTATTTCTTTTTTTTTTTTCTAATAACAAACAGAAACCAATTCAGATCTCTGAGAATGCAAGTTAGATCTAATTTCGTTTGTGGGTGCAACCACACAAAATTCCTTCACCACGAACAAGACTCGCAGACTCACTGTAGAAGAATGCTATTTTTTCTTTTTTTTAAAAAAAAATAACTTTTTGCTAAGACTTACACGTGATACTTTCTTTTTTTATTTCTTTTTATTTCGAGGGGAAGAGGGATGAAATGTATTTGTTTGTCGGTTTGGCAGACATTCGGAAGCCCGTCTGACCAGAGAAAACGATGCATTTTGCTGTGACGGCCCCTGTAATTATTAACAATAAGAAGATGGGATGTGTTGACAGCGATCACACACTCTTACCATGTGTTTGTGACGTCCCAGCCCCACCTCCTAACTACCAAATAATGACTCAAACCGCTCCCATAATACCTTTCGTTCTTTATTGGTTGTACTTTTGGTTGCATTTTGTTTTCATCCTCAACAAATACTTATTTTATTTTATTTTTTCTCTCTATAAAAGATGTTAGCTACCAAAATTCAAGCCTTGTACTATAAAGAGAAAATATTCTTTGTACTATATGAATATAAAAGTTGGGCGTTAACTCTGAGAGTGAACACAAGATTTTTGAGAACATTTTTTTTAAATAAGCATTTTAAACAACAAGCGTGTATCAGGAACATACTTAATGGACAATTTTACATCTACTCGTAGACAAATGTAAGCGTTTCTTATAGGATGCGACTTAAGAGTCTTCATCCCGGCAAAACTAAAATACCGCTAATTTTACAGTAATTATGTGATATCTTCAAATAGATAAAAGATAATTGAAATATGGATCAAGAGCGCCCTAGACAATATTATTTTGCGTGAGGTACCGTTATCACAAGTCACCTAGCGGCTTTTCGTTTTCAGCTGTTTAGAAACGCGTAAATAAATGCCGATTTTCAAAATGGCTCGAAATCGAAAGCAGATAAGTGAGTCGTGATAACGGTTTCTCATGTAAAATAATATTGTCTAGGGCGCTCTTGTTCCACATTTCGATTATCTTTTATCTATTTGAAGCTATCACATAATTACTGTAAAATTAGCGGTATTTTAATTTCGCCGGGATGAAGACCTTTAAGGCTCATTTTGTTTTCTAAGTAAATTAATTTGCTGTATGCTTAGGCTAAGCTTGCTTAGGCAAGTCAAATAAAAGCTTAGCTAAGCAATTCGCAAAGGTTAATGAAACATGAAGTTAAGCTATGGGAAAGGATAAAAGTAAGGAACTTAGACCCAGTGGCGGATCTAGAAGGTAAAAACTGGGGGGTGCAGCCAGAACCTGGATTATGATAGGTTTATCATGGGCTTACTATAAACTTTCAAAAATTTATAAACAATAGCTTAAATTATTGTTGTCACTCAAGAAACTGGGGGAAGCTAGGCCCCTGGGTTTAGCGGTCGCGATGGCTCAGTGATAGAGTGTTCACCTCTGGTGCATGGGGTATCTGGTTCGATCCCAGCTCGTGCCAAATGAACATTGTGGTAGACAAACACCATGTGCGTGGGTTTTCTCGGTGTTCCCCCGTTTCCTCCCACTTTCTTCATTCCACAATTTCCTTCATTTCTCCTCACCATCTCCTTTAGCCAAGCCGGCAAAACCGTGGGGCGTAAAACTTGCAGATCTTTTAGGTCCCGACTCCGGGCTACATCCGCCGCTGCTTAGAGTTTTCTCCGAGGGTCTAGGTCAAAACTCCCACACTCAAGGAATGTCAAAACGCTCACACAATCGGTCATAACTCTCACATAAATGGACAAATCTCCCAAATACACGAAGGGTCAAAACTCCCACAGCCAAAACTCTCACACTCAAGAAATGTCAAAACGCCCACACAATCGGTCTTAACTCTTACACAAACGGACAAATCTCCCAAATGCACAAATGGTCATAATTCCCACAGCCAAGACTCGCACACTCAAGAAATGTCAAAACGCCCACAGAATCGGTCCCCACACAAGAAGTCCAAAAGCGCTTATGATCCAAAGTGTACAAGGTGATAGGTGGACAAATCCCACACACGTCGAAACGGTCACAACTCCCGCACAAATGGACAAATCCCCCACACGTCGAAGCGTTTTCTGGACTTCTTTTTATTATTTTCAGTGTGTGAAATTTACAAGACATGCAACCAAGATCATTTCAAAGTATGAGAGATTTGTCCGATGCTGTGGAGGTTTTGTCCATTTGTGTGGCAATAGTGGCAATTTCGGCATGTGGGACTTTTATCCATTTGTTGGGAGTTTTGTCCATTTATGTGGGGATTGTGACCGTTGCTATGTGTGGGAGTTTTGACCATTTGTGTGGGAGTTTTGTCCATTTATGTGGGGATTGTGACCGTTGCTATGTGTGGGAGATTTGTCCATTTGTGTGGGGGTTATGACCGTTCGTGGATTTGGGAGATTTGTCCATTTGTGTGTTGGTTATGACCGTTTGTGTGGGAGTTTTGACATTTTCTGAGTGTGGGAGTTTTGGATGTGAGAGTTTTGACTTGTTCCCTTCTACGAGACACGTTAAGAGCTGAAGCTGCCTCTTCTCGAAAATGTGTCGAGATAAAGTGATGTCTCGTCTCGAAAAACTTATCTATTTTATTGGAAGACCTCTGTCTCGTGGGCAATGGTAACAAGTATAGTGCGGATAATTATTTCAAGACGTTTATAGTGAACAGGGTACGTACAGTCTAGATAAAGAAAACTGGCTACACATGTTTATTTCAAACGTCCTGCACTGAAATCCTGAAATGGAATTAAATCAATTACTAGCAGGGCTTCTTCCAGACATTTTTGTTTGGGAAGCAGTGCCCCCCGGAGCTCTGAGAGTGCTTCCCCCGAAGGAGACAAAAATAATACGTCTATAATATATTAATAAATAGAATAGTACCGTCAGTGCCCCCCGGAATGCTAAGTGTGTCCCCCCAGAACATTTCTTTGAAAGAAACACTGATTACAGGTAATTCATCTTTAGTTAATTAAGATATTTCTTGAAACAAAAACACTCACGTACTAATTTGTTACGTATGAATACGAGAATATGACCTTTCAAAGATAAAAGATGGGTACACAGATTTTTTGAACACCGTCGCAAATCTGTCTTCAACATTGGGGGGGGGGGGAAGTCCGTTCGCTTTTTTTTTTTTTTCTTCTTTTGCTAAGTTCAAAATATTTATGAAGTTGAAAAACAATGCTGTGGAAGGTCAGGAGAGCAGAGTTGTCGTCAACAGTGGTAGGCGTGTAGATTTGAGGCTTACTCTGGGGGGAGACATGAATTTCATCTCACTTTTCTTTGTAGAAATCGGACACAAATCATCACATTCTCCCCAAAAACACATTTCAACTCGGATTATTGAGGGGACAGTCCCCCCCAGTTCCAAGATTGGAGAGGATATGTCCCCCTCATCTCCCCGTGATTTGCGCCAGTGTTTTTGAATAAGAGTATACCTTTTCTGGAAAATATATTGAAAATGCTTAGCTTTCCGATTGGAAAGATGTTTGGAAAAAAACGTTTTTCGGTGAATTCAAAAGGTGTTAAAAGGTTAACATAAAAACATATAATAACACTGGTCAAAAAAAAAAAAAAAAGTTTTGTTAAAAACATAATGCTGTTTCCGAATTACTTCCGCTGGTTCCAAATCCGAGTATTTTTCTATTAGCCATCAATGTTTTGTAACACCCTCGCTTATTTATTCGCAAGTAGGCTTCGTTGAAGGCTATTCAAGTATAGTTATTTATTTTATTCTGTCTCGTTACTTGAATGGGGGAGGGAGTCGTCCCCGTAATGTCATAAACCGTGAAATCTGCCAGACGAAAAATTCTATAAAAACTTCTTACCGCGAGGAGGTGGGCGAATCGTTTTGTTGTCATCAAGATTTATATTATACTGTTGTTTAAGAAATTGACAATTTGCACTTTGCAGTAGGAGTCGCAATTTATTTTGGTGCGTGTGCACTTGTAGTGTATGCTATTTTTGTGCCCTTACAAAAATATTGAAGTAATATAAGCTAGTTCCGCATATTATTTGTTGTTACTATCTGTATAAAGTTATTAGTTTTAAACTGTGGTTGTACAGAGCAGGATAGAACTAACTTCAGAAATTTCCTTACTACTTATACCACTGGTATTAATCACGGTCTTCCCAAACCGACTCGCCCCATATCAAATACAACGCCAGACATAGTCATCACGTCAGCAAATCTTGCCTCACGCAGCCTCATAGAAGTTTTAGATCCACTTGGCAGCGACCATGTTCCAATTAAACTTTCTATCAACACTCACAGCTCAAACCCAACTCAAACAAAAAATAATCTTTCCACAAGCCTTCGCTTCGATAAAGCAAACTGGGACACAGTGCTTAAAGTGACATCAGATGAGGTGACGGTATGGAACAAATATGACTATATATATATATATATATATATATATATATATATATATATATATATATATATATATATAGAGAGAGAGAGAGAGAGAGAGAGAGAGAGAGAGAGAGAGAGAACTAATATGAAAATGTTTCACGCTCCACTATCATCAGTGGCGTATATCCTGGTTTGCTGGCTTAAGCTGCCACTAACCCTTCATAACACCTGTACATTCATAATAATAATAACAATAATAATAATAATAATAATAATAATAATAATAACTCTTCCTCTTTGGAATAATGAGTTCTTGCTAGGGAGCCTAGTTTCCTTCCAGTTACACCTATGCTTTGGATAAGTTGTAACACTACTCACCAGAGTAAATGGGAGTTGTGCTAGCAATGAAGAACGTTGAAAAGGCGATTAGCCAATGAAGAAGGCTCAGTCAGTAAGAGCCTTCGCAACGTAACGCAAATAATGAAACAAGTTATTATAAAGCTCTGCCAATTCCCGCAAAATACTGTCAAACACAAAATTTGAGTTGCGTTGACGCAAACCATTACGGAACGAGGCTCCAGGAACCCGAAAATGCGCTGTCATTACTCGTATAACTCCTTCACTCTTAGCTCACGCCCAAGAAACCGATTTCCTAGGAGCAACTGGTCCTACCTGGCAGGTCGTTCGTACTCTGCGGATGTAGATGGAGCGAAGGGGAATGCGCTCATAGCTACACGATTCTTGCTGCAGAGAGGAAAATTTGTGAAACATACTTAGACCTCACCCGCTCCATCCCTCTTATGGAGGAAACTTTACCTTTGGTTTGGGGAAAGAAGTGAATTTCTTCGGCTGCGTCGCCAATTTGTCATTCAGTCGTGTGGTCTTTGGCGAGTGAAGATTGTAAGACTACCTAGAATGGTTAACCAGTCGGTGCACAGCGAACCCCGTGAAATAATTAAATGTAGCAATTCTGTCCGCATCCAACAAATGAAAGGTCTCGGCTACATCAACTTGTCTTTCCTCTTTTGAGGGAGGTACGGGAAAGCACGTTCTATTGACAGCAGCGCCAGAAGGGGCACACTCGAAATAAAAAGGCTCTAGTCCAGGCAAGGAACTAAATTTCCCTTGTCTAAACTGAATGAACTTAAAAACTTTTGAATATCCAAATGTAAAAGCGTAAAAGGCTTGCCTAAGCGGCTTGCAAGGCTTAGGCTTTCTATTGTTTAACTACCCTTTAGACTTCTGCCTCCAAACTGATTGTTGAGCAATAGTGATTACGAAGTGGGGAAAGAAGCAGAGGCGGTATGCTTTCGTCAACATTTTGTTTAACCATATCGGCGATCTAAATGTGGAACAACACGGATGGTACGTTTATTTAAACATCGTAGTTACAATAACATAGCGATCCAACGCTGCCTTAAGTTGATTAAAACAAGAAAACACATATATGTTCATATGTTTTTCGTCTCGTTTGCAAGGCTTTGTAGGCAATCTCGTCTCGTCTCTAGTATCTAATATTTAATGATTCTTTCCAATTTCATTTCCATTTTCAAAAACTTCTTCTGGTCTCATCTCGTGTTCAACACTAATTTTCTTATATAGTTGTAAACACAGAACTCCAGACAATATGAAAAGAATAATTTTGAATTTAAAAAAAGTCCTGTCAATATCAGAGACGGATACAGGTTAAATATTTTAGACGGGCAGTACAGTAGTTAGAATTGTTTGAGGGGGGATGGAATCGCTCTCACAAATGTTTTTTTTTTTTTTTTTAAATCAAGAGCACACATTCTGCCCTTGAATAGGGTGATAGGGAACTATTATTAACTTTTCAAAGCAGCAGCAACAAAATCTTTGACAGTGCAAACATTTGTTGACTCAATGCTAACATCGTACTTATTACTGTGTAAAATCTTTCTTTTTTCTACATGCAAATTACAATTTAAATATGTTACTTTTACCGGTATGCCATACCGGCCGATTTTCTAACTTTCGGATGCATAACCGGCTCATACCGCCTCACTTTAAGCACTGCCTGGACAGATACAGAAGTTATCTTACCACCTCCACCGCTCATACTACAGCGCCATCAACAGAAGACTATATGTACGCTGCCATACACACGATCACATCTTCCATCCAGAAAGCCAGTACTTTGTCTATACCTACCAGTACAACTCGACCATATCAACCTAATTTACCACCTCATTACCTCACAATGATCACACGATCACATCAGTTTTATCGTGAGTATACTCTCACTCAAAATCCGGACTCATTGCGTCATCACAAACAGTTACAGCGCACAGTACGTAACTACATACATGCTTATAAACTTCGATGTTGGGTAAAAGCTTGCAACAAACTCTCAAGACACTAATCTTCCTTCCAAGTACTGGAAAAGATTCAATGCGCTGTGTGGCAAATACACTAGGACCCCATATCCTCTGTTAATACAAAACTCACCTGCACAAGACGGTGTAGAGAAAGCAAATGCATTTGCAGACAATCTTCAACGCATATTCTCACCACAACCTTCTGAGCATGCATCTCATCCCGTTGAAAAGATCAATCTCGCTGCTTACCAGTTACAACCCAGAATAATTCATTCTCTTCCGCCTCACATACCGTTAGCTTTTCCTATTACTGTTGACGATATCAGAACCGTAGTCACCCGGAAACGTAATTCTGCACCTGGCTTTGATAACATCACTTATCGACATATCAAGGAAAGTCCTCTCTCTTTATTAACCCTTCTAGCAACGATTTACACTTTTATTCTTCGCACTGGGTATTACCCAACCAATTGGAAAATGTCGAAAACCCTGATGTTTCCAAAGCCAAACAAGCCATTGGACGATGTTTCCTCATATCGTCCCATACAGCTCACATCCACATTCAGTAAAATCCTGGAACGAATCTTGGTCAAACGCCTTCATCAATATCTTGCCGAACACCACATACTACCTAATTATCAAGCCGGATTTCGACCTGCTTTCTCCATCAATGATCAACTGCTTCGTCTTTCTAGTCTGATCACTAATCATTATAATTCTATCAAACCGTCTTGTCTCGTTTTGTTCGATTTAGAAAAAGCATTTGACAAGGTCTGGCATCTGGGTCTCATTTACTAACTTATTCGCCTTAATATTCCTATCCAATATATTCGAATCATTTACAATTTTCTGACTGGCCGACTTACATATGTTTCTATCAACAGTAAGTTATCTCATCCCATTTTTCTCCTCTCTGGTGTTCCACAAGGTTCGGCATTGTCTCCACTTCTATACCTTCTGTTTGTCACCGATATGCCTCCACTACCGGACAAAGTGCACATATTTCAATACGCTGACGATACTGCCTTCCTTGCACTGGGTAATACGATGCAACAAATTAATACGCTTTTGCAGACAGCTATAGATAATTTCTCTCTCTGGTGCACGAAGTGGTATCTTCACATTAACGCTTTAAAAACACAGGCCGTCATATTTCTACCACCCAAAAAGTCAACTAGAATTCGCCGCAACCTCAATAGATTATCCATTCAAGTCGACCAGGTTCCCATACAAGCCAGTAAGACAGCAACATATCTAGGTATAACATTTGATCGACATCTAACTTGGAAGCAACATCTGGCATCAATCACTTGTAAAGCATATAATCGTTTAAATTTACTGAAACGTTTAACTGGCACTACTTGGTGTTTAAAACCAGCCACTATTCTCACTACTTATAAAGCATTTCTCCGCCCAACTCTCACACACGGCCACACAGCCTGGGTATCTGCCCCAACCAGTTTTTACCACAAACTCCTAATACTTGAACGTCATGCCTTCCGAATTGCACATAGAATCAAATTACCCAGCCCTGCCCAACATCTTTACAGTCTTATCACATTCCCTACATTGCAGTACCATATCGAAAAACTCAGACTTACTTATCTTACTAAACGTTACCACGATCATCATCCTCTTCTTATAGATGCCATGCACCATTTAGCAGTTCATCCCACGCCTTCTCGATATATGTACACGCCCTTGTCATTATTATTTACCCTGTATTGTTACACACTGCCACCGAATCACCCAGACTTAAATCTCCTCGATGATTTTCATACTCATTTTCATCATCCGTTCATAACTCCATCTACTGCTCAGTGATTCTCCTCTATCACTAATATGGGTTCCCCCTGTCCATATCATAGCCTAGAGCTGCCCCTAGGCAAGAAGATACTCTCATGTGTCCAATTAACATTTCGTATGTGTTGTGGCGTGTTTTGCACCTCATCTAATTTCTCACCCTCATCGTCATACAAATCGATACTACTTTGGCCTAGTGTTTAAATTATTTCCTTCTGCATCTGATTAAACTCTCATTATATTTTTAACCATCGCTTCTTGATTTATCATCCTTCTTTATATGTGTCTTACATTTTCTCCTCATACTATGTATATTATGTGTTATGTATATTATATGATATCCTTGTATTATTTTGTATGTCTCCCTACCCAAATGTTAAGGCTGCAAAAGCCTTAAGTCCTGTGTTTATTTATAGATTTTACTAAATAAAAATAAATTGATATCTACCTTCCCATAGACCATCCTTCATACATCCAGTATCACATTCTCCATAAAATTCCCTTCCCTAAAAGGGGGCGTAACCCTCTAACAGGGTGCTAGCCATCGGCTAGCTTGTAAAAAAAACTGTAGTTGTAGATATAAATGCAATTACATTTACCATTTTCATTTCACAATATGTATTTTTTTAGCAAATCTCCATGTAGTGAGAACATTCCAAGAATGTGTAATAGTGCGTGTTGGTGTACTTGTTATAATATTGTATGTAACTATGCCACGTACTTGAGTTAATTGTTTTAACAACTTTTGTTATATTTAATGAAAGTTTACAGTAAAGTATCAACTGTGAAACTTAACTTCACTCATAAGAAAATCCTATAAGGTCTATTACGGATGCAAAATTAGTGACTAGAGTAATCCTTTGGCACCACATATTGTGCTTTGTGTGCAACGCTGTTTAACTAGTGACTGAAAGGAAGACGTCAAATGCCATTCGTAATATGGTTTGGAGAGAGGCGAAGGACTATTCCGCGGATTGCTACTTTTGTCTTTCAAAAATTGCCGGAGTAACAATGAAAACTAGGGCCACAGTTCAATATTCAAATACTCCATCAGCTAGAAGACATGTGTTGATATACTGTAGTTTGGAGCTGGTCGTCCCTGTTGAACCGGAATCGTGGCATGCAGATGAGGAAAGTAATGAAGCGAACACCGAAACAGTCCTACCAACCTCTGAGGAAACAGTG